>NW_006399822.1:6460828-6467877 GCF_000299155.1 Elephantulus edwardii
AGAAAGGTCTGGGTGACTAGTGAATTCATGTCTGTCCAAGTACAGAAAGGTCTGGGTGACTAGTGAATTCATGTCTGTCCAAGTACAGAAAAGTCTGGGTAACTAGTGAATCGCCCAGAGAACAGAACCTCACACTCATTCCTGTGAAGTCGGAGCTGATGTCACAGCTGACCTCCAGCAGGTTTTCCAAGGCTGCGAACCACCTGGGAGGAGACTGACTTTCTCCTGCTGAGCAGCGGGTGGATTTGAACCTCCGGAGTTGCTGCCTCGGGGTTAGAAGGACACGGGCCACCAGGGTCATAGATGGTGGTGGTTGGGTGCCATCGAGCCGAGGATGACTCACAGTGACCCCATGAACGACGCGTCTGCGTCCTGCTCTATCCTGTGCCTTCCTGATGTCAGACACACTGGACTCACTGCGCATCTGTGTGTCAGTCCACCTGGTTGAGGGTCTTCCTGTCTCTTGCTGACCCTCCACCTTTCCAAGCACCACGTCCCTCTCTCCTAACAACATGTCCAGAGTGTGTGAGGCGAAGCTTCACCGTCCCTGCCTCCAAGGAGCCTGGCTTCTCCACAGACAGACACCTGGTATGTGCAGGAAGGGCTGCCTGGCCGGAAGTCCCAGGGTGGGGCTTCTGCTTCCCCCACGTTGACCGGAAGCGCCTTGCCCACGGCCCGGGAGGTGACCCTGTCGTCGACTGACTCCCTCTGCTCTCCCGGCTGCAGGTGGGTGGCGTGTTGTCGTGGTCTGTCCGTCCCGCGGTGCCCAGTCGGGTCCCTCAGGGGCTCTGGACCTCCACGCTGGCCGGTCCCTCAGAGCTGGTCATTCCCTCAGTGCTGCCCGGTCCCTCAGCGCTGGCCGGTCCCTCAGCGCTGGTCATTCCCTCAGTGCTGGCCAGTCCCTCAGTGCTGCCCGGTCCCTCAGCGCTGCCTGGTCCCTCAGTGCTGGCCGGTTCCTCAGAGCTGGTCATTCCCTCAGAGCTGCCTGGTCCCTCAGCGCTGGCCGGTCCCTCAGAGCTGCCTGGTCCCTCAGAGCTGGTCATTCCCTCAGTGCTGCCCGGTCCCTCAGCGCTGGTCATTCCCTCAGTGCTGCCCGGTCCCTCAGCGCTGGCCGCTGCCCAGAGTTGGACTTCACAGACCCGACATGTAGACCCTGAAGGTGGGTGACAGCCCCACAGAGGCCCCAGCTTCCAGCAGCGTGTGCTAACATTCGCCCTGGCCCCCTTTTTGGTCACACACAGCTGACCTCTGGTGGCCTCGGCTGGAGGGTGTCACTGCGCACACACACCTACACACACACTGCACACCTGAGCTCTAGGGGCCTAAGCCGGTGTCACACTGCACATACACACACACACACCTGAGCTCTGCTGGCCCAGGCTGCAGGGTGTCACTCTGCACGCGCACACCCCCTTCCCCCAGCTCTGGTGGCCCAGGCCGCTGTCACACTGCACACACACACACCCCTCTCTCGCTCGCGCGCGCTCGCTCTCTCTCTCTCGCTCTCTCTCTCTCTCTCTCTCTCACACACACACACACACACACACACACACACACACACACACGCGTGCTCTGGTAAACCCATAGGCAGTGCCACTCTGCTCTGTGGAAGAAAGACAGCAGGTCGCCTCCCCTGTGACTCACAGCCTACAAAAAGCTGCAGCTTTGAGGGGGTCTCTACCCTGCGGTTTCACTCTTAGCTCCGGAAGGTCCAGCTTAGATACCAGCCTGTCCTGGAGTCCACACCCCACAGCTCCCTGTCCTTGCTGCCGGACTCCAACCTGGACCTGCCGCCACCCCTCACTTGGGCCAGGGCCTCCCCCTTTTTGAACACTGAACGCCCACTGGCCTTGTTCTGTAGGCCCCATGCACTGAAATGAAACTGAACTTCAAACAAACCCCACAAAACCACACCCCGAAACTGTTAAGGCTGAACCAAGTCGTAGCTGACCTTCCAGCCGGTTTTCAGAGGCTGTAAAATCACATGGGAGGAGATTACTCGTCTTTCTCCTGCAGAGCAGCTGGTGGATTCGAACCGCTTGCCTTTGGGTAGGCATTGCACCTCCCTACCCACTAGGACACCAGAGCACCCTCCACAAGATAAAGTCAGAGGCCTTCTGAGTCACTTCTGAATCGTCGTGACCCTGTGTGAGGGGTAACGGGAAGGTAGTCAAACACACATATGTTAGAAAAACCAAGAAAGGTTCACTAGGGCGCAAGGGACCCATGAGTTTATCTTAATGGAAGAAGAACAGCCCAAAAGAGGTCGGTATCTGAATTAGTACACATAGAACCAGTTGATTTGGCTTGTGTTCTGCCATGAGTATTATCAGTGAAAACAAAAAAATAAAATAATAATAATAATAAAAAAAACAAACCCACAGCAACAACAACAACAACAACAACAACCCCACAACCCTACTACATTGCATCAAATCAGATGCAGATTCACTTGGACGTCTTTCCTCAGCCGACCCTGAGGCCCACTAGGTTTTGGTTTTTCAGAAGGCATCATTCCTGATCTTCAGCGACTGCATTTGTTGGGGTACCTTTGTACTGGTAGCTGGCCCAGGGAACGGCGTTTACTGCGTTCCCCTGATGTTCTGTTTCCGAACCTGGTCACTCAGTGGACTGCACACTAGGAAGGGACACCAGTGCTGACAGAGTCACCTCTGTCTCCAGGGCCCAGCATAGAGCCAAGGGCAGGAAGGATGTGTTCCCTACCTGGGGGGGTTGCCTACAGGGCGTTGAACTGTTCATTCTGATTTAGTTCCTTCGTAGGTTGACTTGTGTCCCCCAGAAGTGTGTGTCCACTCGGCTGTGATTCAGTGCTGTATTAGGATCCTGTGAATTGTAGCTGGGAGTTCTGGTGGAGAAGTCAGTAGGGAGTTGCTCTGTTAACCCAAAGGCTGTGCATCTCTGGCGGTTCGAATCCACTAACAGGTCTGAGGGAGAAAGGCGAGCAATCTCCCACAAGATTTTCACCCTCAGAAACCCAGTGAAGAGGCAGCAAGGAGTCAGTGCCACCTCTGAGGCATGAAGAGAGGCTCCGATGTTGTAGGTCCTGATTTTTGGATGTTACCAGGGCTCCTGTGCAATGACGTGGTCAGCCTTCGTGATGCGATCGATCTGAGAGGTCATCAGCTCGGAAGGGGAGTAGGGTGGGACCCAGCATCCTTTGATTGTGTCACACAGGCCTCATCAGGTGAAAGAGGAGTTTCTCTGGGGATGTGGCCTGCCACACCTTTCATCACAAAAGAGAGGAAGTGAGCAGAGAGGGCCTACCTCAGTTTTGGCCAGGGCGAAGGACAGGAGTGGAACACAACCTCTGGACCCGGCTCCTGTGCTGGGAAGCTCTGGACAGAGGGAGTTAGGGTTAGGGTTAGGGTTACACACGGACACCTCCAGGGAGCCCTGGGCCTCCAGGAGCCGAATCAGGACGCAGGAACTGACACAGCGAAGGGGCCAGGCCCTTGGAAGCAGCAGCCTGGACTTTTGTTCCTGAACTGTGAGAGAAGATATTTTCCTGAAGCCTTCACGTGTAGTACATCTGTTACTGCAGCTTGAGGTCAGCGAGACCGCTACTGAGAACTTGCATTTGGAGCCAGATCTGCATGTTAATCAGGTCCCCAACCAGGTCTGCGGGAGAACCACGGGGGAGTGGGGGGGGCATTGTGAACATGGAGGTCCCGTCTCGGGTGCAAACACACGTTCTCAGTAGTGCTAGAACCAGAAGGGACTCCTCTGGAGTCTTGGCGAGTAAACAGCATTCTGTAAGCTGCAGGAGGAAAAGGCACTTCTAATCACAAAATCCTCTTCTCATCGCTTCACCCTCTGGATGTTAATTCATATTTGCTTTGCTACTTCTACTAGATTCTTGCAGAGGAGTCTGTGTTCTCTCCCGGGCCTAAAGACAGAGCCCTGTGCCCCCACCCCGCCCCCAGGGTTAAGGAGCAGGCCCTTGCATCCACACCACACCCCCGGGGCGGTGTGACCCTCCTTCTGGAGAAGCCTGCCTTTCAAGGATCAGTGCCCGCACTTAACTCCACGTTCTGCTCAGCTGCTCCCTCCTCCTCTGCCCTTTCTTACAGCGTCTGCAAATATCCAAGCATCTGCTGGGAACTGCAGCCAACATGGGGAGGTAATGTTCCAATGAAACGTTCTGGCCGATGTCTTACGGAACCCTGGTGGTGTGGTGGGTTAGGGATCTGTGTGCAAACCTACTGTGTGTTGGTTTAAACCCACCAGCCTCTCTGCTGGAGAAATCTGGGTCCGTCTGCTTCCACGAAGGCCTGTCTGCTCCATTGAAGATGGACAGCCTTCGAAACCGAGTGGGCACTTGTGAAGCGTGTGGTCACCATGAGTTGAGATGGGCTGGACAGTGCTGGATTTGTCCTGGTTTGGGTCTTCCCGTCTTTCCTCTCCCACCCTCTCCTGTCCTTCTCCCACTTCCCATCTCAGCCGACTCTCAACCACTTGGTTTGCCAGGCAGCTAGGCCTTTGGACCAGCTGATTTGCATTGAGAATGTGTGTTTCTACACCAGATGAATCGAATCAGAATCAACAGTTTAACACGATGGCCAGGTCATCCGTATAGATAGATGCCCAGGTGACCCTCATGTGCAGATAGGCACCTGGAGATCTTGCTACAGTGCAGAATCCAACTCAAACTGCCTGCGGTGGAAATGAAAATTCTCAGCAGGTGATCCGCCTGGAATGAGCCAAAACGAACAGGTTGGAAGTCCTTGGGCACCAAAAACCAGCCTTCTCCAGAACCATCCCTTCGTATGGACGGGGTGCTTTATTTGAGGTCTGTATCCCTCTCTCAGCATCACCCACATCCCCATCCTTGCCTCTGCCAGGACCTCTCTCATGGAAGAGTCTCTATCGCTGCCCAGCTTGTAGCTTTATTAAGTCGTCTGCTGACAGCATCATCCAGGGCGCAAGACCACCCAGACTCTCCATCCGACATGTGCTTTTGTGTGTGTGTGACTGAGTGACTGACCCTGACACGGCCACTAGTAAACAGGTGACATTGGTTACATCAGAATATTTGTTTTCGTGAATGGAAATACTGCTTCATTTAATCATTAATATAAACAAAAACCCAGACCCGTCGCCTTGGAGTTGATTTGAACTCATGCTGACCCAGTTAGACTGAGTAGAGCTGTCCTTTAGGGCTTCAGGGCTGTAACTCACCATGGAAGCGGACAGCCTTAGCTCTCTCCTGTGGACCAAGTCGTGGATTTGAACCTTTGACCTTGCAGTCAGCAGGGGAACACTTAACCACCGGGTCAGCAAGTTTCCTTTATCATGTATAATCTTAGCAGAGGAGGCATATAATGCAGAGATGTTTGGAACACGCCATAGCAGAGATCTGAGTCAAAGACTTGTCTCTGTTGCCAGTTGTTACACCGTCATCCCTGCCTAGACCGTCAGATTGGAGAGAGGCTTCCCTGGTGAGCTCACATCACTACCGTCCACCATGCAGAGAAAACGAGGTAAGGTGGGAAGATTTCTTCTTGCACTGGTGCCTCACAGGAGGTTCAGATCCACCAACTGCTTTGTGAGAGAAAGATGGGCAGTCTCCCCGCATGTGACTTCCAGCCTCTGCAAACCCACTGAAGGGCCCACTATGAATTGGTTCCCACTCAGAAACAATGAGTTTGTTTTTTGATGTAACCAACAATCACTTGACAACAGAGTTCAGAACACACACAATGAGAAGGATAACACAGTGGCTTGGGGCCCACACCTCACCACTTGCCCCTTTGTACTGACGTGTGTCACGACATGTATCTCTGCATGTCACGTTTCACAGACATAAATTCTGAATCCAGATAACCCCACTACAGCCACACTGACACCGGCTTGTAGTGACCAGTACTAGTACAGTGTAGAATTGAGTTTTGCAGTGGCTGGTTTTTTCAGAAGTAGATCTCTAGGTCTTTCATCCTTATATTCTCTGGGTGGACTTGAACATCCAGCCTTCCTTAGCTGAGTGTGTTAACGTTTACACCATCCAGGGTCTCCTTTACATGGTTATATTTATCCTATAGTATATATCACATATGCATGTTATGTGAGTACCATGTGCATGTATTAGGATATGTAATGATTTCCTTGTATACTTTTATACATTTTTTTATAAACTTTTTTTTACTTTGTATACTTTTCCTTTCTCTATGTTTATTATTATGACACCCTGGTGTTACATTAATTATGCATTAGTCTGCAAAACCCAGAGTCAAGGGTTCAAACCCATCAGTAGAAAGTGAAGGCTGTTTGCTTCTGTGAGGGTTTACAGCCTTGGAAAGCCTGTGATGTGGCTTCACTCAGTCCTGCAAGGTGGCTGTGAGTTGCAGTTGACTCAAAAGCACACAGCAGCACTAGTATCATTAATAACAACAGTTTATCATTACTGATTTATGTATAGAAATTAGTCATCTGTAGTGTCCTGGTGGTCAGCAGATGCCAGTTGGAAGGCCATGGCATTGGAGGAAAAGTAAGAGAAGCTCAAAAAAGCTAGTTTTTGGAAGAAAACTCACCCGTTTGCTTCTAAGCCACGACCTGCAAGGCACAGAGGAGCCGACTTGCTCATGTGAGATGTAGCACTGTCATGTACAGAGAAGCCTGGGGATCCCTTTGTCTCTTGCTGCGTGTCTTTGTATGGCCAGACCTGCCTTCTCACATTTTCTTTGACTTTTGCAGCTCTGTGGTGATCTCTATCTCATCTATCTCTATCTCTATATCTCTATCTCTATCTCTACTAGTTTATTGAACCACCTCTGTGGTGGTTCAAATCCATCAGCCGCTTGCTGGAGAGAGATGGGCAGTCTCTTGTCATAAAGAGTCATAGCTTCAGAGAGTCAATGGAGGGTCACTATGAATGAGAATATTCCAAGGGCAGAGAGCTGCTTAGGGCCAGCCTGCACCCCATCACCTGCACTGACCCCTGTCCGAGCCATCAGCCAGGACACACACTGCTTTATTTGGGCAGAGGTGTGCCTGAGAAAGGATGGGTGTTCTAGAAATAGCTGTCTTCTTCG
>NW_006399822.1:6468524-6495408 GCF_000299155.1 Elephantulus edwardii
GCTATGGGTCACAAACGACTCGACGGCACCTAACAACAACAACAACAACAAGACTGACGCTTATTTCTCAGGGTATCAGTTCAGGCTCAGACGTGGGTGATAGGGACCCCTGGGCCAGGTGACTCTGGAGAGGGGTGGGTGGGGGCTGCGATGGGGAGAAGGGGAAGAAGCAGGGATTTGGGACTTGGAGTGTACCTTGGGGCACATGGCAGGCATTGTATTTGGACAAGGCTGGCCCATCTTGCACACCCTGCCTGGTGACTGCCATCAGGCCTTGGTGCCTGGGCAGATAGGCTTGGAAGGAACGGAGCCAGTGTTTCCTCTCCACGTCTTGGCAAGGCTTGGAGAGAGGTCAGAGCGGTGGCTGGAGAAGGTTTTAAGCAGGCTGAGTGCTACCTTTTCAATTGATTAGTTTTTCTAACAGAGTCATTCCTTCAGAGCTCCTGCTGCGTGCCATCCACTGTGTGCCAGCCGCTGGGATGGTGCCAGGAGGGGCCTTTCCACTCCCATCCCTCCACGTTCTCACCTGCACCACGCGCCTGCAGGGTCCCTGCACCACACACCTGCAGGGTCCCTGCTTTGACCCCTGCTCTCTACGACTTTGTCAGATTGTCCCCTCTCCCCTCCTTCAGGCTCCCAGCCCCTCCTTGTCACTTATTTCTGATTATTTTCAAGGACATGTTCTAGACTGGGGTGGCATTTCTTCCAGAGATCTGCCCTAAAGTCATCCTGACTAGGTTAGATGCCCTGCCCCTCATGTCCTCCCCTGGCACTTGGCGTGCCCAGCCTGGAAGACAGTATTCAGTGTAGTAATAATTGCTTTCCTCTCTTTCTTAAACTTTGAAGTTGTGGTTCAGGTGAACGTATACAGGGCACATTGGTTTTCCATTCAGTAATTCGTATGTTTTTTGGACGGCATCGGCCACAGTCCCTCAGTGTAACAGCACTCTTTCCACTTCTTGCCTGGTTCCTACCTGCCATTCATCCTTCTTTCCTGCCCGTTCTTTCCCTGTGAGATTTGTTTCGGGGCCCATGCTGCCCTTTGGTCTCATGTGGTTGGTTGTTCTGAGTAGCATGTTCATTGTGAGTGTTATCATTTACTCTGTTGTTCTCTGGAGGAGAGGAGAATCCTGGACATGGAGTCAGCTCCAGGGCTGAAGGGTGTCTAGAAGCTGCACTCTCAGGGCTCCCACCAGCCTCTCTCACATCAGTAAGCCTGGTCTTTTCACAATTTTACATATTGTTCCGCATTCTTCCACACCAGTGTTCAGGGCATTCTACTGTGATCCCAGTATAACAGTGCCCTTCCCACTGAAATCTGAGCACTAGATGGTTCTGGCCGTGGTGAAGAAGGAGAAAGTTAAGAGGTGATCATGGTGAGCCTTAAGTTAGGGATCTGTTAGTGTGCTGAATGAGAGTTCCTGAGAAATCAACTTGAATGTCCTAGCCACTGGAACCTGTCATTATGACCCCATCTTTGAAGATATGATCAGTTAGCATGAAGTCATGGTAGTTTGTTGTTGTTAAGTGCCGTCCAGAGGTATCATAATCCCATATGACTAGTGGCCAAGTGAGAAGAGAAAATACACAGAGGTAAAGACTCAGGGAAGACAGCGTGAAGGTGTGTCTGTAAACCAAGCAAGGCCACCAGAGCTGAGGGAGCACTGAGTCTTAATGTGGGGTGTCTCACCTCAGGATTTCTTCCTTTATGCCCTTGGACATCATGCTGGAAAAGCAGAGGGTCCGTGAAAGAGAAGACCATCAATGAGTTAGATTTATCATATGCTGCCTCCTGAAAGGATTTTGCATTAATTACTCTTTTATTTATATGTAATTTTATCTATATAAATAAAGCTACTTTTTGGAAGAAGACACACTCATTTAGTTCTAAGCCACGGCCTGCAAGGCACAGAGGAGCCGGCTTGCTCATGTGAGATGTAGCACTGGCATGTACAGAGAAGCCTCGGGATCCCTTTGTCTCTTGCTGCGTGTCTTTGTATGGCCAGACCTGCCTTCTCACATTTTCTTTGACTTTTGCAGCTCTGTGGTGATCTCTATCTCATCTATCTCTATCTCTATCTCTATCTCTATCTCTATCTCTATCTCTATCTCTATCTCTATCTCTATCTCTACTAGTTTATTGCCTTAATTATTCTTGTACAGTGACTCTCTATTCTCTCCATCTTCCATTGAACTTCCTGCACAATTCACTGCACATACAATCTTTAACTACTGTAGCTCAAGACTTGAGTTGTTTTGTTGGTTTTCCCCCCTTTACAGTTCTTTCATCATGACAGATGTTGAGTTTCTTCTTCCCTTTTTGCTTTTCTGAGTCCACTTTGTGGACTAAGGCGTGCCTGATCCAAGCCATGACATTATTTCCCATCACCTCATATCCATGTGAAATCTGGATTTTGAGTTCAGAAGGCCAAGGAGAATGGACGCGTTTGGCTTGTGATGCTGGTGGAGAGTGTCGAATACCCTATGGGCTGCTAAATGAACAGACAAAGCTCTCTTGGGAGACGTGCAGGCAGAACGTTCCCTAGAAGTGAAGATGATGAGGCTTCGTCTTAAATATGTTGGGCGTGCCGTCAAGAAGGGCCAGTTCCTCAAGAAGGACGTTCTGCTTGGAGAAGCTGAGGATCCTTGAAAGAGAAGATGACCCTCAATGAGCTAGATGGACACGGTGGACACACAAATGATGGTGCAGGATTGGGAGGGCACCCAACAGCAACAACAACACAATCCAAAGCTGGAAATTTACTCAAGAGAACAAAATCCCTCAGAGCCTGGATTGATAGGAGCCTGAATTCCATGCGTCAGAAGTCAGGCAAATGTTCCCTTGTGCTGGCAGGAGGTCAGGTCTGTGGGTGAACCGTGTGCCTCTCTCTAATCAAACCTTGCTCCCCTGCCACCCAACCCTACCCCAAAGACCAATGCCCTTCCATTTGCCAACTGAATGCATGCTTAATGCCAACAAGCTTTTGGCCAGGACCAGGCATTTGCCAAGTTAAAGCCATTCAGTTGAAGAGGGAAGTCTTAGTCAGTGTGAAGAGTGGAGCTCAAGTTCTCTTGTGAAGAAAGGGCACCCACCCTGTACCCCTCCCACCTCCCCCGGCGCTATTGTCTCCCCTGAAATAGCCCTCTCTCTGTCACAGCAGGGCCCTTGTGTGGCCCTCATGTGGGATCTCTGGAATGACATCCTCATTGGAAGCGGCAGCTTCCTCCCCTTTCCTCCTCCTCCTCCTCCCCCAGCCACGTGGGGAATGTGATTTGCCATCTGCCAAGCTGCCCTTCTCTGTCCTGGGCACCGTGTCCCGCCCCATTCAGCTTTCGCTGGACAGCCTAGTGCTGCCTTTGCACTCAGTGTGAGCGGACAGAGCAAGTTGTGAATGGCACCATTTGTCTGGACAGTGCAGGCTCCAAAGTGTCCAACTCCATGTGTTTATAAACTCAGGTGGCCATCTGTCGTTACCTGTAGTTGACGTAGGCATGTGTAGTCTGTCTGTCTGTAGTTGTGTACCGTCAAGTCAGAACCGACCCATACTGACTTTGTGGCGAGTTGTCATAGGCAGTCAGTCGCACGGAGGAGATTGTCCATCCTTCTGCATGCATACTCTTCAGAGCAAATTAGCTTTCTGTTCAACACATTTTACATATTTTGTTCCAGGACCTTATGTAACAGTCTTTCCCTGTTTGTTCACTGGGCCCCCCTGTCCACGTCTCCTCTCCTTCCCCTACTTCCCTCATGAGTTTTGTTTTACCATACATTTTTCCTTTTCATCTTGTCTGGTTAATTGTTCTGGGGAGTGAGCTCCTTTTGAGTGTCATTCATTCACCTTACAGGCCCGTCTGTTGTTTGATCCCTTTCAACAACATACCCTCAGACTGTGAGTCAAAGTTTCACCGTCTTTTCTTGCAAGAATCATCCTGCTTGCACTGGGAAAGGTGAAAGCTCAGAAAAAGCAAGGAAGACCCTCAACAATATGGATTAACACCGTGACTGGAATAAAGGACCTATCAGAGATCGGGAGGATGGCACAGGATAGAGCAGGATTCAGCTCTGTTATTCATTGGGTCATATGAGTTGTGTTCAACTCGATGGCACCAAATAATCAACATTAAAACTCTTAAGGGCCAGGTCTTTGTTACAACTGCTCAACTCAGCCACTTAAGTGAAAAAAAAAAAAAAACCCACAAAAAAAACCAAAAAAAACCCAGCCACGAACAACTGGTAAATGACCATGGTCCAACAGTCCTTACTTGGAAATACAGGCAACAACCCAGATTTGTACCACTGACTGTAGTTTGTGGCCTGTGGACTAGACAGGAGCTAAACCATAGTCTTGGTCTGAAGACCAAGTTAGCATGATCCTGAGAGGAGAAGTGAAGCATTGTGGGAAGTCCAGTCTTCTGGGTTCAAACCCCAACTCACTTCCTCTGTAAATCTTGCTTTTCTCTTTTTCAAATGGTGGGGATGGTCATGGCTGTTGATGGTAGAAGTCAGAGAGCACACACGGATTATGGTCCAGCCTACTGATCTGATGGAGAATGGACAGACCCCCTTAACCATGGACCTTAGACATCCTCCAAGCCTGGAGCTGAACTCACCCCTGGTGATGACCTTACAAATAATTGCTGCTGTTCGGTGCCGTCAAATCCACTACAGCTCATGGTGACCCTGGGAACAAGATGTGAACCTTTTCGTGATCCCTGGTGCGCTGTGGAGAGAGAATCTTAGCACTTCTCACTCCCATCCAGTCACTTCCAACTCGTGGCAATCTTCCACTGGCTTTCGAGCGTCAATCTCTATAGAAGGAGAGGACCTGTCTTTCTTCTGCAGAGCAACTAGTGGATGGATTTGAACTGCTGACTTTGCAGCTCGTAGTCTGACACATTACACATTATTCCAGTATAGCTTTCTCGGGAACCTTTAGGCATGCAAAAATAATATTAAGGGTCTATATAGATTGTTATTGTAAAACATATGCAGCATTCTCCCTGGAGAATATTATTTTTGATAGCACAAAAGAAGATGACTCTTCAATGAGATGTATTGACACAGTGGCTACATCAGTGAACTCAGGTACAGAGATGATTGTGAGGACAGTGTAAGAGCTCTCAGAGTTTCCTTTTTAGAACCAACTTGGTGGAATCGAAAAATAGTAACAGTGACATAAAAATAGTCTAGTTCTTAATTTCCTTAAATGTAATAGTTCTTTCTTTTTAAAACTGATGATGCTAATAGACATCGAGTAGAGTAGTCCAATGAGATAGAGTGAGACAGTGATGGCAGCACTGGGCTCAAGTGTGTTGGGTGTGATGAGAATTGAGGAAGATACTGTAGGGTTCAAATCTGTTGATCTTAGGGTCGCTGTGAGTCAGACTTAACTCGGCAGCAGCTAACAACAAGTGTTAGGATGGTTAAAGCGTTTGGTTGCTAATCGGAAGGTTGACGGTTTGAGCCCGCCAGAGGCTCCAAGGGAGAGAGTTGTGACCATCTGCTTCTGTGGCATTTAGGGTGACCCGCTCTGCACTGTAGGTCTGCTGTGAATTGAAAGGGACTCAATGGCAGTGGGTTTGCAGTAGAGATGACATGAGAAAAAAAATCCCACCCAGAACTGATTTGAAATGAATTCTTATCATGTTAGTTGAGACTATATGTCATATGTGGCATTGTGGTTCGTTTGACCTTCTAAGCATTTCCTGTGTCAGTGACATTTTTTTAGAAATATAATTATTGATGGCTACAAAATATTCTGCTCTGTAGAAATGCCATAACTTATAAAATCATTATAATGTTTTCAGGATTCCCCCCCAGATTATACTGTATCTTTATACATAAATCTTTATCCATGTTTCTGATATTTTCTTGGCTTAGATTCCTAGAAGGAGAATTCCTGGCCAGGGACTATGTGTGTTTTAATGGTCTTGATTCATTTTAGAACTTTGTTTTCAAAAGAATAACCCATTGTTTTTCTTTCCTTGTAGTCTTAAAACATCCCCAAAACATTTTGTATTGCTATATTCTAAGTCTGTGTTTTGACAATATGTAAATACAGTGTTTTATTTTTGTTTTAATCAGAGTGTTTTGATCACTATTCAAGGTGAGTTTTTTACTAGCTATTTGCATTTTTATCTTTCGAAGATACACTAAATTCTAATTACATACCTTTTTGAGAATTCAGGATACTTTTAGAGCATCTTTTGATCAGTTTATTAATTCTCTTTATTGTTCAGTCGTATTGTTTTTTTTTTTTTGTTAGTGATTTTTATTTGGCTTGATGTGGTCCTTCCAGACCATGTCCCCATTCTTACCCTCACTGTCCCTTCATCCTCCTTGATCAAATCTACACTTTCTGATCTCAAGACTGTTCTCTTGGCTGTCTGCCTCCTTTGCAAAATAAATAGACATGTTTATATTGTATTTACTCAATCTTAAGCCCTGTGCATAGCAACTTCTATGTAATTTTGCCCTGACTCACTCTCTGCTGTATCTTATCTGATCAATCCCAGACTCATCTTGTGTTTTCAGATGGGAGTCTTCTAGGTAGAGTCTCAGCAGTGAAATCATTCAGTGCACTTGTTTAGCACAGACTTATTGAGCATTTGTTTTGTATCCTGCGTTATTCTACATGTTTGAGGGCTATTGAAGAACAGAGATAAAAAAAACCTTCAGAACCTATATCCTATGGGGAAAAATGGACGGTAATCAATAATCACAATAAGCAAATTAATCAAAATATTATAGAAAAAGAGTAAAGGATATCGGAGGTAGAAGGTGGCCACAATTTTCAATGATGTAATGAAGACTCAGTGAACAGCAGAAGAAAGTTCCCTGCTGAAACCTCTCTTGCTCATCTCAGTTGGCTTGGGGAATTCTCACTGCTCTATCAGCTTTCTCCCACTGAGGAGACTCTAAGGCGGGCCACATCCACTCTGAAAGGACAGTGCTGGCACAGGAGATCTGGACCCTGGCTGCACCCTGATAATAAATGTCTGGTCTCCCGGGGTGACTTTTTTTCTCACAGTACTCTTTGGGTATGTGATGTTGGATAGATTTGTTATAACTACAATTCCAGGACTTTGTCCTTATATTTCAGAGAACCTGATTTATGTCACAGTTGTCATCATTGTATGTGTACGAGGCTCTCAACCTCTTACACACTATCCCTGCCGGCAAAGTAGTGGGGGAAGTAAGGGCCCCAGGAGACAGTGGATCCAGCTGAGAGGGGTAATGAGAGGAAGTCCTTGGATGGAAGCTGCGTGCGACTAACCAATCCATTTGCTAAGATCAGAGCGGAAATGTGAAGGACTCCAGAAAGGGAGCGTGTTGGGGAGAAAGGATTTGACAATGTTCTTGAGACATTAGGGAGGGTACCTATCTATGGAATAGGCAGAGACAAACTATTGGAGGAGAATGGAAAGACATTGTAAAACTCCATGGAAAAACAAAAGGCTTTACAAGTGGGGAAGTGTTATCATTGCACTCTCCTTAGTGTGATTAATCACCCTCCCAGTGGAAGCCTGCGCTTGCTTTAAATCATAGATGGGCAAGACCCTTTTAGTGGAAAGTACATTCTTAGGGTAAATCGACATTTATTGATTATCCATTGTGTGTCAGTACCTTCTTGAATATAATCACCTTTCATAAAATAAGCACAATTCCCCTATGGGGTAACTACAGTAATTTCCATTTTACAGCGGCAGAAACTCAGACGTGGGGAAGACGAGAGTGGTTCTCAGTCATTAGTCACGTGGCCAGCTAGTGACCCGTCTAGGAATCAGACCCCATCGTCTGCCTGCTCTGAAAGTCCAGCTCTTTATCTCTTCCAGGGGGCGCACAGTGCAGTTACCTCAATACTACAGCTGCAGTTAGTGTTTTAATAATGATAAGACAGTCCAGACTGAAGGTCCTCAGCATTGGAGCACAGTGTTCATCCCTATCTGCATAATTAACCAATTTTTCTGGTAATATGGAAGTTAACATTTACCAAAATAAAACAACACTGCTATCGATTGAGTCAAGTCTGTCCTATCGTGAGGCTCCATCAGGTCTCTGAGGCTGTAAATCTCTGAGGGAAGAGACTGCCCATGTGTCTCCCTTGGAGTAGCTGGTGGGTTAGAACCTTGGACCTTGCAGTTAATAGTACCACACACTAAGCATTGCACTATCAGAGGCCTTGAAGTTTGTAGTTGTCTCACATCTTTCCCCCCACAGAGTGCCCAGTGCATTAGAACAGCTCACCTTTCAGTTAGCAGCTCAATGCCTAAGTTATACTATCACCAGAGAATCCGACCAGAGGATTATCTGACTGCTAGTGTTAGTTGTCCTGAGGTTGCAAAACTTTTCTCTAAATTGAAAACGTAGGTCTGGGCTCTTGGCAGGTAAAGGCAGGAAACACAGTTTTGTTACTGTAAGTTTTCTTCCCCAAATCTGTCCAACAAGATAGTTGCATTTTTGGGGTGAGTTTGTTTCCTGACAATTGTGTAGGGGATTTTTTTTTTCAATCTGAAAGTGTAGACTAGCCATTTATAAGAGTTTGGGCAAAGCAGCTGCCCTTTGGTCTCTGGTGAATCTTCTCTGTACGGAGTAGGTTGTGTGTGAAGGTAGATGGGGTAGGTGTTGGGGTGTGTGTGTATGTGAATGCCCACGCTCTTGTTGGTTTTGATGGGAGGTATAAATTGGGTTTGGGAAAAAGGTGCCCAGTTCCTTTCCACCTTAAACCTTTGCTTCTTCCTATTAAGATTTCCCTTGCAACTTGGCCTCTTTTAAACTACCATCCTGTGCATTCTCTCTTCTAATCTAATACCTCAGCGTACATATCTAAACATGATCAGTGACAGTTTTCGCTGCGGGGTGAGGCTTTCAGTGACAAGGCCAGTGAGCGCTGATTTGAGACCAGCCATTGTGAGTGACTTCAGCTGTCTCTTCAAGTGACATCCTGCTACTTGAGAACGCAGGGTTGACGAAAGTTCTTTGGACAGAAAACTTTCGCTGACAAGAAGGTGACAGGTCCTTGCACAGCTGGTCTCTGATATGCCTCGGAAGGGGTCCACGGAGTGACTAATTTGAGCTTCGCGGCGGCTGGGAGGAAGCATGGCTCCTGAGCACTCACAGGGGCTTGGAGAAGCCTGGGCTCCAGCGGGAGGAACCCACTGCTGATGGGCAGCGGGCCAGTGGACCAAAACACCAGAACACTGAAAAATCACTAATGAGAGCCCAGCACCCCGTCTTCCTCCTTCACATACCAGGACCCCGTGGATTTCTCTAGCAAGCCAGCCCTTCTCTACTCTCATTTGGTTGGTCCAAGCCCAGCTGCTTCTTTGCAGGGATTAGCCAACCATTGCATCCACTCCCTTCCCCATGGAAGGAAGGGCAGGGGACTCTCAGTGACTCAGTAGACTCGATTTGGTGACATTTGCCACAGTCCCTGGGAACGAGATGCCTTCTCTCTCTCTCATCACAGAGCTGCTAGTATAAGCCAGAAATTTCCAGGGCTCACCTGTGGGGAAAGCTAGCTAGAGACTAAATCATCACAGAGAAGAGACGGCATGGGGAATGGAGAGAGATGCCCGAGTGCTAATGAAGTCATTGGAGTCCCTGATTCAGCTTTGTCTGTCTTGTTAGATTCGCCTAGTTGGCTGAGTCTCATGGCAGCTTCATGAAGAACACCTCTGAACCTGGGCCTGTCCTGCACCTTCCTCAAGACTTCAGTCACTGGTCAGTCCATCATGTTGGAGATTTTCCTCTTTTTCTCTAACCCTCCACCTTTTCCTAAGTGTGTGAGGTGGAGCCTCTAAGGAGCACCTTGGTTGCACTTCTTCAGACACTGAGCTGTTCTTTGGCAGTCCATGGGTTAGGGAACTCCTAACTCCTCTCCAGTGACAGAAGAGTGCTATGTCTGAAGGCCCCTTTATTCTGCAATTTGTAGTTGTACAAGCCAATAAATTCTTGTGTCCACTTTAAAGCCAGTTTGAATTGTCTCATCAGCAGAAAGAATCTTGATTGGTACATACCACCGCTTTGGACTGCCTGCTGCATGCTGGATCCTTTACATTCTTTAAGCTGTTTGTACTCACAACATCCCTCCAAGGTGGAGAGAGACTCCTTATGTCCCCAGTTTTAGATTAAAAAAACTCTGACCCTTGGAGAAATAAAGGTAATGCCCAAAGGCTAGAAGCAAATAAAAAGGTAGCACAGAAAAGGAGGTTTTGTGCCTGCAGACATTGCTGTGGTGAGAGGGGATGCAGAACACTGTGGGTGTTGGAACTGGACAGGGCCTGAGTTTTTTTTATGCTTTGTTCTAAACCCTGTTAACTATGTGCCATTTATGGGAACTGAACTTTTCTGTACTTTTGTTATGTGCAGAATGGAAAGAATGAATAATTGTATCTATCTCAGGGGGTTGTGAGGATTAAATGAGCTAATGCATATAAAGAACTAAACGCAGTGCCTGGCATACCAAAACCTCACAGTAAATGTTAGTTATTATCTTCTGTGGCCAGGAAGGAGCCGGGTGACCAGTTTCAGGTTCAAAGCCTCTACTGCATACAGAGCAACCTATGAGCTTCAGTAAACTGATAAGATTTTTTAAAAAATGAGCTTATTGGTAGGGAGTTGTGCTGCCAGCCCAAAGGTAGATGGTTTGAATCCACCAGCTGCTCTGCAGAAGAAAGATGGGCATTCTCCTCCCATGTGATTTACTGCCTCTGAAAATCCACTGGAGGGTCAGTTTTGAGTCAGCTCCAAGTTGACCATCTATCATAACAACAACGGCAAGAAGACTTAAAATTAATTATCCTGTTGAGATGGTGGGGGGAAAAATCTTGTCAATAATGAGTGTTTTGCACAACACATCATGTTTCATTTATTCCATTACGTGTTCAGGGAGTAACCACTCACATACAAATGCTGTGCTCGATAGCACCCCAATCCAACCATTGTCGTTGGGTTGGAGCTGACACATACCTGACCATCCAGCGGGTTTTCAGAGGCTATAAACTCACAGTAGGAGATTGCCCGTCTCTTTCGCACAGAGCAGCTGGTGGATTCGAACCTCATCTCTTGCCTTTGGGTCAGTGCAGCTTTTACCCACTAGACCATGAGAGCTCTTTGTTAGACGTGGGCAATCCTGGGTCCTCCCTCAGTAGGGTTCTTTTTTCTGTTGATTAGGGGAAAACGAAAGCTGACTGCTAAGAGTTCTTTGCAGCGTGGTTACCAGGGCAATGCAGCTGCTTCCTTGGACACTGATCGTACTTCCAAGTAAAATGCAATCATTGGCAGCTTCAGTCTTTCCCACCCATTTATTGCACTTCAGTCTTCCCCCCCCCCCATTTATTGTGATGCTGCTTATTGATCCAGTTATGAGGATTTTTTTTTCTTGGTACTGTGATGGAATCTATACCAAAGGCTGTAGTCTTTGATCTTCTTCATACCCTCTTTCATTTCCTCAGATTACCCACTTTTTGGTGAGCAGCTGCATGTTTTTAAACCCCTGGGCCATCAAGGTTCTTTAATATTTTCACTGTAGTGGGCTACATGAAATATATTATTCAATTGAGTTTCTTTACTGTGCTGTTCAGACAATTTTAAATGATAAATGTGTCTCTGATGTTTAGGGGTCATGTTAATTGAGGTTCTCTCTGACAGCAAAGCTTCAGGTGAAAGGAAACACATGTGCAAAGAGATGGAGTGTAGAAAAGGTGTGGACTCAGAAGGAGGAGGACGTTCTCAAACGTCAGGAGTAGGAGAGGGCAGAACGTGGCGGGAAAGGTAGACAACGATCAAGCAAACAAAGACTCATAGGTGCTATCGTGACAAGAGCTGGTGCTGTGGGCGCATTTATGTTCCGTGTCTTGTGGTTGATCAACAGGGACGCACATTGAGAGAAAGCAATGAGGTGAGAATTGTCCACGGTAGATTATTCAGATCTGTGGCTGTTACTACAACAACTACTACTAAATTAGTCACTTGTCCTACTGAGCAAGGAATTGTCCAAAGGCAGGTGGTTGGATTTGGCCCCTGGTCCATGGGAGAAGGATGGGCAGTCTCTTCCTATGAGTTTTACTGTCTCTGCAAACCTTCTGGAAGGTCAGTTACGATGACAGCAGTGTGTTAAAACAAGAGGAAATTAGTCATTCATCATTCTGGAGGCCAGGAGTTGAAGGTCAAGGAGGTGGCAGAGCCATCCCACCTGCCGAAGGTCCAGAGGGGATCTGACGTGGCCTCTTCAGCTGCTGGGGTGTGATTGGTGTGAGTCTGTCTCTCTCACCTGTGTCTCTTGTCCTCCTGCTGTGTAGCTCACATCCCTCTCTGTTTTCTATAGTAAGACACCCATCATCAGATTTAGGGCCCATCCCAGATGGGGGATGATCTCATCATGAAACCTGTCACTTGGTCACATCCACAAAGACCTTTTTCCCAAATAAGGTCAGTCACATGAACATGTTATAGGGCCTTGACTTGGACACATCTTTTTTGGGGGCCCTTTACCGCTGCTGGTGGAGTATTTAAGTGGGTGGTTGCTAAGCCCAGGTTTTAATCCACCAGCCATTCTGTGGGACAAAGCTGAGGCATTCTCCTTCTGTCAAGATTCCAGCTTGAAACCCCACGGGGCTGTGATCCTCTATCCTGTAAGGTCACTGTGAGTCGGAATTGATGGAAATGGCTTTTGTTCCGTTTATTAGGAACACTGGTGGTGCCGTGGTTAAGTGCATGGGTACTAACGCAGAGGCTGGTGGTTTGAACCCATCACTTGTTCTGTGAGAAAAAAGTGTGGCAGTCTATCTGGTCAAGGTCGATGGTCTTGTAAACCCTTTGGTAGCAATGAGCTTGGACTTGGTCAGGATTGTGACAGTGATACAGGAGAGGGCAAGGTTCCCATCTGTTGTTCATTGGCTCACCATGTGTCATAGTCAACTCATCGGCACCGAATGACAACAAAAAACAAACCCTATGTAGCAGTTCTCCTCTGTCCCTTAGGCCACGCTGAGTGGAGATCAACTTGTTGGGAGTGAGTGTGTGTTTATTTTTGGTAATTCGGTGTACTTATAGGGGCCCTGACAGCAGTTATCCACTGAGAACGTCAGTGGTTTGAACATGCCCATGAGCTCCGTAGTGGAAAGAGCTGGCAACCCACTCCCATACAGCTCACAGTCCAGAAAACCCTGTGAGGCAGTTCTCCTGTGTCACATGGGGTCATCGTGAGTTGAAAATCAACCCAAGGTTTCATCACCACCACCAAAAGTTCACCTTACTACAGCAGGTGAACATTGCCGTAGTGAAGACGGCAGTGGGATGGAGAACAGAGAACCCACCAAGCAGCATTTAGAAGGCGACTGAGATTTGTGCACAGGACATGATGCCTGAGACTTGGAGCAGGGTGACCTGGAAGTGGGTGGGGTACGGATGGAACACGATTCCCCCCAGGTTAATAAATTATTAAAGCTAGTGGGTGTATGGAGGTCATTAGATCATTCTTTCTGTCTTGACTTTGCCTGAAGTACCCCCATGAGCAAAAGAAATGTATAAAAGAAGATAGCCAAGAGTTTATTTCTAGATGTTACTTACTTATAGATGGTAATCGGTTTGGGCTGAGTGCGTACTGCAGCCCCTGTTGATGCTGCCTGTGCTAACTGGATGGGCTGGCTTCTTGACGTGACCCAATCACCTTTCACCTTATGAGTCTATCTAAAGATTGACTTTGCATAAGGGTCTCGGCATCTACAACATGATTTTGTCTTAAGAATGAATGTCTTTTCTTCATGGCCAAGTGAGAAAGTCATGTTTTCTGGCTCATACCCAGAGCATTCCCAGGCACAGCTTAGCCGGCATGGCTTTGGAAAGAAACAAGTTTCTTTTTCTTAATCATCCCAGTGTCACTTTCAAGTAGGGAAGAGTGACAGCAATCCCTTCTCATCTCCATAAACTTAACTGTTACAAGGAAAGATGAACCCATTTCACTGTGGGGAAATGCTGAGATATTCTGATTGTCCCCATGCCACAGTCCATGGTGGTTATGGGGTGAAGCAGAGGTGGCAGAGCCAATGAAATAGTAATGGTGAGCTGAATGTGTGGGTAAACGGGGTACAAGGCTGCTGTGTGATCCCCACTTTCGCAGAACACTCCCAGCCTCTTGCACAGTGCATTCTGAACATGATGTCAGAGGAGGGCTTTGCTGGGTTATTTAAAAGCCTGCACACACCATTTACAAGGTAGGTTGTTGACAGATAAAAATGACATATCTATTATTCATACGGTCCCCCCAGACCCAGAAGAGGTTTGCTTGAACTCAGAGGCTATAAATGAAGAAGGAGAAAAGTAATGGAGTCTGAGATGTAAACACAAGTTGAAACGCATCTCGGGCCGGTTGGGAGGTCGGCCCGTAGTTTTGCTACAAGGGAGTGGCTAGACAGCCAGCTCAGCGATATCTACGTCTGAAAGAAGTTTCTTTCCACCTCAGAGTCGCTTATCTCTGCTTTATTCCTTTTTTAAAAAGTTTGTTGTGATTTGAATCAAGGTTTATAAAGCATGTTAGTTTTTCATTCAGTCACTCGCACGCATTTGTTTCTTTTATTTGAATGAAAGTTTACAAGTCATGTTGACCTTCATTCAATTATTAACATACATTTTGCTTTAAACATTAATTATAACTGATGAATATAATTAATGACAATGTCTCATCAAGCCTTTATTTCCCTTCCCCCAACTTATCTTTTGATTGCACTGTGATCACACTCTTTCCACTCCTTCCCTGTGATTCTTATTTCCACTAATCCATCCCTCTTATTCTTCCTGCCTTCAGGTCTTTATCCTTGGGCAGATGCTGCCCCTCTGTTTCTTGGTGGTAATTTTTTGTTTTGATTTGCTGCCTTATGACCAGAGTGGGTACGGCCGCTGCACCAATGACTGGTCTTGAAACCTGGGTCTACCAACTTAGACCCTCTAATCATTAATCTCTCCATTTAAAAAATGATCGTGATAATATTTAGCTGCTTCAAAGTGTTGTTAAAGAAATTTAGTATGTCCCTGGGTAGCACAAATAGTTAAACTGGTGAAAGGTTAGAGGTTTGAACCCACCAAGAGGGACCTCAGAAGAAATCTAGTGATCTCGGCACAGAAGGCCACAGCCTTGGAAACCTCATCAACCCTGAACCTGTTTCTTTGACTCTCATAGTAACACGATGGGGTGGAGTCCAACTGCCCCCTGGGTTCCCAAGGCTGTTCTCTTTTCAGAATCAGATTGCCACCTCTGTATCCCGCAGGGTAAGTGGATCATAGTTGCCAACATTTTGGTTCCGATCCAAGTGCTTAATGACTGTGCCACCCGTGATCCTTGAAATCCCCGGGGAACAATTGTCTTCTGTCCACATGAGGTGGCCAGGAGTAGGAATTGGGCCAGAAGTGATGACCACCACCGACACATGGAGAAGAATTAGCATAATAATTGGCTGGAGTGAATCTCTCCTTAAACGTGAGCGAAGAATCAGGAGAGTTTCCAAGCCTGAAAGCAGGGAGGGAAGGAAGAGAGAAACCCCAGCTCAGGTGTGGGTTGTGGGTCTGCAGCAGAGGCAGCATCACCAGGAAACCAGGTGGAAAGGCAGACGTTCGGATCTCCTCCTCACTGCATGTACACCTGCATTCAACACATCGGCATGAGCTATGGGTCGGTTCTGACTCGATGGCACACAACCACCGCCACCATTGCATTAGACTCCACTAGGGGCGTGGTCGACGGCTACTTTAACTGCGAACACATGGGTTTTCAAATCATCCACTGCTTTAGGGCCAATATAAGAAAGCACTTTCCACACTCTGAAAATTGTTGATGACGGTGGTGGAGAAAGGGTGAAGAGACTGTGAGCTGACTTACGACTGCTCGGAGACTAAGTTTACTGGATGATTGAGGAACCCAGCGGTTTCTTGGGTTTGTGCTGCTGAACTGAACTTGTCTAAGAGGAACTTTAGTGGGGGGCTTCCTGCTCCTGGACTCCCCTTCTCTAGTGCTTAATTGGGCATCCTTGTGGGACTGTCAGTCCATATAATTTGAAGCTTAACTGAAATCACTCTGTATTCTGTAGTGCATGCATAAATGAGACCATGAACGTGTAAGCTATTAAATAATATAGGTTGTCAAAACTGCATCAATCAAGTCAATTCTGACTCATGCGAATATATGAGGGAAAGTTTAAAAAAATTTTTGAAAAAAAAATCATAGAAACCTTTATTAAGGGAAAAAAATCACAACGTGAAGCTATACTTTTTCTTGACATGTCTGCTGCCTTCTAGGTCTGTATTCTTCTCTAGACAGTGTTTGCATCTCCCTAACCGTTCCCCGAAGAATTCTGCACTTTTCTATTTTATCACATCAAAATGACAGTTTTGATATCCTCCAGGGACTCATTTCGTGTTCCTTTTAAATGTGTTTTTTTTTGGGGAAACAAAAAGACTTCTGAAAGGGTAGATTGGGGATTATAGGACGTGGGGAAAGCTAGCCCAGTGAAATTATCTTGTAGGACGATTCTTGCTGTTCTCAAAGAATGATCAAGGTACATTGCCGTTTGTGACTTCCTGGCCTTTTTATTATTAATAATGTTGTCAGTTTTCTTAAAGTTTCTCCAAAACAAATCTCTGTGATGATCCTACATTCTTTGAGATAATCTGTGAAGGTTGTCCCTTCTTGTTATTGTTGATTGCCTTCAAGTCGAGACGACTCACAGCGACTCGATGAACAAAAGGCCTGAAGCCCCTCTACAACTGTCGACATTTATCAAAGTTCATAGAGCTTCCGGAAGCATGTTACTTAGGAACTGGATGCCACTCCTGCTTCCAAGGTTGTCCCTTAGGGCCCCCAAAACATCACCATAGCCTCAGATCTGACACTCTGCCTTGAGTTTAACTGGCTTAGCACATGTCCCTTGGAATCGTCTGTTGTGTTGGATCTTGTTCTTTGGATCGTACTGGTAAATTCAAGATAAATCCCCTGCTGCAATCCCATCTATACAGTAGTCTTAATAGTCTTTACTACCTTCAGTTTTGCTGAAGAGACTAATGGGAAGACCAGCACCTCTGAACTAGCTAACCCCATGTGCGGTGTTTTTGCCCTGTACCTTTTTCTGGCAGGAACTCTCATGAATGTGTGTCTTCCTGAGACACCTTGTCTCCAGCCAACGACTGATCCCAGAGACATATTTAAACATGTTTTATTTGGAATGAACCAATACGTATATGAATCAAAACCCTGGTAGCAATGTCTTTCGATTCTTCCTTGCATGTGTACTAACACAACCAACAACAGCAACAAACCCACAACCATCAAGTTCGTTCTGATTCATAGTCAATAATTGGCTTTCCTAGGCTGCAAATGTTCATGGGAAGAGATTGTTTAATTTTTATTCTGCAGTGAATTTGAACCACTGACTCTTCATGCATTTCTCCACTAGGGCTTCTTTGGAATCCTTTTCATTTTCTATCTGTATATTTCTCTCCATATTTGTTCATCTATCTGTCTGTCTATCTATCTATCTATCTATCTATCTATCTATCTATCTATCTTTCTATCTATGTCATCTATATTCTGTGTATATTTGTAGATCTACTGGTTTAGTTCACCTGGGACTCCAGTAGGAATGGAAGACAATGCTTTCTACCCATTTTGCTTGAGAACTAATGTTTAAACCCAGATCTCTTCCATTTCAGCAGAGAATTGATATATTTAATTTCTTACTGTGCGATCCCTAACAGTAGAGAAATGACTCCAAGTGCACAGGGGCCCCCTTGAATTTAGCCATGGCAAAGAAGGCAGCTGGGTCCAGGGGTGCTCTGGTGACCAGGGCCAGAAGCCACATCCCGGATTGGGGCCTGCCTTCTGCCCAGTCATCGAGACTGCCACTCTGCCTGCCCGGCCTCTGTCTTGTGGTGCTGAGCTGGACACAGCGTGATGCAAGTTGAGGTGTCTGCAGTCCTGAGGTGTAAATAAATCCACAGAGATAAACTTCAACTGTGGAGGTGCAATTCTGCTTCCCCAAGCGCTTCTCGGCAGCTTCGAACAGCAGCGGTCAGACATGTGCCCAGAAGGGCAGTCTGGGCACTGTCCCTGAACTGTGTCTTGGGCTCTTGGTCTGTTGCAGGTGGCTGGACCGGACCTGCCTGGGAAGAAGTGCAGTCAGAGCAAGGCTTGGTGGCTGGGCGTCTCGGATCACCGTCAGCCAGAGGTCGATGAGAAAACCTGGAGGTAAGAGGAGACGTCTTCTCTTGGGCTGTCTTCCTGTTTGCTTGTGTTTATATCCTTTCCCTGTGAAGGCTAATGCTTTCCTATTTAGAACCTCGAACAGCGTAGGAGTCTGGCATTACCAGGATCCATTGCATTTCTCTGGGGCACGTTCCCCTGGACAAGTTTCCCTCCACTGGATTTCCTTAAAGCCTTCCAGTGCACCACCAAGTGGCAGATGGTGATTCCCAAGGGGTTTGTCAAAGCCGTACTTGAACTTGACCCTAAAGGGAATGACAGTGAGACTGGGTGACTCTGACTTCATCCTGCAAACTTGGGCAGTTCAGCTTTCTAGAAAAATGGAACATACATGTTGTCAGGCAAACGATACAGCTCTCTGTGGGTGGGGATGCCCCTTCCTTCTTCCCTCACTGCCCTTCCTAGTCCAGGGTCACTCATCCGAGCCTGTGCCCATCTTTGGCAGCTTAATCTCCTTTGTTTATAGAGCCCCTCATAGAAAGCCCTGGTCATAAATCCCAGTCACAGAAATGAAGGTGGGACTGCCAATCTGTGTCACTGGATGATATTTATTATTTTAATTAAAGAAAATGGATAGTGACATTTATTAGGTCATGAGTTACTTAGTAATGGCAACGGATGGCAAAGAAATGACTGATTTTTGTGGGCACATCTCAGGGCTCTCCCCAATGTTCCATTCGGCTCGGAGGGGGAGAGGTGTGTACAGCATCCTGGGCATGGCACTGGAAGCTGGTGCTTGGAGGTGGTGAGACACGCTTGTGGCCCCAGGAGCCTCTGCTCCTGACGGGGCATCAACTGACTGGGATTTGGAGGCCCTTCTTAGGCCTGACTTTGGCTTTCTGGCCCAGTGAAAAGAAATGTGGGTACGTGAGTGAGAGAAAGTGACATAGAAAAAGTGTGTCTGTGTATTCACAAAGTGTGTGTGTAAGAGAGTCTGAGAGAGGATGTGTGAGAGAAAGTGAATGTGTGATACAGAAAGTATATGTGCGTAAGAGAGAGGAGGGGTGTGTGAGAGAGAATATGAGAGACAGTGTGTACGTGTATTGAGGGGAAGAGAAAGTGAGTCTGTGTAAAAGTGAGAAAGTGTATGTGTGTGAGAAAATGAGTAAACAGATGTGTGTGTGTGAGAGAGAGAGAGAGAGAGAGTGTGTGTGTGTGTGAGAGAGAGAGAGAGAGAGAGACAGAGAGAGGTGTCTGCATGAGTGTGGGGAGAGGGGAAGAGGATAGGGAGAAAGAGTGAGAGGGAGTGAATGAGTGTGAAAATGTGAATGGGGGAGAGGGGAAGAGTAAGAGAGAGGTGAGTTGAGAGGGTGTGTGTGTTTGTATGTGGAAGAGCGTATAGGTTACTTTTAAAACAGAACAGATATGACTGAAGGAGTCAAGGGTGTGCGTGAGAACGTGGATCCATTTATGAGATATCCTGCTGCAGTTTGGGAAGGATTTAAGCAGGTGCACCTAGTAGCCCAAAGGCTGGGCATTACAGGCGTTTAAACATGTTATTTCTTTTATTCTTCATACCATCATCACCAGGAGGAACATACTCTAATAAATCGACCCTTTCATTCATTCAGGCAGGAGTCATTACTGGGATGGAGGAGAGGATACCCAGGCATTTATGTAGTTTTTATGTGTTGTCACTGTTGTTGGTAAGTGGCAGTGGTGGGGTTTGAACCTGTTCTTTTCTGCCTTCAATACCAGTGGATCTTATTAAAGCCCCGTTCTGCCCCTGGAACAGTGTGCTGGAAAAGGTGTCTTAGTGGGGTGGGGGGGGTTGGAAGCGAAGACGCCCCATTCTCTGGGAAGCTCTTTGGTGCTTAAGCTACTCTCTGTTTGTCAGGACTCTGGCAACTGTCTGTGCCTGAGTTTCTCCACCCTCGGGTGTTGTGTGACTTGTTTTCTGAGTGAATTGGCTGAGGGAGTGCTGACAGTTTAAAGTTGACTAGTCTTCATTGGTGTGTGGTCTTTATTTTGATGCCAATTTTATTTGCATCCTGTTGGTGTGAGAAATAATAAGATACAAGAATTACATTATATTTATTTCAGTATACTAATAATTGTCTTACCCCTGGAGTCCAATGACACCAAGATTAATTTTTTTTTAAAGGTAGATACGGTCCACATTTACAATATTCCCGTTAAGGAGGACGGCTCAGCAGGGAGAGAGAAGAAGATAGGAGTTACTGAGTAGACGTCTTGGGTTAAGTGCATCATACTGCACTCACTGTAGCATGGGGGGCGGGGGCTATGAGAAGGAACCACTTTGATGACATCCAATAGCAGGAGGGGCTCTGCAGTGCGATGGGTTAAGCATTGGGATGCTAACTGAAATGCTCCAGCCTGTTCTGTGATCACGGTGTCAGTCTGTCTCCCTGAGATTGATGTCCCCCCCCTTCACTGACCTCTCCTTTTCTCAGCTTGATGTCCTTCTCCAGTGGCTGGCCTCTCCTGACGACATGCCCAAAGCATGAGAGGTAGGCTGCACTTTTTCCAAGGCAGATTTCTTTGGCTTTTTTTTGTCCGTCCATGGTTTATTCAGTACTCTTCTTCATAACCACAGTTCAAAGCCATTGTTTCTGCTTTCCTCTTCCTTATTTACTGTTAAACTTTCAGATGCATGTGAAGCAATAAGAAATACCGAGGCTAGCATCAGGCACACCTTAGCCTTTAATGTGGCAGCCTTGCTCTTTAGCACTTTGAGGAGGTCCTTGACCACATGGTTCTCCAGTGCAACACATCTTGTATACTTTTGTAAATTTAGGATATTTATTTAACATTTGCTAAGTTTTAGAGACTGTTCTAAAAGCTCTTGACCCCTATTAACTAAGTTATTAATTTCAGGCCCTTATAGAAGAGAAATCTGCGACACTGAAAGGTTAATAACTCACCTTCGAAACTTTAACCAAGTGACAGATCTAGCATTTGGGCTCCTGCTGTTTGACTCTGGATTTTTCTGTGTAGATAAATAACAATAACAATAGCCATTTATTCCAGCTGTTTATTTACTGCTTAACAAGCTACCCTAAAATGTACTGATTTAAATCAACAACTTTTTATTCTATTTCATGTTTTTGTGGGTCAGGAACTCAGACACTAGCTGGGAAAGTCACCAGCTCCTCCTGGCATTGGCTGATGTGTCCAGCTGGGGAGTGATCTGCTATGGAAGGTCCAGGAGCTTTTGATTGTGTGTTGTCACCTTGGTAAAGTGTCTGGCTAAAGTTGTCAACTGAGCACCTATATCTTCTCTATCATGGTCGTCTGATGGTGGTAGGACTTGTTACTTGAAAACAGACTTCTAGAGTGAGTATCTCACGGAAGACAGGCAGAAACTACAAGACTTCTGATGACTTAGCTACTATAGTCTCAGAGCCTCAGTAAGCCACATCTTGACCAAGGGTAGCTCAGATACAGAGGGTGGAGAATTAGACCCCACCCCTCATGGTGGAAGCAGATGCCTCCCTGTTTAAATGTTCATGAAATGAAGCAAAACCCTGGACATCCACAAATGCAGGAGAAGCCCAGGAGTTGTGACCTAGAAGGCAGATCAGAGACACACTAACTGGTGTCTTAGAGTTGGCTCGTGGAGCAGATGGCACAGTTGGAATGCTGGTGGCTTTAGAGAAGCCGCTATGCCGTATCAAAAGCCAGCTTCCATTGCTCCCGAATCAGAACCCGTTCATAGCTGAGGCTCCAGCAGGTTCCCATGACCATGAATTGCAAAGGAGATTTCCCATCTTTTTGCTGCAGGGTATCTGGTGGGTTCGAACTGCATGCTTTTGGGTTGACAGTGTAACACCTTACCCACTGAGCCACCAGAGCTCCTGATTCCATTCTGCAAAGAGGGAACTCATGGAAAGATTCGTAAAACTGGATGCCATAGTTGTTATCCCATCAAGTCAGCACCGACTCATAGTTGATCCTCCAAGTTTTCAGAGGTAGTGAATCCCATTGCCCATTTTTCTTCCTCAGAGCAGCTGGTGGGTTAGAACTGTGTACCGTTGGGTTGGTGGTGCTGTTCCTTACCATTAAGCAGTGATTTCTGCATTGTTTCTTCTTTCCCCATCTCATGTGAGTTCCTTAGATTGTCAAGTTCTGACCTGAACCTTTAAAGAGATCGTAGGAATAGCGACCTCTGCCTTAGAGAATGATGATGGTGTGGGTTTGATGATGGGTGTCCTGGCTCAGGAACTCTCCTCCTTTTCACCTGTTAAAGGTAACACACTTGCCCAGAGCAAGAGTTACCTAAATCTCCCCTTTCCTCATTTCAGTGTTTCCTTAAGCTCCCCAGCACCTGTGTAGTGGTGTTCTCAGTACCCAGGAACAGGCCACAAGGGAGCTCTCAGAGAAGCAGGGTCTGTGGTTGTTCCTGTGGTCTGGTCTGATGGGCAGAGGTACTTCCTCTCTGCCTACCTACCATTCCTCCATGGTACCCAGAAGTATGTTAGCCACATGCACCAGGATGAGAGATTCCCTTTACTTAACAAGTATCCTTTTAAAATTCACATATGTCAAAACAGTAACGAAGTCTGTGACTTTCGATTAAATCTGTCTGTTGACATTGTTTGACTGCTGTTGGTCTGTGGCAGCTGATACGTAAGGATTTTGTGAGAAGAGTTTGGGTTAACCAGAGCCTGAGGATTTTAAGGGATGGACAACCGAGTCCTGTCCACATGGCGTCATTTGCATAGTAGGGCCTCAGCTGGGGGAAATCTAGATGAAGGTATTAGGTTTAGGAGCCTTGAACGGCTAAAGGTTGGTGCATCAAGGAGCTAGAGATAGAGGAGGGGAAACTTCTAGAAAAGCAGAAAGAACCAGGGCACCTGTGTCACTGATGAATGAAGTTTTTCTTGAACATGTGTCTCAGTTATCTATACATATTCATAGAGTCTTGAAACAGATTGAATGTCAAACCTTGTTGTTTGCCATAGAGTCAGAACTGACCCATAGTTAACCCTCCAGTGGGTCTTCAGAGGCAGATAATTGCATTGGAAGTGATTGCCTATCCTTATACCACGGAGCAGCTGGTGGATTTGAACCACATGCCTTTGGGATTGCAGCACAGATTCTTACCACTAGGCCACCAGAGCAAATCCTTACATCTAGCTAATATTTCTGGAGCTAAACTAACATGGCAGACAAATTGCTAAATTGCAATTCCTTGGGTGACTCACTGGTAAATTTCAGAGTTCGCATAACAGAGCAGTGAGTTTAGGTAGGGGTTTAGTGACTCTGATAAGATGTGATTAGTAAAGCCACCCTAAAACCCCAGCCCCCATGAGCAGCAGACCTCAATTCCAAACCCCACTGGGAGGTTGGGCTGGGTTCATCTTCTGCCTTTTCTCACAGAAGGCTCACAAATCTGGGACATGACTCTACCAGTCCCAGCCAGGTAGTTATAGACTCTAAGCAATGTGCAATTGTCATATGAGAGGTCGTCTTCTGAGGGCCTCATCACACAGTTAGCCTCATCCAGCTTTGCTTCATCAAAACCTTCCCTCGTTAGTTGAATTAGTACTTCAAGACTTTCCTTGAAAATAGAATTCTTTCTGCACCATCTTTCTTCTAGCATGCTACTGGTGAGTTTATGTCAGTAGAGACATAGAGCTATAAATGCAGGTATTTTAGCACCAAACGTGGCATTCAATAAACGCCTAGTAAGAGGTAGCTATAATGCATAACCACAATGATTGACACTTTTGCCTGACAACACCAGCTGTTGGTGAGGATGTGGAGCAACTGGAATGCTCATACATGGCTGTCGAGAGTGTAACTGGTAGGACCCCTTTTGAAACTGTCCCTGTCTATCAAAGTCAAGCGTGTCCTGCATTTGCTAGGTGCTGTCAAGTTGCTTCCAGCTCAGAGTGTGCCCTGTGCAAATCAGACCAAAACACTCGCCAGTCCTGTACCATCTCTTAACTGTTGTTATGCTTAGTGCCCACTGTGCTCACTGTGTCAGTCCATTGTATGGAGAATATTCCTCTTTTTTATGGACGTTCTGATTTACAAGACATCATGTCCTTCTCCAGGGGTTGGTCCCCCCAGAAAGCATGTCCGAAGTACATGTTTACATTTCTAAGGAAAGACATTTCTTCCAAGACAGATTTGTTAATTTCCTTGAAAGCCATTGGTTTTTCTTTGGTCTTCGTTATTCATTGTCTGCATTCAAATGAAAATACCATGGCTTGGGTCAGGCGCACCTTACTCCTCCAGATGACGTCGTTGGCTTTCCATATTTTAAAGAGGTCTTCATAGCAGACATTCCAGTGCAGTATGTCATTTGTTCCCTTGACTGTTGTTCCTCTGGGTGCAAACGATGGATCCAAGTAGAATGAAATCCGAGAACACGTCAGTACTTTCTGCATGTATCATCATGTTTATTTTTCCGTTGTGTTCTTGGGTCCAACTGCGAGGATTTTTGGTTTCTTTACATCTAAGTGTACTTCACACGGAAGTCTTTAACCTTCATTCATAAGTATGCCCTGGTTGATACTGGGGGCTCGAGTATCAACTTGTCTCTTGGTCTGTGTCTGTGTACATAGACAACATTGGTCTGTGTCTACAGCCAACATTTCCACTCTGAGTATATCCCAAACCAAACTACATACATATGTGAGTCAAAAGAGGTACGTACGTACAGGAATGTTCATAGCAGCCTTACGCATGATATGGAAAACATGGAAGCTACTCTTGTGTCTGTCACCACAGTGGAGTGATGCATTGTGGGTGTTCTGCCATCGCGAATACTTTTCAGCAATGAGGGAAAGGCACTACTGTGGAACAAAGCAATCGACAAAGGATCATTTCATTTGTATACAACTAAAGTGAAAGAAGATAAAAATGAGTCCATGTAGTACAATTCTGTTCTATGATGTTAGAAAACAAGCAACACTTACCTAAGTGTGAGAAGTCAAGACAGCTTTGAGAAGCAAGGGGTCAATGGCTAGGAGAAACACAGAGGATTCTGGGAATACTGGCCACACTCTAGTTATCGCAGTGGGTACACTTTAGGGTAAGTCTTGAGATGTATTGTGGTTTCCATGTATTTGCTACACTGTAATAAAAGTGTTTTTGCTTTAAATACAACTGTCTCAATTCTTGGTGGGTGTGAGTTGTCTCTGGAGGGGTTGACATGGCCTCTCCTTGGCTTTGTGGGAGCCCCTGTCCCAGCCAGAGCTTCCTGCTGTGAAAGCAAATCCTGGTGCTCCAGAACTCCTCCACTGTCATCCCCCTGCCCACCCTGCCCCCTGGGCCATCTCAGAGAGAGCGCTGTAAAATCAGACCTGACTCCCCTGTGCGACAGATCCCTCCCTGAGCAGGAGGAGACAGCAGCCCTGGCCCTCAGGCGCCACACACAGCCAGCCCCTCGGAGCTCTTGGCTGATTAAACCCTACATCTTGCAGAGCTTGCAAAGTACAGGATCCTGCTTAGATTCATGCCGCTGGAGGCTCTAGTAGAAACACTCACACTCTCCAACAGAGAATTAAAGGCTGGTTTTTTGGTCTTGTTTTGTTTTGTTTTAAATCTGTGCACTTGGCTTGAGTTTGTCCTCAGATTCTGGTATTCACTACAATGATGGCTAGTGAGCTTCCTTCCCTTTAGAAAGCTATTCGTTTGTTTTAGAGGGAGCAAGGCAATCTGAAGCACTAGGTAGAGCTCTGGTGGCCTAGCAGGTAAGGACTTGTACTGCCAACCCAAAGCTAAGTGGTTCAAATCCATCACCTGCTCTGAGGAAGAAAGATGGGCATTATTCTTCTGTATGATTTAAAGTCTCTGAAAACCCACTGGAGCATCAGCTATGAATCTACTGACTGAAAGGTGTATAATAACAACAAGCAAACTGTGGGAATGTCTAGGATCTTGGTCTCTTCCTAGGTTTCTCATTGCTGGTGAATCAGACCCAGCCCAGAGCTGACTGTCCAGTGGGTTTCTGTGGCTGTATCACAAGGAGGAGACGGTCCGTCTTTCTCCCTTGGGGACAGAGAGGAACATTCTTTGAGTTAGCACAATGCTCCAAAGACTACACCACCAAAGCTCCAAGGCCTAGGTCTTCCAAATAGACTTGTTTGGGTGTCTGGTGGCTTAGTGGGCAGGAATTACACTGCCAAGTCAAAGGCATGTGGTTCAAATCCACCAGCTGCTCTCAGGAAGACAGATGGGTAACATCCTCCTATGTAATCTTCTGCCTCTGAAAACCTGCTGGAGGCCCAGCTGTCAGTGGGTTCCACTGGACAGCTCCAGACTTGGCATGGCGCTCTTATCTCAGATTTAATCTCCAGGACAGGTCAGTGATAAAGATGTGTCATTATTCTTCTTCCTAACGAGAAACAGAATCTAAGAATCTCAGGAATAGCTGGCTTTTTGATACAGCTGTTTGATGGCCAGAAACAAAAGTCAGCAAGATAACGTGTATGCTCAGCTTCATGCACCTAGCACTGGGGAAATGGGCAGCTTGGGTAAAGGTGGGGTGAGGAGAGGTCAGTGATGGGGTGCAGGATGGAGTAAGGGTGGGGTGACGAGAGGTCAGCAATGGGTGCAGGACGGGCTGAGGCTGGGATGAGGAGAGGTCAGTGATGGGTGCAGGATGGGGTAAGGGTGGGGTGAGGAGAGGTCAGTGATGGGTGCAGGATGGGGTAAGG
>NW_006399822.1:6495508-6551704 GCF_000299155.1 Elephantulus edwardii
AGGTCAGTGATGGGTGCAGGATGGGGTAAGGGTGGGGTGAGGAGAGGTCAGTGATGGGTGCAGGATGGGGTAAGGCTGGGGTGAGGAGAGGTCAGCAATGGGTGCAGGACGGGCTGAGGCTTGGATGAGGAGAGGTCAGTGATGGGTGCAGGATGGGGTAAGGAGAGGTCAGCAATGGGGTGCAGGATGGGTTGAGGCTGGGATGAGGAGAGGTCAGCTATCTAGAATATAATGGACTAAGGGAAGGGGTCAGGGACATCTGCATAACCCCTTCTCTTCATTTTTTTTCTATAATTATATTTTATTAATTTTCATAAACATTTACAGAGATTTTGGGTTTCCATTCATTCATTGTTGCACTATTCTCTCTACCCTCCTCCCAGTTTGTTCTTGTCCAAATGCCACAGTGCTTGTCAAAGCCAGTTCTGATTAATCTTCTTTGTCAGTGTGTCCTTTGCCATTCCCTATCACTCCTCCCTGAGAGAGACTTCACCCTGAGTCATAAGGAAAAGGGGATGGCGTATTCTCTTAGCTACTTCCTGCTGAAAAGGGACGCTGTGGGTTTCAGGGTGAAGATCTTCTCTCACTACTCTAAAGGGCCCCTTTGGCAGTAGGAAACACATAGACTATTATGGAGAATGATTTTGGAATTTAGATGCACTCTTATTGATTGTGCTTGGCCGTACATGTTCATATCCTTGAAGATGTATCATGGAGGTGTTGCAACCTAGAAGACACAAATTTGACTAACAAGTTATAAGTACATGAGTCCAAAAATTATGGAAAAGTAAAAGAAAAGATTCTTTCATTGTTTTACAAACCCTCCCCCAGGTCCCCTCCACCATTTCTCTTCATTGTTTGAGGAGTTATTTTTCTATCACTTGGGCTTGGGACCCTGGCCAGGTTACATCATTTCTGATGTTTCACACAGTGACAAGGACAGCATATTGTGAATGATGACCTTCGATTTACGTTTATTCTTCATATGGGACCTTTACCACGTCTCAGTGGCCATGGGAAAATGCACTTGACCTTATGACCTCTGACCTGCCCAGTCATGGAACCCTTCAGGACACGGCGAGCTTGCATTCATCAAGGCTCCGGGTGTTGGACATCATCCTCTGTCTGTTCATTACGTGGTCACTCCTCATCTCTTACTGACTGATTAAAAGCCGGCCACCACAGTGACCCAAAGACTCTACTCGTGATGCCCTGGCCTTGGGCTCCCTGCCAATTCCTTGAGGGGCTCCTTTTCCGCTGAAAGGCCTGTTCTGGCCCTGACTGCACTTTCCAGGACTCCTCTTCAACTCACCTCTTAGTGCGCATTAAAGGCAAACTCAATTTTATGCAGATAAATAGAGTTTAGTGGTAATGCTCCTTTATCACCTCTGAAGTGACAAGATGACATTAATGTTTTGGGATTCTCCCTTCCCGGGCTGTCGCTGTTGAACATGTAAGCTGATGAGAAGTAGGGGTCCCTGCGGTTCGGGAACGCACACACAGTTTAACATGCTGTTTCGAATGTAAGGAGGCGCTGTCTTTAATTTTTTTTTTCCACCAGCCTGACAGTTTTTCAAACATATTCACTGTCAGCCCTAACAACCTGTCAACAAATGCCATTATGTGAAAATTGCCAAGACTCACTTGAGGACTGCAAAGAGTGACAGATATGCCACTTGGATAAGTTTCTCAAAAACCCAGGGCTGAAACTTTTGAAAGACACCCTGGCCCTTCCAAGAAAAAAAAAAAGAACAGTCAGATCTCCAAGAAGAAAAAAAAAAAGCCATACACTTGTCATACCAGATATCTGTTTCTTTCCTGAGTAAATGAAGGTGTATGAGAAAGAATAAAACATACAGAAGACAATAGCTGCAGAGATCCGGAGCTGTACCATGTCCACGCTGTTATCTGTGAATCCAAGACAGGAACAGCAAACCTTTTTTGTTTTTTCCCCCACCTTTCCTTCTTCTAGAGAATGTAAAGAGCTCGGGTTGAATGTTTCATGGGGTGGGGTGGGGTAGAAGCAGGGGAAAAGAAAGTGTTGCATTGAAGAAGCAGAGAGAACCAGTGATGAACACACATAAAAATGAGAGCCTGTCCTCACGTTCAGGACAAAGGTGTGGGAGTTGGCTTCCCTGGGGATTACATCCTTGGAAACACTAAGGGTCAGCTTTACTGTGTTCTTCAGAGTCTGTATAAGTCAGAACTGGTGGCAGTAGATTTGATTTGGTTTAGTCCTTGTAGCAGGGCAAGACTTATCTTGGTAGCTGTATCATGGGAGAATATGGCGATATCCAAGGGCTTTATGTTGGGCATTAGGAATACGGGATTTGAATTCCAGCTCACAATTGGAGTGTCGTCTGTCCTCAGACATGGTAATGTAGCTTCCATGCTTTAGATTTTGAGTCTGTGTCCTGAAATAAATATTAACCCTGAAGTATTGCTGTGTTGTTGTTCTGTGGTACCCAGTCAACTGTGTCTCATAGCAACCCTGTAAATAACAGATGGGAACCTTGTCTTATCCTATCCCAACTTCATGGTCTTCAACATACTTGAGCCCATTGTTACAGTCACTGTATCAATCACTCTCATTGAGGGCCTTCTTTTTCTGTGACCCACCACCTTCCCCAGCATGTCTTTTTCAAGGACCAGTCCTGACAGGAGACTCAGAATGTATGAGGCAAAGTTTCACCATCCTGATCTTTAAGGAACAAGCTGGTTGTACTTCTTCCAAGAGAGATTTGTATCTTTTGACAAAGTTTTGCAGTGAGGATTAAATGAAGTCATGGGTAGACTGATCTCTTGTTGAGAAAATAGAGTTCAGCTCTGAGCTTCAAATTAACTTGGTAAAAGAATGGCTGGGACTCCAAGGAGGCCGTCATTTCTGTGTTATCCGTCAGCTGTAACTGACCTGTAACCTGCTGGAGGGTCAACGATGAGTCGATTCTGACTTGATGCCAGTGACAGTGGGATTTGAGTTTGATCCTCGAGAGCTTTTCTAAGGAGTGACATCTTCAATCAGGAGGCATTTCAGTGCTGTGTCTTCTTTGTTTGCATAGCCACTGCCCATTCTTAGAGGTGGCCGAGTGGCAGGAAGGTGTGCTGCAGTCCTGAAGGCATGTGATTCAAGGCCACCAGTTGCTCTGTGGGGGAAGGATGGGAATTATCTTCCCACTTAATTACCTGCCTCTGAAAACCCTCTGGAGGGTCAGTGTAGGTTGGTTCTGACTCCATGGTACACAGCAACAACAATGACAACAATGAATGCCTTTGTAATCTTGGCACAGTTTATCCCTTCCTGTTGTGACTAGATCTTCTTTAGAAAGAGCTAGGATGCATGTGCTGTCCATGTTGGCTCGTTGGAGTTTGTTGCTGCCAGACCTTTAGGTTCAGAGACATGTCCTTGATACCACTCAGGAGTTACTGATTCGGCTGAGAGCCTCCGGTGGTGACAGGCTCATACTAACCAAGGACTTTTAATATTCAAAGGCAAGCTTCAGAGGACATGTATCTCCTGAACCCACATTTATATGTTCACGACACTCTTCAGTCCTACAAACACGACCCACGACTGTGGGTGTTTGCAGGATGGAACAGGGATTGAATGGGGAAGGGCTGGGAGGACGGGGTTAAGGAATTAATGTCCAGGAAGCTTTGTGAAATCCTTGAGTTGCTGTGCCTTGTTTGTCAGATATGACAAATGCTGTCCCGTTTAACACAGCTCAACCTCTCGGTGTTTGCTTCTGCCAGCTTTGCAGTGGAGAGGATGCCTGTGTCTGGGGCCCTCTGGGAGATCCCTGGAGACCGTGTGTAGGAGGAAATCACACAGGCCTCTGTGGAGCGTGTCTGAGATGGGGGAGAGGGTCATCCTGGTGACTGGTGATCATCAGGCTCGTGGAAGCTTCTTGACACCACAAAGCATGAAAATCTAAGACATTTCCTGTCCTTTAAAAACAGTGAAGTTGCTATTAGTTGTGATGATGGTGGTAAGACAGCAGTACTGGTCCTCGTCTACTCATAGAGTATTTGTCTTGTTGCGTGCATTTGGTGTGCATAATGCTATGGACTCAGCCATCATTCCCATGCTGTGGGGTTGGTTCTGAGTCATAATGACCCTACAAGACAGAACAGAACATCCCTGTAGGGTTTCCCAGCCTTCATGTGTCTTTATGAGAGCAGATTGCCTCATACTTCTCCCTAAGAGATGCTGCCAGGTTTGAACCACCAACCTTTTAGCAAGTGGATGCTGTAACCACAGTGCTATCATGAGTCCTACGATACATCATAATCAGACAAATGATATGTCATCGTTAGTTCCTTTCTAAAGACAAGCAGAACTGTGGCCCGGAGAGCCTGATCACATTCTCAAGATTATTAAATGGGAGAGCTGTTTTCACTTTTGTTGGAGTCCAGGGCTGGAGAGCTTCTCTCAAAGAGAAATGATTTTCACAAAGTCTAGCACTTGGCTTCTTAGAGCCCCGTGCAACCGCGGTGCAGTTTTCCAATTTAAACTTCCCCTGTTCTTCTCGTTGCCATTGTGCCCTTGGGAGCAGAACCTTCACCTTGATTTCGGCTATAGCTCCCATTAACTGTAATGGGCAGACAGCACATCTCAGCATGTCGAGACAAGATTATTACCACTCCAATTGTCTTAATGTCATGGGTGTTGAGCAAATCTGCAAACATTTAACCTTTGCTTTCATTACAAAGCTCAGAGCAGATGGGGTGTGGGGAGAAGATAAACCAGGACAGAGTTGCTAAGAAAAGATGGATTGGAGATGACTTTACAAGAGCAGGGTGTATGGAGCAACAGGAAAATGATCACCAGTCCCTTTGAAAAGTAGATGGATCTTTGTATTTTCACTCTGAATGCTAGATGAATATTGCCCACATGACTGAAGATGTTTGGAGAGGGAAGAAAACTGTAGTGTATGTTATAGAATTCTGTGATATTGAAGTTCTTCCTGTGTTTTCTATTTTTAAAAAATCTGTAATTTAAAAATTGTGACTTGAATGAAAATTTACAGAGCAAAACTTGTTTTCCATTTAACCATTTTTTCCATTATTAAAAAAAATTGTCATAGTACTCATGATGTATATAACATAAGGCAGTTATATATATAACTGTATAAATAAGGTTTTGTTTTCTGTTTGTTGTGGGTTTTTTTTAGGGGGCAGTTTCTGCATGATAATCTTTTGTGTTTGAAGGTTGAAGGGTATGGCCTTTGAGTACTCTTGCCCATAGACCATGTATAAGGTTTGTGACCTACAAAAAGATCCCTCTGATATAATAATGACCTCATGAGATTATTGTAGGATTAAATGAAATTAAAACATACACATCATCTTGTACATGGGGTTGGCACTATTAGATGCACGGAAGGTAGTATCTCCTATAATTACAACACACACACACACACACACACACACACACACACACACACACACACACTAGCTTGGTGGCATAGTGTGTAAACAGTAGAATTGTTAACCCAAAGTATACACCATCTCTCTGATAGTTCAGATCCACCAGTTACTCTGAGAAAGAGGAGCTACCTCCTCTGGTAAAATTTATAGCCTCGGGAACCCACCAGCGGATCAGCTGTGAGTTGCTTCTGACTCAGTGGCTGTGATCAGGAAGAAGGCAAAGACTGGACTTCCCCAGCTCTGTTGGGTCTTAGGAAGGCGATTCAGGGAGGAGAGATTCAACAACAATGACAGTAATGAGCCAACTAGTAGCCAAGGAATTAGTCAAGGACGAAAAGACAACCAGGATCATTGAGGCTCCAGTAAAGTCAGAAATCTAATGAGAGCCCAACCAAAACCAAACCCAATACCATCAGGTCGATTTCCACTTGGGATGACCCTCCGTTGGGATTCTGAGGCTGTCCATTTTAAATGGAAAGAAATTGTCCGTGTTTCCCCGTTGGTGTGGCTGATTGAGTCAGACGGTCAGCTTTCCATTAGCAGCTCGACATGTAACACACTACACCATCTGGGCTCCTTAAGAAACCCCAGCTCCAGTCCCACGAAGTCGGTCTCGATGAACCTTTCATGGTGCTTCTGTGGTTCTGCGTCTTCGCAGGAGGAGACTGCCCATCTTCCTAAGTCTGAGTCACTATTGAATTTAAATGACTGACCCGTTGGTTAGAACCTGAACCGTTGTGCGCTCCACCAACCAGGATGACAGTCTGTTCCTGTAAAGATTTACAGAAACCCGATCGAGGGTCGCCATCAGTTGATATTGACAGGACAGCAGTGGGGATTTTGGTACATGTATCCACATGGCTTCATTTTTCTCCCGGAGTGTGGCTGGTGGATATGATCTACTGAGCTTTCTGTTAGCCTCATACATTACACACTGTGCCAACCATGGCTTGGCTTCCCACTGGTCTCCTCAGTTTCAGACACGTGTGCGTGGCTTAGTCAATGGCGTTTCACTTGAGTTGAGACATTTTGAAACTGAAGGTGAAGGAGAAAGGATGCCTGGCATCTGTTTGGAGGAGGGAGGGCCACCAAATGAAGTCCTTCTGGGGTAAAATGGTGAAGTGAGAGCCTCTTTGCTCTTTCTCATCCAGCCGTGTAGTTGCCAGCTTTCAGAGGGCAATTAGCCTCTTTCCCCCTCGTTTTGGTAGGTGTAATGGGGTCAGCCTAATTGTGGGATTGGGCTGGGCGTTAATCACCATCTGGAGGCTGTTGATCAGGCTTCATTTGGAGCCAGCAATCTCCGAAGGATCATGGTAATGCTGTAAAACCTTCCGAGCTGGTGTCTGAGCCTGTTAGGCCGAGGTTTATCTCCCATGTGTTCAGATGGATGCGGGATCGCGCTTATTAACGACTTAGTGCAGTGGGGCGAGTAACAGGTGAGCTTGACTGGGCAGAGATTAAACTCTTTCCAGTGTGCCTCTCAGCACGGGAAAGTCCCTGGTGGGCACCAGCGTCACCTGCAATGGCTGGGGTGTCTGCTCCTGAGACAGCAAGCCAGGTGGACTTCCTGTCCTTCTTAGTGTGCAGTCTGCCGAGACATGCACACCACCAACACACGAGTCTGTTGACACACAAGTGGTAGCTGTGCAGGGGAGGCATTGGCTCTGAGGACATTTGCCAGAAAGCAGACTGGGTGCACCCTGCTGCTCCGGGATCCTTCCGTGTTGTCTCACCAACCTACGGATGGAGCTCTCGTTGTCAATACGGATCACAGGACCCAAACCTCAGGTCGCTAGACCAGAACCGGCTCCCACAGCCTCTCTAACCTCCTTGGAGCAGCTCCTCAACCCCAGTGCCTCCTGCTGTGTGTCCTCCATGGCTCTCACTTAGGAGATTCCTGTTGCCCAGAGTGGTCACCCCCTCCGCCTCTGACATTCATAATCCTCGTCTGGTTCAGTGATGGAACTGATGGCAAATATCAGAATCCAACCTCACTGTTTATACAGAAAAGAGAGAGAAGAAGTAAGTGTTAAATTGGACCTAAGAGGACAGCTCTATGGCCTAGTGTTTAGAAGCTGTGCTGTAACCGTGAAGGCACGTGGTTCGAATCCACCAGCTGCTTCACAGGAGAAGGATGGACAGTCTCCTCCTGTGCTAGTAACTGCCTCTGAAAACCCAGAGGAGGGTCAGCTAAGGGTCTGTTCCAGCTTGATTCACACAACAACAAGAGGACCGAGGAGTTCATTGGGTGGTGCACATGGTTAATGTGTTTGGCTGCTAGCTGCAAGTTTGATGGTTTGAGCCCACCCATGGTTGCCTTGAAAGAAAGGTCTGATGATCTCCTGAGAGGCCTCTGAGAGGCCAGAGAGTCCAGCTCTCCCTTGGCATTGGGGTTTCTGTGAATCACCCTGCTGCACCGGATACTGGTAATACACGGGTGGGCCATAGCTAACAAACAATCTCAGCAGAGCTTCTAGACCACCATGTGGGAAGGAGGAAAAGTCTGATAATCTGTTTCCAAAATCAGCCAATGAAGACCCTTGGCGCACAGCTCTCTGATGAGTAACTGGTCGTAGTGATGGTGTGGCACCTGACAGCATCTGTTTGTTGTGCGTGTGGTCACCGTGGAGTAGGACTAACTTGTACATTAATATGGGGTAACTGCTGTCATGTAGGAAGGGATTTGAAAGAAATTAGGAGGTGAGACAGAATCACTGGTTAGTTATTATTGTTAAGTGCAGTCAAGTAATTTCTCATCGACATCCCCTGACCCCCCAGGGTTGCAACATATGAAACCCTGCCAGTGAGCTCAGTGTCTCCTTTCTGGTCACACCTGTGATTGAGGACATCATTGGACCCACTGCAACAATCCATTTCATCCCGAGGAAATCACTCACCTATGACCAGGAACTTGTAAAATGGGATGGATTGACAGAACCTTTCAGTAGTAGTGGCGTTTAAGTCAAGACCTGGAACAGGAGAAATTGCCAGCTGTGGGCTCATGTAGGGAAAAGCATTCCAGCTACAGGGAATAGCAATGGAGCGGCTAAGAGGTCAGAGCTTCTGATTTGCATTGGATTTGTTAGTGTGACCTGCTTGTGGCGTCCAGGCACACTGACATGTGTGCAGCATGTGACATACAAAGGCAGACCTAGTGGTCAGCAGCACTTCTGGAAGGGCAGCTCATCACAGACCATATGATTCATGGACATATGGATGGCAGATTCCAAGAACACTACCTGTGTCAACTGTTCTGAGAGCCTAGGTCAGCCCCAGACCACAGTACCTCTCCCCATCTGTCTAGGGTGGTGGCCACCAACAAGAGTCCTCTGTGTGCCACACTGCCAGCAATATGTCACAGCTGGCTATTGCTCAATTCTGGGATTTGCTTCTTGGAGAAAAAAATAATTAACCCTGGCAGGAATTTGATTGTATTAATTCGCAGAAAGAAATACCCAAATGATAAATCCATAGTGGGAGAACTGCCCATATGTTACAGATTGGCTTAACATGGTTGAGGCATTAAATAAAAGAAGTCTGGGAAACAAAAACCTTTATCAGCTTTATTAGCATTGAACTCTGCGGCTTCCACTGGGGCTGACACACTTAATTAAAGATGCTCTGGTCTAATTAGGTTGCACATCAAATATACAAATACGAGCTTTTAAAAAGCCCAGCGATTGGCGTTTGGATTCCCACCAGTGTGTGCATGCTTACTTTAACCAAACACCAGAACCTCCTCCAATGAGCTGTAGACCCCATGAGAGGATTCTGCCCAGTCTGGAAGGGGCAGGCGCGCTGGTCCATTGTCTGAACTTCTTTGAACCCAGAGGAAGCTGGGAAGTAGGAGATTATGTATCTCATCCTTTTTTTGAAGAAGAATACATATTTTCAGAAGTTGATGGTCAAGACAAATGGTGTCACATCCATTTCCTAAAGTTTCTGAGATTTGGGATAGATGATACCAGTAAACTAACTCATGTAAAACAACAGCCAGTACACTTTGAGACTCTCAATGGGCTTTATGTCTCACGTCAAATGCCTCGTGGGGCACCTCTCTATTTCATCTCTAGAGATGATCCGTACTGCTCGCTGTGCATAACCCAGAGCAGAGGCAGCCAGTACATCCATAGTGCAAACTCCATTCATTGGTGGATAGTGGTCAGTAAGTAAGTGTTCCAGGTGCCCTGCCAAAAGATGGCCAGTCCTGAGTCCTGTCTTAGCAGATTCTTCAGAGGATCCCCAAGAGAAATCAACCTCAGTTGCCCACTAAAACCAAACTCAGTGCTGTTGAGTTGATGCCCACTCATGGTGACTCTCCGTATGGTTTCCAAGGTCGTAGGTCTTAGTGGTAGGAGCTTGCCTCATCCTTCCACAGAGTGCCAAGGGAGTTCAAACTCAGCCTTTTGGCTGGAAATCCGACATAGAACACTTTATGCCACCACACTCTTTCAGTTACCCGAAGTTGGCTGTACTTGATTGGCTTCTGTCTACTTCCTATCTCACCAGCTTACTTTTCATTCATCCTTCTTGTCATTTTTTATCTAAGTTAGGGGAGACCATCCAAGGAGGTCATGTGTTTTCATGGCATATGTGATACTATTATTTACAACAGGAGGGGAGCACTTTTGTTCTAGAAATTGTTTACCTGGACAAGCTGTACAGAGTATGTCGGATGAAGCTTCAGAATCCTTGCCTCCAAGGAGCAGGCTGGTCTCACCCTCTCCAGGGCAAACGTGTATGTTCTCCTAGCAGGTATAGATGCTGTTGTATTGACTGTGGAGACCCTAGAGACAGTAGAGGTGAATGTTACCTTGTCTTGTACTATCTCCACCATGATTTGGGGTGACTGAAGGGCTCCCCTCATTTACCTTTCTTTGGTGATTTTAATGAAAGTTTACAGAAAAATTGAATTTTGTTTTTCTGATATGCATGTTGTTGGAGACCTTCTGCTTTTTCCTCAAATAGACACTTCACTGGTTTACCTGTTGGCTGCACTTGATCTGTGAACTTTCTTCTCAGATGCTTGCTGTCTGGTTCTAAAGCACAGAAGGCTGACATCTAGTTGTGAGGTCCAAGTTGAAGGAGAGAATCCTGAGGGCTTCAGTTGTAAGCATCACATCTCACCACAGGGGGCAAAGCATTGAGAAGATTGGTATTTTTAGAGAAGGGAAATGCTCCAGGATGTGTTTTTTAGGGCTTGACTAAAGCTGGATGATCACTTTAGAAGCTGGGAACTGCTGTCTCTTCTTTTCCATTCATCTTTTCTCTTTCAGCAATTTTCTGAAATAGTCTGAAATAGTCTTGTTCCTCATGAACTCACGTAAGCTTTGGCAGCTCTGCAGGCTTTTGAAGGTGGGTTTCCCTCAACACCAGAGTCCCCTGGAGTTCGTTCCTCCCTTCAGCCTCTTCTTCAGAATGATCTAACCTCAGTGGAATTGTCCATTCTTTCAGCATTTTAAACCCCAAACTCAAACTCATTGCTGTTGAATGAGAACTGACTGTTGGCTGAGCGTCCACCAGGTTTCCAGAAGCTGTGAATTGTATGGGAGGAGGTTGCCTTTGTTTCTCTCGCAGAGCAGCTGTTGCAAAGCTCACGTCTTCAGGTTGACACCTCAGCTCCTTACTCGCTAGTCCACCGGAGCTTCCTTTTAGTATCTTATCACCCTGGTTACAGACAGCAGGAAATGACAGCGTTTATGGATACCTTTGTCGATGTCACTCCACCGGCAACATAACAGAGACAACCTGATGAGAGTAAGCGTGACAGAGACGCCACTCCGGGAGAGGATCAGAGAGTCAATCCTGCTCAACTTTATTAGGATAAGCTCTGCACTTACATACACAGGTAGACAGGATAGGGCGGGCTTACAGACATGGGACATGTGGATTGGTCAGGAGAACCTCAGCCTCACATGGACCACTCCCGGCTCAACAGATGCAGCAGCTGTCTTCTCAGGTGGCGAGCTTTCTCGAGCTGGTACAGCCAAACACAGGGGAGCTTTCTCTACCTCATATTAAAGGCTGTTGGGAGGCTTGCACCTGTCTGGAGCTTAGGTGATCCGTCCTGGCCGGAGGCCTTCCCTTCCTCCCCAGCATTCCGAAACATACCATATGTACTCTGTTTCCATTATTGAGCTGTAGACTTCATAGGAATGGGGGTACTTTACATCATTGAAGCCCTCTCTGCCTGATATGTTGCTGTTGCTGTGCATTCTTGAGTCAGAAGTGACGCATAGCTGACCCTTCACTGAATTTTAGATGTTGAAAATCACATGGAAGCAGACTGCCATCTTTCCCAGAGTCGCTCATAGATTCAAACTTTTGGGCTGAAAGCCCAGCTCCTTGCCCAGTAGGCCACCAGAGCTCACCTTTACCTTGCCTCTAGTATACATAGTCAAGGGCTAAAAAACATTTTTAGTGGGAATAAAGACTCAACTTGTTATTTGCAGACATTTTTTTGTGCTTAGCAGAACCTAGTAGATCCCTGTTCTTAAATGTCCCGTTTTTGTCTATGAAAAAATGAGCCACAATGTGTTATACTCTGAAGTGTCCTGACGTTGGGGTAGAATTTAGGACATACATTTCTCTATCCATCTCTTTCCTGCTTTATGTCTTTGTTAGTAACTTGATGTTATGAAGCCTTGGTTTCCTCATCTGTAAAATGGACTAATATGGTCTCTTACATCATTGATGTCTATGAGGATAAATTAGAAGGTAGTCTATGAAGACTTTAGGAGAGTTCTCTGGGATATAGTAAGTAGGTGATCACTAAGTTATAATTACTTCAGTAAAACCTTCAAAAGCAGAAACATAACAGAGAAGGCAAACTCAAGTATATCCCAATAATAGAGAACAGTGCTAAGATTGCACCTTGTCCAAAGTGGAAGATAGCCAAGAGCTGGAAGTACAAGGCCATCTTGCTCCAACTCTCATGGATGTTGCACTAATGGGTCATCCCAAATGCGTCAGTCCAAACAGAGACATATGAAGTGAGCGGTCCTGGCTCAATAACCATTTGTTGAGTGGGTACTCGGGATGTCTGGGGAAAACAATGGGATATGTGGGACTAACTCATTTATTCTGGTCTTATAACATCATTCTTATTAGTAGGGTCCAGTCTTAACTCTTTTCTGTTGCTCTCTGCAGGTTTTACTGTATTGGGGTAAAATATGACCCAAATGAAAATCAGTCAGTTCTAACTCAGCAACACCATAGAACGAGTAGAACTGCCCATAGTGTTTCTGAGCCTATAAATCTTCGTAGAAGCAAACTGTCTCATCTTCCTCCTGTGAGTTTGAACCTTTAGGTTAGCATCTTATTGCTTTAACCACTGTACCACTATGACATCTGATAAATGTAATATTGCAACAAGACTGGTGTAATTGTGTTGTTGTTAAGAGTTGAGTGCCTGCTGTTGTCAAAATGGTGCCAATAGAACTTTTCAACACGGAGTTGCCACAAAGCTTCAATTTGTAGAAAATGCATCATCCGTGAAGAAGAGAGTGAAATGCAATACAATGAGGTATGTCTGTGCAGACCGAGGGTAAAGGATATTAATAAGTATTAATAATGAGGCAGAACACCAAGAATGTAGGAGAAAAGATAGAGGTAAGGCAGGAGGCCAACAGTTCTCAAACAACTGAAGTGCTGGTCCCAGCTTCCCTGTGCTTTTATTGAAAATTGCCAGGGAGCAAATCACAAAGAGAATTCAATGCAAATGAAGCTAAGCTCTTTCTATTAAAAACCTGATGCTTCACTCAGGAGGGAGGGGTTAGCAAATACAAGAATCTTTAGTGCCTACACCTATAAAGCATCTAAAGTTTGCCTTAGTGCTTCAGGGTGAATTCCAGTTTGTATCCATACCTCCCACAGATCCTGAAATAGTATTTGGTTTATTATAGTTAGTATGAAATTTGGCTTCCCACATTTCTCCCCATTTGCTTTTATCATAATTATCTAGACGGCTTCTTCTCTTCTTTGATTCATTCTTGCTTCTTTTTGTTCTTTCCATCCTTTATAAACCAACAAACAAATAGAACAAATTAAGCAAAATAAGCTCACAAAAATACTTCCAAAAAATCTCCATATAATCAGAAGGGTTCAGGTTGGATATTTCTTCACTATTCCTTATGGAATATCTATGTTAAAATAATCTTAATTGCTTATCAAAAGCAGAATGAATCTGAGCATGTAGTTTCAAAAGAACTCTACGTTTCCCTCCTTAATTATGGACTATTATAAATATATCACCTTTATGAACATCTTTGTGTACTAAGCCTTTCTATATTGTTGTGGTAGTTGTGAGCCATTTAGTCAGAACCAACTCTTGGCTGACCTTCCAGGGAATTTTCAGAGGCTGTAAATTTCACTAGAGGAGATTTTCCATCTTTCTCTTGTGTTTCACCTGGTGGACTTGAACTGTATACTTATGGTTGGGTAGCACATCTCCTTACCACTTGGGTCACTTAAACATTCCAAGATTTTCCATTTTGTGGGGGTTTTGTGGTGATTCAGTTTCACTTCTTACAGCACTGAAGTTTGAGAGAAATGCTTGTGAAACCTATTGTTGTTGTTATGTGCCATTGAGTTACCTGTGACTCAAAGCAACCCTCTGTACAATTGCTCTGAACACTGTACTGCTCTGAGCCAGTCTCATGATCTTGACACACCTACCCTCACTGCCCCAGTTACTTTGTCAATCCATCTCATCTAGGGTCTTCCTCTCCTCCACTGTTCCTCCACCTTTCCAAGCATGATGTCCTTCTTTAATGACCAGTCTCTCTTGGCCAAGTATCCAAAGTATGTGAGACAGACCTTCAAAATCCTTGCCTCCAAGGAGCATCTTGGTTTCACCTTTTCCAGGACATACCTAGGTATTCTCTTAGCAGTCCATCGTATGTTCAGTACTCTTCTCCAGAACCACAACTGAAAGGTATAGATGATTCTTCTATTAGTCTTAGTCATTGTCCAGCTTTCTGATGCATAGCAAGTAACTGTGAAGAGCATAGCTTGGATCAGGTGCACCTTTGTCTCTAGACTGACATCGTTATTTCTCAGTAATCTGGTGAGGTCCCTGATACCAGACTTTCCCAATGCAATTTATCTTTTGATTTCCTGGCTACTGGTACCAAGAGTGTTGATTGTGGAGCCAAGCAAGCTGAAGTTATTAACAATCCGTCTCTTCTCCATTTACCATGATGCTACCAGTTGGCCCAGTGGTGAGAATCTTTGTTATCTTGATGTTGAGCTTCAATCCATATTGAAGGCTGCAGTCCCTGACCTTCTGTATAGCTTGCTGTCTTTGAAGTGGGTGAAGAAGAGGATTACTCACTCTTTGGTCCACGCGCTGTTCTTTGTTGCTTGACTATGTCACTCAGGCTGTCTTCAGAAATTTTGTCCAAGTATGATTCCATAAAAGTACAGTTTTTATTCTCAGAAGTATCTGTGTTCCTCACTCACCACAAGGGGAACAGCAGTGACCATACAAACAAATCTTAATGCTGCTAAATGTTACAAAACAACCATAAAGTTGAAGGAATTGGATTGCAGTTTTAGACTTAAATTCCTTCCTATTGGGACTGATGATAGTTTGTCTCTAGGTATAATTGCCATGAAAATTAGCCACTGGTAGATTTGAATCCCTGATCTTTTGTTAGCAGCCTGACACGTCATACACAATGATACCAGGGCTCCTCAAAGAAGAAGGGGAAGGTGCAGATACACTGGAGCTGAGCAGGGGCCAGTCTTGTCTCTTTAAGAAGCACTGTGGGAAGCATATGGAATCCTATGGCATAGTCTCGTGTACTGAGCTGCTAACTGCAAGATCAGTGGTCCAAATCGACCAGCTGCTCTGAATGAGAAGGGTGAGGCTGTCTCCTTCTGTCGTTGAAACTTTATGGAGAGTTGTCACGAGTCAGAATCTTACCGACAGCAGAAGACTGAAATGTTTTTGTTTACAGGAAGCGTGGTGTGTAGAACTCTAATGATTGTGTGTTTCTGAGTTGGGGAAACCAGGAGGAGAGAGGATGGATGTAGGCTCTAGTGTTCTGTTTACAATGTGCTACTCATTCTTGGGAACGTTACTTGACTGGCCCAAGTCCCTTTCACTGTCAAGTTCAAGGACAGGCCTGGAGATGTGCTGTCTTTGAGTCATTTGTTCCAAGTGCAGGATTAGAGGCTATGTAGACATTCCATCTCATGAGCTATCTTGTTCAAGAGCCACCTTAGGTTCCTGGACCTCAGACCTGTTTCCAGTCCTCAGCCTGGTCTGTCCTACTGTTTAGCCAATAGTTTCCATTCTTCCCAGTGGCACTTGGTCCTCCTGTTCCTCTTCTTCTGCTGCTTATTTCCTTTCCTTTTTTTTTTTTTTTTACCTCTTTTATGTTTCAGGGAGCAGAGTTTCTAGTTCTTACCTTGGTGGGCCATGCTTTATTAGGAATCATATCCCTTTAATCTTGCACTTAGAAATTTACCTTTGTGACTTTTCTCAAAAGCCTGGGAAAGTAGAAAAAAAATGATGTAACAAATACTTATGTCCATTACCTGATTGGATTTCCACCATCACAGCAACTCACACCAACGTAGTACAACAAACTGACAAGTGGTGCTTACTGGAAAATAAGGAAGCTGATCATTTTAGGATTTTATTTGTCTTTTTCTTTCTTAGCATTGTTAATAAATGTGACGGGTTTCATTGATATATCCTTTGTGCCCTCACCATTCCCTTTCCCGTCCTCTTTCCTGGAGAAAACTAATTTCTTGGCAAGTTTGCTTCACTTCCATAATGTTATACGTTTACTCCAACGGCATGTCAATAGATAATGCATGATATTAAAATGCATTAGTGGTATATTATTCAGTGCTTATTCTCGTACAACTTGCTTTTAAAATTCAGCATGCATATAAATCAAGTTCTTTTATTTGAGGTGTTGAATTTTTCATTATTTGAGCATAACGTAATTTATCCATTTCTCTCCTGATGAACACTTAGGCTCTCCCCCCTTTATTTATGTATGTATTTGTTTATTTTGCTCTCACAAGCCATTAACCTGTTTGTTAATATCTTCTTGTGCATGTTAGGAAGTCTTTCTCTGAGTACCTGCCTTAAAGAGGTGAAGTTACTGATTGGCAGAGTTTGGGGTGCACTAGTGCTTGTTGCTATGTGCCTTCAACTTGGAACTAACTCAACAACTGACCGATTTGCAGAGACTGTAAATGGCACAGGAGGAGATTGTCCATCTTTCTCCCAAGGAGCATCCGGTGGATTAGAACCGTGTGCCTTTGCGCTGGCAGCATATCTTCTTACCACTAGGTGATGAGAGCTCCCTAGTTAATGCCATGACAGTTCGGATGCAGGATGACCCAATGTGTTAGAGTAGGTCACCAGATCTTTCTTCTGAGATGTCTCTGAGGGGGTTTAGAGCTTGCAGCCTGTTCGTCAGCAGCTGGGCTTCTTAACTGCACAGCCCACAGACTCCTTCACGTCACTAACTCCTTAACTTTACCAAAAGTCAACAAAACACCAAACACAAACTCCAAATCCACTACCCTCGATTTGGTGCTGCATCTTTTTACAGAGAGACTGCCCATCATCCTTCCTCAGGAAAGCTGGTGGATCCGAACCACTGGCCTTTCAGATAACACACACACACACACACACACACACACACACCCCATCCACCACTGTGCCACCCAGGATCCTATATTGATTGTTGCCAAATTGCCAGTATATACGTCCAGCCGTACTGCATCCGTGTTCCCCTCCCGTATTTGATACTGTCACTGAAGAGAAGTAAGGATATGAAAAGCTGAATTTTGAGGGTTAATGGTATTGTAGAGTTCCTTCAATTCCACTTCCTGGATCACTACAGAAGTTGAGGAACCTTTCATATGCATATTTCTTTTTCTGTCAATTGAATGCTTGTAGCATTTGCTAAGTTTTTTTAAAAATTGTGACATTGACCTTTTTCTTTTTGAGAATTAAACATTCTTTATTCTTATACCAACCAATTGTCAGTTAAAGGCACCCTCCTGGTGTGTGCCCTGTCTTTTTACATTTTTCTGTTATCTGTGGTTGAATAGAAACTGCTGGTTTGGGGTTTGATGGTAGTCAAAATTTGCCATCTGTTCCTCCATGATTGGTGCTTTTGATGTCTTATTTAAGAAATAATTCTCTACTAGCAAGTCGTAAATAGATCCCTGTGTGTTTCCTTCTTGTTAAAGCTTTGAGTTTTCACCTTTTAGGGTTTATACCTTGATTTCATCTCAAGTTCACTTTACGAGGGATAAAGTAAGCATTTAATTTTTTTTTCTCCCTGTGTCATTTGTAGCAGCACCTTCCTTTAAAGCAGAGTGCATTTTTTTCCTTGGTTATGGAAATGCATCCCCTTGTTGGACAAACGTCCACATATATTGTGGCTGATCTCATCCCATTCTGTTCCATTTCTTCTTGGGAACCACATGATATTATTTTGGAAGTCACAGTGAGATTGTAAAGGATTCCAAAGGGTTATATAGTTTTAATTTAACTTGCCTGATAATATGCTGCTTTCTCTTTTTACTGAAAATTTTTGGTTTTCATTAGAAAGTGTGCCTGAGTGTGACGGTCTGTGCCTGGGGTGTTCCCCACAGAGCAGTGTCTGGGGCGACTCTACACTCTTTGCTTAAATGTCCCCTCTCTGAGAGGACTGTCCCTGACTGTTTTATTTTCGTCATTGCACTTACACCTGATATCTTGCTTGACACCTTACACCTGCCATTTAGCTTGTTCACAGCTGCGTCTCTGGCACTTGGAACAGTGCAGAGCACAGAGCAGATGCTGAATGAATGAATGGAGAGTGTACCTGTGTCCACGGTGTGGATGTACTAGAGGAGAGTGTACCTGTGTCCACGGTGTGGAGGTACTAGAGGTGACCAGCTTGCACCCCACATCTTTGGGGACTGTCGCTTTTCTTGTGTGATATTCTGTTTGCTTTGACCCAGTTCTTACTTCATTGTTTTATTGGATCCCCATGTACCTAGTACTCAGAGTGGCCACTGAGGGTTCTATACCCATGAAAGCACTTGACTTAACTGAAGGTTATGTCATGACTCAGACCAAGCAGGGCTTGAAGCTTCGTCAGCCAGGGCATTGTTTATGAAAATGCTTAGAATGGCAGGCGGACAGAGGGAAGGGGAACAGATAGAGTGCTCTCTGCTGAGCATATTAACAGGAAGTAAGTTATGGAGCTCCGGCGTTGGAGTGCACTGTGTATTGGGCTGCTAGCCTAAAGATTGGGGGTTTGAATACACCTGCTGCTCCAAGGGATAGCTGGGCTATCTCCTCCCATAAAGATTCACAGCCTGGGAAACCAAATCGGTTAGTTGCTATGGTAGCAAGCTTGGTTTGGGTTTGAACTTTTAAGTTTTTCAGAAGAATCTGAGATGACACAGTAGATGAAGCATCAGCAGCTAAGTCAGTGATTTAAATCACCAGGTCTCTCAGGGATTGAAAGGGGAGGCATCCAGCATCCCTAAAGGGGCAGCCTTGCAAACACCCTGGGGCCATTCCACTCTGTCCTGCAGGGTCACTAGCCGTTGGAAGTGACTTGATGGTAGTAAGTTTGGATGGTTTGTTGGTTGGTGGGTTGTTTATTGTTTTTTTTTTTTTAAGTTTACCAGACGTTTCCAATAAGTGGAAAAAAACAAGTTCAAGTTAAGATGAGAGTAGAAAAGAAAGCACAAGCTCACTTCCAAGTAAGTTTGTGTCTTTTTTTTTTTTTTTATTAATGCCACAGTTAGAAGAAGGAGGGAGGGGAACAGGCCGCTGAAAACAGCAGAGCCGACTTTCAAATGCTCCCTTGTTGAGCTGCTTCTCTAACTGCCACGCTTGTGTTTATGTGCCAACTGGGAGATGCGTTTGTGATGGTCTGGGCTCTTGATTTTTCTCCTAAATAAATCATTTCAAGTTAAATTTAGAGGGAACCCATGCCTCAAAGTCATCTTAGAGGTTCTGCCTATTTGCCTTGGGGTGGCATCGGGGTGCCCTGACATCCTGTAGGGGATGGTGCACTCTGCTTTTCAGGAAAGGGGTCGGGAACAGTGGGCCCCACTGCTGCTGCCAGGTGGGCTTGACCCCACATGCTTCTCAGTCCACTATGCAGCCCATGCACCACTTTTGATTGGACTTGAAAAGACTTCTTTCTTCCAAGTGGAAGGTTTGTGCCAACACTACATTACTCAGTCATTTGGTTCCCTTTCCTTTCCCCCCAGCCTGCACTTACTCTACTCCTTGCACACTTGATAGACACCTGTACACCACTATTGGCTGGGGTCCTGCTCATAGTGACCCTCCACAGTGTTTCTGAGCCCATGGAGTCTGCCTGTCGTTCTCCTGAGGAGCGGCTGGTGGATTCAGACCGCAGGCCTTTCAGTTAGCAGCCTGTGACTCTGTTCTGCACCACTGGGGGCCTTCTTGATAGACCAAAGTATAGGGCGGATGCAACATTTGTCTGTATTAGGAAGCTGAAAGGTCAAGTACTTTGCCTGGTTTCGATACTTGCTCTGGGGGGGGGAGGCTAGAACTGAGCCCCAGTATCTCTGCCATGTGTCTGCACCTCTTTGTTCTGCTGTGCTGTCTGTTTCTGATGTCACCACTGCTGACCCACTGGGAAAGCAGAACAAACCCCCGCCCCTGTGTCCAGCTGTGACTATTTTAGAATGTAAGTGGTAGCATCCGGGCAGGCTCCTAGGTCAACTTTACTCCTGGAATTGGCCCATTGAGCAAACATCATCCTTGAAAACAGCTGCTCTTGTCTGCATGGACATCTGAGTGTCACGAAAGCATTTGATATGTATGATGTGATGTCCTTTTCATCGTACATTTCAGGAACCTTTGACACTGGACCCCAATGGAAATTGCCCACTTTCCTTTGCTCTCAGCCCCTCCTGCTCTGACATCTATTTGACATTTAATAAAACCTTGAATGCCATCTTCACAGATTCTTTCCTACTGAACGTGGGCCTCAAGCCCACCCTCTCCACTTTTAAATTTTTTTTTTTCAAATAAAAGGAATAAACCTGGCCATGCAATGGGACAATGGCTCTATCACCACTGATAATGATACATTTTGTTTGCATTGTAATTGCCCCGGTTTGAACTGTGCTTATTTTAGCAGAAAGCGTTCATTATTTTATCAACAACTGGCAGAGCCCGATGGTATTTACTGACTTTTCTTTAACCAAAACAAGGATTAGTGCTCCTATCCTCAGCTCAGCTGCTCGATCTGGGCTTAAGAAATTTGGGAACCCCTCTTGAATGAAACGCCGCACAAAGCTTTGAGCACTCTTTTGCAACTGAGTTGTATTAAATGATAGACAAAAAAAAGCCCTCTGAAGAATTGGTGCTTAATTACAACTTAATTAGCATAATTATGCATGCTAATAGCATCTCAAATGAATAGCAGTTGTCAGGAGGTTGGGACCATCTGTAAGAATGTCGGATTAATACATCATTTTTTATTTCTAACAACGCTGTAACTCTTTCCCTGAAAGTGATTTTAATTAATCAAGTTCATTTTTATTATATAGAAAATTTGGCATTTTTCATTATGGGCCATTATCTGTTTCCCCATGCAGCCCTAATACAATGGTAATGAGCCCCCCTGTGGCCAGGCCGCGCTGACAATGGTGGTACAGGTGTAATCATATAATTGTTACAAACAGCACAGCAGAGCTCCGAGCAGCCGAGTTCTCATCTCCCCAAACCTGCCTTTCCACTCCGCGTCCTCCCCAGGGCCTCGTACAGTTTTCAGGGCTTTATGAAAAACATACATGTTTGTGGTTACAGAGAAGCTATTTCAAGACAAAGAGTCGAGCTGTTCCCTGCATCTCAGGGTGCTGCTCTATGGAGACCCCTTTTGTGGAAACAGCAGACGTGGCGGGGGTGGGGGGCCTGCCTCTCCCAGGCCTGCACTGGGGATGGGAGGCTGGAAGGCTGCATTCAGTGTCCCTTGTTCACATGGGCGAGAGCGTCGTTCATGCCTAAACTCAGTCATAAAACCACAGGGGGAGGAGTGTGTCTTCATGGTGCCTGGCCCCCCGAGAAGTGCCCCAAGTGGCAGCCTCTAGCATCACATCTGGATGCCAGGCACACATGTTCAGTATGGCCTGGGGGTGTCAGGAGAGCCCACCTTGGCTCCCAGCAGCCTTTTACTGTCTAACATGAGCTTTTGATTGTTTTCAAGTTCTCCCAACTGCCATCCCTTCATGCCATATAAACCCAGAAGATGTCTGTCTGCCCCTGTCCGGTGCCCATGGATGCAGATTTTGTCTTTAAATTCAGAAGTGCCGCCACTGTTCGCTCATGCCCGTTTCCTGGGGTTAATGCTCGGGACCCCTGCAGAGGGCAGTGGGGTGGCGGGTGGGGGCTTTCATCTCTCCGCTCACATAGTTGGGCATGTTTATAAGAGAATCTATGCTTTTTTTTTTGTTAGCATTTCCGTTATTAATTAAATTGTATTGGTGGTTGTAAAAAGCAACACTACATTCAGAAAGTTATTTATTTTTAAAATTTCTTCTCTTATTTTTTTTTTTAATTTGTTCTAATGAAAGTTTACAGAGACTTTGGATTTCCATTCATTCATTGTTGCACACTTTCTTCCCTGCCCACCCCTCCACCCCTAGTTTGCTTTTCTCTTTGAAAAGAAAAAAAAATTCTTTCTTTGTTATACAATCCCCTGCCCCCCAAGTCCACTCCACTATGCAGCTTTCATCCTGGACTCTTGTCATGACAATAATACCTCATCATATATTCCTCCTAAACAGTTCTCTCCCTCATCAGTTTCAATGCAGAATATATTATTTACCCCTTCTTTTCTTAGTTTCCACTTAAACCCGATGTCAGCCCCACTTTACAACAGTGGCACTATGCAGTATTTGCCCTTGAGTGACTGAGATATTTCACTCAGCATAAGGTCCTCCAGGGTCACCCATTTTGTATAATATTTCATGAGTTCCTTGTTTTTCAATGCAGCATAATATTCTATTGTGTGAATATACCACAGCTTCTCTATCCATTAGTTTGTTTATGGGCACTTGGGTTGATTCCAGCCCCTTGCTATTGTGAACAAAGCCGCAATAAATGTGAGTGTGCATATATCTGTTTCAGTGGCAGTTATGGTCTCTTTGGGGTATATTCCCAGTAGTGGAATTTCTGGGTCAAATGGTATTTCTAATACAGCCCTCCATAGTGGTTGCACCATTTTACACTCCCACCAACAGTGAATAAGGGTTCAGTTTCTCCGCAACCTTGCCAGCATTTGTTGCTTGCTGTTCTGTTAAATTTTGCTATTGCTGGAGTGAGATGATATCTCATAGTTGTTTTGAGAGGCTATTTTTCAGAGAGCAGCATCATGCTTGGAAAGGTCTGCAAAAGGGGAAGATGCTCGATGCGAGGAATGGGCACAGTGACTGCAGCAGTGGGCTCGAGTGTGTCAGAGACCATGAGATGGCACAGGACGGGATAGGATTCAGGTCTGTTGTTTACAGACCTTTGAGTTCTCCTTGACCCAACAGCAAAAGTACCAACACCCTGTTCAAGGCTAGGATGGGCCAGATTTATCACCCCTCACTAGGCATCTTTGTTGTGCAAATGTCCAAACTAGGAGGGTGACAGCGTCACCCCAGGCCTCAGCCCCCAACAAGCCACTGGCCTTGTGTCAGTACTATGACATATGTCCTTTCTAGTGGCCCATGCTACGGGGAGCTAGGGTACTAATTGAAGCCAGTGATGTGTACCTGTCTCATGTGCCTGCAACTGGGATAGAAGAGGGCCCTCAGAGCTTCCTAGGCCACAGAAGATGAAGCCCTTCTTGATGTCCCTCCCACCCAGACTTCTGCAGGTGCATCTGACCTCCCAGATCCACCTCAATGAAGCTGTGAAGGGCACCGAGCAGGCAGCCTGTGGCAGGTGTGGCAGAAATGCACAGGAACATGCTGTCAGAGTCACAGAGTTCTTTCTGACTCATAGTGACCCCACAGGACAGAGAATGCCCCTGAGGGTTTCCTAGGTATGTGTGGGAGTATATGGCCAGATCTCCCCTCTGGCAACACTTATGGGTGTGTTTGGACTAATGTTTCTTTATTGCCCAGCCACTTGACTATTGCACAATTATACCTGTACTGTTGTTGTTGTGTGCTGTTGAGTCAGCTGTACCTCACAGAGACCCTACCTATAATCATTCTGAAAACTGCCCTATCCTGAGTCAATCTCATTGTTTTCAACACACCTACCACTATTACTCCAGTGACTGTCATTCCATCTCCTCCAAGGTCTTCTTCTCCTGTGCTGTCCCTTCACCCTTCCAAGCATGATGTCCTTCTCCAAGGCCTGGTCCATCCTGGCAACAGGCCCAAAGTATATTGACGGTGTTTCAGAATCCTTTCCTCCAAAGAGCATCTTGGTTTCACCCTCTCTAGGGCAGACCAGTTTGTTCTCTTGGTGGTCCATGGAGTTTTCAGTACTTTTTTGTAATTGTTGCTTATATTGTTTCACAACCTTTTGCTTTCTTGTGCTTTGAAAATAGAATGCTTTTTAAAAAAAATACAAGTTTTTAAACAAAACTTGGCCTAGCAAGTCTGTTGGTGCTATTTTATCTTTGATGGGAAAAGGAACAGACAAAAACTGGGGATATACCTGTAAGCATAGAACAAAACACAGTGAAGAAGTCTCATATTTGAACACACAGGTCCAGGGATTGCTGAGATGAATAGAAATGAATGGTGGCTTTATTTCTTTAACAGCTCTACTGTCCTGTTTTCATTCCCCACCCCTATCCCCCACCCCAGTATGTACATGAATTCTTCAACTGATGAGCAACAGAAAAAGCTACTCTCCTTGGCATCATGCCTTTGAGAAAGTTGCCTGGGAAATCAGACTCCACGACTCCTTCCAGATTCCTTCTGGAAGGTTCTGTGACTGGTCACACTATTAGCTGGCAGAACCACATCATTGATAATTTAACAACGTGGTTTTGTTGCATGAGAATGCTGATAGACCTTCATGGGATGCTATTTATACACGTAGGTCTTGTTATTGGATCTCTGTGATTTAAAGTGGAAGTAGTTTTCTAAAAGGGGCATAGAAATTGGAATTAAGGGAGCATCCCCCCCGACTAGTTTATTTATAAAATTCTAATACAAATTCTAACAAATTCTTTCAGTTTTCCTCACCACCCCCCCAGCCATCAAATTGTACATCCCCATGATTAATTCCCTCTTCCCCCTGCACATTCACATCCCTCAGCTTTCAGCCTCTCCCACCCCTCCTGGATCCTTATACTCCTTTTACAATAATGGTCTTATACAATATTTATCCCGTGGGACTGAGTTAGTTCACTCAGCATAATGCTCTCCAGTCCCTCCCAAGTTAGGTAATAATTTACAAAGATATTGCTCCTGTGTGCTGCATAGTATTCCATTGTGTGAATGTACCATAATTTCTCAATCCATTTGTTTGTGGTTGGACATTTGGGCTGTTTAAGGTTCCTGAATCAGAAGGAGAGATGCTCTAGTGGCACTGTGGTTATGGTACTGGGCTTCAAAAGGTGGGTTTGAACCTACCAGCCACTGTCTGGGACAAAGATGAGGCAGTGTGCTTCTGTAGAGATGACCGCAGGGGAAAGCCAGTGCGCAGCTGTGCTCTGTAACTTTCAAGCTCTGCTCTTGAAAGCAATGGTTTAGTCAGAAAATTGTAGCAAACTTTGCGATCAGTTTGTATGCATAGAACTCAGGTCCTTTCTGAGACTGGACCCAAGGGCTCTTTGGCTCAGGCTCTGACTTACTTGAATTGGATATGATGTCAGGGAGACCTGGACTTCTGCCCCATCTACCAAGTCATCTGTAATGGAGCATGAGTCGTGCTGCCCACCTGCATGTCTTCCTCTGTGCAGAGGGAGGGCGACAGCCCCCCCGCTGCCGAGCCCTCAGCTCTAAGACTTGGTGAAGGAGAGAAGACGGAGTGAATGTGTAGGGAATTCGTCAGCTCGTGGTTGCAGATGGTGACGCTGACTCGCTCCGCTTATGTCTGCCTGCGTAGACCTCTGGGAGCCTGTGTCTTTTAGCTTAGACACCCAGAAGATAAAACAAGATCAAACCCTGTGGTGCACAAGCAGTTGACCATCCCCACTGTCTTTGGTTCTTTGTTTTTCATTCTCCACGGCTGTTTATGAAGGAAGCTCTGGAGGCTTTGTCCATAGGGAGGTGCACTGTTAACTTAGAGGTCGCATCTCTCTTATGGTTCATATTTACCAGGGACTGCAGGAAAAAGACGGAGGAAAGATGCAGGAGAAAGATATCCTGTACGACTTCCAGCCTCGGAAATCCACTGGAGGGTCAGCCATCAGTCGGTCCCGACTCAGTGGCCCTGAGAGAATGTTTGTGGCCTGTGTGTGTGTGAGTGTGTGTGTTCTGTAAATCCTGCCCTCTACCCCCACACTCCTGTCCAGCCCTCATGCCCGGTGCCTGGTCCAAAGCTGTCCTCATACCCTGAAGAGACCCTGTAACCTCCTCTGCAGTCAGGCACCTCTACCTGCTTCCACACAGTACACTCTGAGTCTTATTACTGGTTCACCCAAGAAGCGAGCTCTTCCCATCACAAAGCCAGAAAAGTTTGCAGTCTGGTGCCTTCAAACTGTATATAATGTAACCACCCCCCCAACAAAAAACCAACAGCCAACCCACAAAACAGCCAGACAAATAAAAGACAAAACTTTAAAATGCTTCGATGAGGCAGGGTGGGTGTGGGGTGGAGGCTCAGTGGGTGCTAGTCATTAGAATTCTTATAGAGCAATCAAGTCCTTTCATTCCAGAGAGTGTTATTGCCTGCGTATTAATATTAGATCTGATTTTTAAATAAGCCTAATTGCGATGACTTTTGAGGCTATATGTACATAGATATATATTTATGTCTATTTTGCTGCGTGTGCATAAAACCCTTTTCTCAACTTGGCACATGGGAGTTAAAAATGCAATTCTCTCCATTAACGTCCTGATGGATAACAATACAGCAGTAGAGGTGCTTGTTTGTCGGGGCCGTGGTGAGGCCGACGAGCTTCGTGCCCTTGGAGGGGAAGTGGCATGGCCGTCGGGGCACGTGTGCGGAGTGTTCCCGAGGACCTGGGGTTGGTTGGCAGAGGAGGTGCTCAGACACACTGGGTGCCTGGAGCCTCTGAGCTTGCCTGGGAGAACCCTCCCCACAAAATCGCCAGGAAGTCACCTTGCCACAAGCTCCTCTTCCACAAGCTTTCCTCTACCCTTTATCACAACATCACCACTGATGGCTTCTCACATGCACTGCTGTTCACAAGGTGAAATCCACATCCGTGTCCCATTCTCAGCCCCTTTCTCGCCATGTCCTTCTGTCTCTCTCAAGTCCTAAAATATATATATATATAATAATAATAATAAATTCCTGGCTCATTTTCTACCCCAGCCTCATCTTTGTCTGTGCACACGTTTTCTTTTCTTTTCCTCCTCTGCTTGGAATTCTTTCATTTGGCTGTTGACAATCTCCTATTCATCCTACAAAACCCTGATTAAATAATCCATCTTCTGTGAGACTTCCCTTGTTTTCCCGAGCATTTACCTTCGACTTTTAAGCTCTTAACACATGTGAACAACTCTCTAATAACATGATCTTGGAGTCTTTGCTGTATTATTTGCTTATTTGGCAAATACTATGCTCCCACTAGACAGTAAACACTGAATATAAGTTCACTGGGACTGAACTAGAGAATGAGCTTGTGGGAGTTAACTGATGGCCTCACTATTCATTTACATCTTACATTGCTCTTGAGCGCCACCTTTCAATCAGGTGAGGCTACAATGGCCACTGGAATCTTTAGGTCTGCGTCTACTGTGGCGCTTTGATCCTCTTTTAATACAGGCATTGTCATGGTAAGTGTTCCCTTGTCTGTTCATCTGAATGAGTACAGATGTTATGGCCTGAGCTGCAGCAGCCATCTTGTAACCATGAGGCGATAAGTTAGAATACTGGAAATTACAGAGTAAATGATAAAGACAGATGTTGTTGTTTGGTGTGGTGGAGTCAGCTACGACTCATAGCGACCCTGTGAATAACATGTCTGAACCCTGTTCTGTCCTGTGCCATGCTCACACTTCCTGACACACTAGAGCCCATTGCAACAGTCACTGTGTCAACCAACCTGGTCGAGAGTCTTTCTGTCCTTCACCAACTCTCTGCCTTTCCGAGCATCATGTCCCTCTCTAAAGAATAGCCCCTTCTGGCCACATGCCTGAAGTTTGTGAGGCAAAGTCTCATCATCTTTGCCTCCAGAAAGCACTCTGGTTACACTTTCTACAAGACATATCTGTTTTTTTGGCCATCCATGCAATACTCGGCACTCGTCTCCAACACCACAGCTCAAAGGCATCAGTAGTTCTTCTGTCATCCTTATGCATTGTCCAGCTCTCAGATGCATAGCAAGTGATTAGCCTGAATCAGACACACCTTAGTATGTCTTAGAGTTGCGTCTGAAGGCAGGTAGAACTCAATATTTTGGAAACTCAGTGCCAACTCTGGACTGTAAGTCTTCAAGTTTCTTGTGAGAGCAGAAAGATGTGGTGGTGGTCCCTTACATACCTTCCAACTCATAGCAACCTTATAGGACAGAGTAGAATTGCCCCCAGAATTTCCCCTGTAATGTGTATGAAAACTGACGTGCAGGTCTCTTCTCTCGTGACCCTGCGAGCAGGTTCAAACACGTGACCTTTCTGATAGCAGGTAAACACTTAACCACTGGGCCGCCACCAGGCATGGAATCAAGAAACACTTGAGAAGAACCAGCATTCTGGAATGACTTTGTAAAGCTTTCCATGTTGCACATTTTCCCCAGTATACTTTTCATTCAGAGCAGGGCCAAGAAAATAAACCCCTAATTTAAATCCAGCTGAAAGAGAGCAGAATGTGTCAGAGGGCCAGGATTTCAAAATATAAGCCGTCTGCTCCACCAACCAGGTCTCTGGGGACATTTTCTTTTCTCACGTTTTAATGTGCCAATTAAGTATTTAACAACTTTTGGAAGAACGTGCGGGGTTGTTTATTATTGGGGGGAATGAAAACACCTGTTGAGATTGACAAGCAAGACTAGACTTGGCAGAACGGCCCAACTCTCTTCATAGTAAAACTCACTCGGTGGGACCCACCATTGGAAGGTCTGGAACCTTTAATTGGCCCGTGATGGCAGAAGGACAACAGGCTAGATTTCCATCAACACACTCATGATCTGCCAGTATTTTGAGCAATAAATTGCCAGCAAATAAATTCCTGTCGCCTCTTTTGTAAATGCCAGCTTAAGGCCCAAACATTGCGTGTAGATTTAATTACACATTTAGTGTTCCTGTAATTTTGAATTAACGACATGCCAAGCAGATTTATGTTCTATGTACTTAATAAACCTCACTAAGTGCCCTTTTAACAATCAATTGGTATTTAGGGCCCAGTTTGTTTTTTAAAAATAATGGTTCCCGCTGCTGAGTCTCCTTGTTCCCTTCATATGTTTGGGTGGTGATAGGATTAGAGGCACCAGATGTTGATAAGTGACATTGAACCCAGGATCACGGGATGGGTTGTGGGGTCCAGTGATTGGGGAGTGGGGGCGAGAGAGAGTGCTGAGTGCAGCCTTGGACAGAATAGCGGAATCATCAACTTGATCATGGACTTGGGCGTTCACATCAGGCTGGCATGCGGTCTAGGTTGGACTTGCATTTTGAGAGTAGAAAGATTCATGGCAGGCAGCTTTTCTAGGGGGCTAGCACCTCAAGAACCCGCAGGGAGCTTCCTGAGCAGGGGCTGATTCTTCCTGTGTTCATTCTTGTTTCCAAGACCACCGGGCACCTTGCCTGGATGTCATCTTCCCTTCAAATGTTGAATGAGAGTCTCCTTGGGGCTTGGTTTCCTGCTAAATGTTTGTGAGTCTTGTACCAACGATTTCTCATTGCCGATCTGTGAACTTGAGCAAAGGGGACACTCGTTGTCTCACAGATGAGGGAGCTGAAGTCCAGGGGCAGGAAGTCACTTGTGCGGGAACAGTGTGCTGTGAGCCGACTGACCTTACACACGTCATCATCAAGCATCTCTCCCTGTGAATGGGAACACACAGATGTTTGGTGTTCTTACCTACATTTGAACCTCCATAAATGGCTGATGATGATGAAAGTGGGGGAGAAAAGGCAGCTGGTGATCCTTTGAGGCCCTCTCTTTTTCCATTTCCAGCCCACAGGGCACTGTGGGGAGCTCTGGTGGCCTAGTGGTAAGGAGTTTTACTGCCAGCCCAAAAGCAAGAGGTTCTAAGCCTCCATCTGCTCTGAGGGAGAAAGGTGGGCAGTCTCTTCCTGAGCCGTTTACAGCCTCTGGAAGCCTGTGGGAGGATCAGCTATGGGTCATGTCCTCATGTCCAGTGTGACAGCAGCGAGTGGTGAGTGAAGCACTCTAGGGGCATAGTTGTTGTGTGTTGTGCTGCTGACCACATGGTCGGTGGATTGAATCCACCAACAAATGGTTCCCAGGGAGAAAGATAGGCAGACTCCTCCCACCTGAGCTATAGTCTTGGAAACCCATGGAGGGTCTCCAGGATTTAGGATGGAGTTGCTGGTAGTGGGTTTGGGTTTGGGTTTGGAGCAATCATTATAAGTCACCCTGGTGGCTCAATGGTGATGCACGTGACTGTTAAGCTAAAAGGTTGGTGGTTTGAACCCACCAAAAAGCTCTAGGGGACAAAAGACCTGGCCGTGTGCTCTCATGAAGATCTCGGACACCCCATGGGGGAGTTCTGCTGTGTTGCATGGCTGGGAAGGAGTGGGAGTTTATTGAGAAGACCAGCCTGCAACAGCAGCAGGTGTTCTGGTATGCACTGCAGAGCTCCGAGTCAGTGAGATGAGACAGCCCTCCGTGTTTTCCTAGTGCCTTCAGGAGCCAGGCTCCCCAGGAGCAGAGCAGGAAGAAGCAGTGAAGATACAAGTGAGGTGGCTGGGGAGCACGGGGGCAGGTCGGGGTGACGAGGAGAGGGCACAGTGAAATGAAAAAGCAGCTCCTTGGGGTGGGATTGGAATTGTACAGAAAACAGAGCCATAGCCCCTCCCGGCATGGTGCCAGCTTCTGATTTCCCCTGCTGTCCAGGGGTCAGGAGGCCAGTTTACCAGCAAAAAAAAGGATGCTGCACTGTTACCAGAGCCACTGTCCCCTTCGGGTTTGGCTGGATCTTCCAGGCAGCTTGCAGCCACCTGGGCTGCACAGGGTGCTGCGTGCTGTCACATGCAATTGGCAGGCGAGAGGCACCTCTCCTGTCCACCTCCTGCCATCTCTGATGCAGGGCTGGCCTTTAAGGACGTTAAATCAGGGAGACACCTGCCGCTCCTGCCCACCTCCTTGCCTCACCTCAGGAACCCTCCCTGTGGCTGGGAAGTTACACGGTGATGTAACACTGGGCCACCCTTGTTGCTAGATAGCTGAAGAATATCCAAGAGAAACAGGTGGGTTCAGAATGGTGCCAGCAGCCATCACTAACAGTGGTTACACAGCGCAGGGGATTTAGAAACTGTTAGATTCTGAATCTAGAAACCCAGAAGCTTTCCTTTCATGCTTATAGGAAGCAAGAACAAGACAGAGATCAAGGTTAAGTGCACGCCATTGAGCTGGTGGCAGGTGTACATGTGTTGGAGATGCTAGAACCACAGGTTATTTATTATCAGGCCCCATGATCATGCCCCACACAACTTGATGACAGCCTCGCCGCTTTGGGGGGTGGCTGCTACCTGGGCTGTAAGGCCTGCTCTCTTGTGGGCTCAATGCATACAGCACAGTGATACCTGTCTGTGCGTGAGCCATGATGTATGTCTGTCTTATCAATACACATGCACCTCTTTCAACAGCCAGAGAGGCCATGTAGAAATAGATGAAAAGACACACAGGAGGTTCCCGTGAAGTCGCAGCCATGAAGGTCAAGCTGTGCAGTTTCAGCGGGTACAAGACCTACCCCAGGCATGAGAGGTATGACGCCAGGATCAAAAGGAAAGGGTTCCAGTTTCTTAATGCAAAGTGTTAGTTGGCTTTCCTTTCCAAAAGGAATCCACGACAGATAAATTGGACACACCTCTACAGAAGGAAGCACAAAAAGGGCCAATCGGAAGAAATGAAAAAGAAAAGACCCCACCGTGCAAATTCCAAAGGGCCATCACTGGTGCATCGCTTGCTGATATGATGGCCAAGAGGAATCAAAAGCCTGAAGTTAGAAAGGTCCAATGAGGAAAGGCTATCAGGGCTGCCAAGGAAGCAAAAAGGCTAAAGAAACATCTAAAAAGACCACAGTGGCTGCTACTAAGGCCCTCACGAAAGCAGCATCTAAAAAAAAACATTGTGAAGCCTGTGAAAGTTTCTGCTCCCTGAGTTGGTGGAAAATACTAAGTTGGCACATGCCGTTGTTGTTGTTAAGTGCCCTTGAGTCATAGGCAACTCATAGCGACCCTTTGAATGAAATCCTCAACACTTGCGTGCATGTCTTTCATCCTCTCTCCCCAGATTCATAGGGTTTCTGGAGGCAAACTATCATGGAAGTGGATGCCACTCCTGCTTCCAAGCTTGTCTCAACCAGAGAGTGCCACCAAACATTGTCCACCGTGGGTAACTATTATTGCATTTGACACATCAGTGTCACAGTGTTCAGCTTCACAGAAACCACAATTTACCTCTGTATGGCAAGTGGACACAACAGGACTGTATGACCTAGAAGACTGTTTGAACAAAAACAATGAAGAACAGGCCTGAGGGCCGTGGATTAGTCACCCACCTTTGACTTGGTAGCATCACTCTGTGTTGTTAAGTGCCATCGAGTCATAGGCGACTCATAGCGACCCTATGAATGAAAGTCCTCGACACTTGCGTGCATGACTTTCATCCTTTCTCCAGATTCATAGGGTTTCCGGAGGCAAGCTATTTACAGAAGTGGATGTAAAGATTCAAGAAGAAGACATCGTGCTGATAAAGGTGGAGTGTCATGGAAAGAGAGGAAGACAAGGTGGATTGGCACAGTAACTGTACCAATGGGCCTAAGTGTGTCAGATGAGGTGTGAACGTAGCAGGATAAGGCAAGGCTCCGATCTGTTGTTCATAGGTCACTGGGAGTCCTAGTTGACCAGATGACACATAACAACAAAAACAACATTTCTTTGTAAAATGGGTTTTAGTGCAGACAAATTGTGTAGGAATTGCAGAGAATCTTCAGTATTCCTTCTCTCTCCCTACACACTCTTTCTCCTGGTACTGACATCTGGTATTCCTGTGGTGTGTGTGTGATATAATCAATGAACCCATCGTGAGGCTCTGTTATTAACTGACATGCATGGGTCACATCCGGGCTTGCTCTGTGTATGCTCAGCCCTAGGGGGCTTGGACAGATGCACCATGTCATGTGTCCACTGTTAACCGTGGTTACAGTATCCTGTGGAATCGTTTCCCTGTCTGCAGATGCTCTGCCTCCCTCTCCCTGAGCTCCCAGCAAGCATTGATCCTCCTGCTGTATCTCTAGTATTGCCTTTTCCAGAGTATCAGTGTGGGAATCACACAGGATGCTCCAGACTGGCTTTGTTCATTAGCAATGTGCCTTTAAATCTTGCTGTAACCTGAACACTTTCTGTCTTTGAGTCAGAGTTTTAACCCGCCACCATTGATATGATGCAATCCTGGGCTTGATGGTGGACAAAATTAATTTATTGAAACAACTTTTTAAATAATACAAAGCCTCCTTCTAATGCAGTTACTTACAATGTGGACCAGTAAGATGCTGTTGCTGAGTCTGAAGACACCTTCACTGTTTTCATTTGTGTTTTAGGCACACGCCTCTCCAATTCTGGGAGATCTCGTTTCTCTGATGTCATAGCTCTTTAGACCCTTTGACATTTGTATTTTAAGTCATGCTTTCACTACACAGGACCTCATGAACTGAGTCAGAGGTAAAGGTGACCTCGGGGGTATTGTCTGATGTCCCTGTTTTGCTTGTCCTGTTCTGTTTTTACTGCCACGTGACTGAGATGGCTCTCACTAAACCTGCCATGCTCAACAGAACCACGGCCGGAGAGACACAAAGCTTCGTGCACTCCCTTGGAGTGGTACTCAGGGCTGTTCGTAGGAAGCAAAGAGGCCTCGTTATTTTCTTTTAAAACTCAACTCATACCTGCAACACATACTAATGAATGCACACCAACACACACATATATATAAAAAACATCATATATGCACACACATATATCTGTATATATACATATACACACATATATACATATGTATATATACATATATATGCACGTATGTATGTATGCATATATACACTCATATACTGACACATACTTATATACACACTTGCATGCCTCCATTTGCACATGTTTAAATTTTTTTATGGCTTTTAAAATTATAATTATTATTAATTTTAATGAAAATTTACAGAGACTTTGGATTCCCATTCATTCACTGTTGCACTTTTATGTACTTACACACACATAGATGCCAACTTACTCATAGGTGTACATCTTTATTTGTACACATGTATACGTACTTGCATGTATATACTCTCATATTCACACACATTTCCATAGGTACAAGTGCCCTAACACATTTGCACGTATGCATATACACACATGTTTGCACATATGCATACACACACAGACGTCATGCACGTTTACCCTGTACACACACATGTGCATATGCTAAATATGCACCGTCTATCCCCTGTACTTACATGCACACTCATATTCACATACATCAACACACTCATGCACATACCTGGAGTTATAAATTTATATACATGCTCACACATGTATACAGACACACACACACTCACATTCATATAACATGGTCTTACGTAGCTGTAAAGTACTCACACCCACATACACAGGGAGCTCTGGTGGCCAAGGGGCAAGAAACTGTGCTACAATCCCAACAGCACGCAGTTCAAGACCACCAGCTGCTCTGCGGGAGACGGGTAGACAGTCTCCTTCTATGGGATTAACTGCCTCTGAAAACCCACTGGAGGGTCAGCTATGGGTCAGTTCTGACTCAGTGGTACACAGCAACAACAGCATCCACATATGCATTCACATACATGTCCACAGATGTATAGATATACACGTGTATATGTAGCAGATACACATATGCATATACAACCCGTGCACACATGCACACATGTGTGTATCTGTACATACTCTGTGTTTCCATGTAGGAATGGGTACGCACCCCCATCCCTTCCTTCTGGTGTTGGGGGCTGAGGAATAGTCCCATTTATAAATGCCACCTCCTGTACGAAAAGTCACACTGGGTGACAATGGCAGTTACACAGCAGGGTCCTCCCAGACCCTCCTGCTCAGCTCTCACCCTCCTGTGGGTTCTTCCTTTCTGTTCTGGAGTCACAAGGAACCCCCTTCCTTTAATGTCAGGTCTCCATGGCAGGGTTTCTGGGCAGGCCCCTTACTAGCTTGTCTTTTGGACTTGACCTTTGACTTCACATTGCTCACCAGGTTTGAGTGAAGAATGCAGAAGACCAGAAGCAAAGCCCAACAAGAGGAAGTGGTGTGTGGGGAGAGAATATCAGGATAGGGGAAGCAGACACCTGGCTGGGGTGGGGGCAGGCATCAGCTAGAGAGTCTGCAGATAAGGGTACAGATTGCATGGACTTCTCAGCCTCCCTCAGAGCATTTCTGTCCAGAGCGAATGGGCTGGGCAGGCTGTGTCTGGAAGCTTCCTTTAGTTGCCTTTGAAAAGAAAGACACAAATAGCCCCTCCTCTCTGGGCAGCATCCTACTTCTAGCTTCCTAGCCCACTCAGCTTTACTTGGAATTCCTGGCCCGAGTGGAACCTTTTGTGCCTTTTTACATAATGCGGGCGCTGGGAGCAGGGACAGGGTGAGAGGCAGGCTTGTGCATTGTGTCTGTGTCTCATGACTAGGTCAATAGTACATCTCTTTAGCGGAGGAAAAATGTCTTCTGCATGAAAACAAAACCTTCCTTTAAGGTCCCCACAGTGTCGCCCCCACCGGGCGTGGAGGGGCTGACATTTGGGAGGGCCAGTGTCTCTGGGAGAGATGCTGACAGCATGAGCTAACCTCACCCCGCCAGGGGAAAACAGATCCTCCCCCACCCCCTGTTCCTCCACTCCTGCCAAACTTCCTGCTCATCAATATTTAAAGCGACAGTCAACAGAGTTTAAAGATGGGAAAGTCAGGGAAACCGAATCCTGTCTGCAGTGCCTTCCGGGTCCCGCGGGCGGCCTCAGGTGTCCTGCAGAATAAGGTCAGCTGCACAGGCTCAGCGGGAAGGCCTTCCGTCCATTGCAGCCCTCCTCAGCCCAGTGGCATGGTGCAGAGCTGTCCCAGAGCGATTCCCACACTGGGCAAGGAGCTGTGCTGCCAAGCGAAAGACACAGTCTTCAAATCCATCAGCTGCCCGGGAGAAAGAGGGACAGCCTCCTCCCGTGTCATTCACTGCCTTTGAAAACCCACTGCAGAGTTGGCCTTCTCTCATTGCTTCTCCCATGGAGAAGCTCATGGTTTGAACCACTAAACTCTTGATTAATAGCTGATTATTTAACCCCTGAGTTACCAGGGCTCCTTTTCAAGCTCCATAAACCCAAGCCAGGGAGCTCTGGTGGCCTAGTGGTAAGGAACTGTGCTGCCAACCTAAAAGCATGCAGTTCAAATCCATCATTTGTTCTGGGGGTACAGATGGGCAATTTCTTCCTGTGTAATTACAGCCTCAGAAAACTACCAAAAAGGTCAGGTGTAAGTCAATTCTGACTTGATGGCACACAATAACAACAACAACAGCCACAACAATCCCAACCCAAACCATTGCTGTTGAGTTGTGTCTGATTTCTAGTGACCCTCCCACAGGTGTCCAGGGCTATCAGTCTCTTGGGAGGAGACCACCCATCTTTCTCCCTCAGAGGAGCTGGAATAGGTTCAAATCACTGACTGGTCAGTTAGGAGCAGGACATCTAATGCGCTTTGCCGACTGTTGTGGTTAGGTGCCATCAAGTTGCCTCCGAGGCCTCGTTGTAACACAGAACAAGCTTCCACCTGATCCTACGCGTCTTCACAGTCTTTGTTGTCCTTCATGGGTGATTGCAGTCACTGGGTCAGACCATCTCATTGAGGGTCTTCCTCTCTTTCATGGATCCTCTGTCCCACCTGGTGGATTTTTATGCCTAAAGAAGTCTCTGGGTATCTACTTAACATGCCTTGTGATTCTGATCATGTCCAGATGAGAGGAAGCATCAATACTTGGTTAACAGCAATAGAAAGAAGGGAGGGGAAAAAAAATCTGAATGTAAGTGGACTTCCAGAAAACAAATCATGCCAGTCCAGGGTCAATTGTAAGTTATAGACAGATTTTCTACCAAGAGGGAGGTCCATGCCCTTGACCCCTGTGTTGAAAAGTCAACTGAACTCACTGGCTTTGAAAACCCTGGGCTCTCCTTCATCTCTAAGTGCATAAGGCGGATTCTTGAATGGGGGTGGGAGAGAGGAGGAGACACCCCATCTTTCCCATGTTTTGGGGATGACATGAATTTGCCTGACTGCATATTTGGTCAGTGACCAGGATTTTTCTGGAATAATGGGTGCTGTCTATACCCTGCCATGCCCAGACCCAGGAATTAGACTCATTGCTGGATCCTGCCTCTTTTAACAAGAGTGGACGCCATTGCAAGTTGGTAAACCGTACATGTCTTCTTGTGCACTGATATTTTTGAGGAGCGTTTGAGTGTAAACCAGCTTTGTTAACAGCTGAGGCAGCTGGCTGGTCCATGCTTATGAATACAAGTGTCTTCCTCATAAGTGAAAACTCCCCTGTCCCCAAACTTAACTTTAAAAGACCCGTCAGCTGCACTGCAATCCCAGAGGCACAGGATTCAAACCCACCAGCAGCTCCATGGGAGAAGGATGTCACTCTCCTCCCATGCAATTTACTTGCCTCTGAAAACCCACTGGAGGGCCATCTGTGGGTGTGTTCTGACTTGAAGGCAAAACCAAAAACTGTTCATCTAGTTGGATAACAATGACAGTGTTTTATGACATGAGGTTGACTTTGAAAAGAATTTTTTTAGTGTGTGTGCATTTTTATGGAGCCATGATGGTATATACGTAGTATGTTACAGGCTAGACAGCTAAGTGAAAGATCATTAGTTCAAGTCCACTAGCTGAGGGACAAAGAAGAGCCATCTCCTCCCATCAAGATTTACAGCCTCAGAAACCCAATGGCTGGAGAGTGAGTTTGTGTTTGGTGGCACAGTGGGTTAAATGTTGGGCTGCTCTGTGGGAGTTAGAGGGGCCAGTCTCCTCCCATTAAGATGTCTTTTTTTCATATTTTCCATATTTTAGTCTTACGCTGGTAGAAACAAGTCTCTAACTTCTTACTCTAAACATACTGTTTGCAAAGTATTCTTACAGCTGTTGTCTTCACAAGACCCTTTTGATGATAGGATGAGAGTTTAAACCTACCACACAGCTCAGAAAATTCTCAGCACTTGCAGAAGCTTGGTGTCTGTGTCTGTCTTCTTTTTAGCTGGTATGGTCTTTTAGAAACTGTGGCTCCACTTGGAATTTGAACCTGACCTCAAGTCTTAATTCACATTTGAAGGGATATGATACCTTCTTTGAAGGTCTGAGGGCTGATAAATTTATACCCCCTAAGAGTTGATGCAGCCTCAAGGGATATAGTTGGATATTGAGGGAGGTATGCGACTAGAGTCCAGGAGTTTTGGGGTGATGATGATGACACCCCAATGGTACACAAGACTTAACTGTTTCCTTCATGACTAAGTGTCCACATGACTAAGTCCTCTGGCTGCCCTGTGGGTCCCAGCTCACTGATGCTGGTGTCCTGACAAGTCCACCAAACCCTGACTTTGAAGATTATCAAATCAAAGAGTCCAGGGGTTGGCTGTATGGTTCATTTTTTTTTTTCATCTTTTGAAGCCAAAAGTGGGGAAAATGTCACCTGAGTAACTCAGGTGGCCTGCAAGAGGCTCTTTACAATTGGAAGATGCGTAGTGTTCATGCCCATAACGCAGCTTTCTCCTCTGGCCACACTCAGAGTTTTTCAAGCAGTTCTGTCTCCTGTTCATCGCATCTGCTCAGGGCTTGTTCTGCAGCACCCTCCCTATGTCCCTTTATTCCTAGATCTTAGCTGCCGTGTCTGTCCCCTGACCATTCTCTGGAAGGTGGACATGGAAGGTGGGCTCAGCTATCATAGGAAACAAAAAAAAGAAAATAAAAAATTAAAGGTTCCAGTGTGGTTAGTCCTGTGGGGTATTTGAGACCTGAGAATCAGTTAAGTAAGACCTGCCCCTTTGGGACCTCTGTTACCTAAATCTGTGATGGAGAAGATGGGAGGACATTGGGACCTCCATACTGAATCAGCACCAGAGGCTGTGGTCTGGGAGGTTTCAGTCTTGAGTGAATCATTCTGTTTCTTGCTGTCGCTTGATCTATCTATCTATCTATCTATCTATCTATCTATCTATCTATCTATCTAATCTGTCTATCTGTCTTTCTATCCGTCCATCCATCCATCCATCCATCCATCCATCCATCTATCTATCTATCTATCTTATCTATCTAATTTTTATCTACTTGTCTATCACTCTAATCTTTATCTTTCTGTCTGTATTTCTCTCTGTCTTTCTGTCTGTGGTTCAGTGGTAGAATCTAGACCTTCTGTTGGGAGTCTCAGGTTCCATTCCTCCCAGCACCCCTCACAAGTGTCCACTACGCATTTGTCAGCAGAGGCTTTTGTGTTGACCCGATGCTGAACGCTTTTCAGCAGAGCTTCCAGAATAAGACAGGTGAAGAAGAAAAGTTCACTAGCCAAACTAGCCAAACCAGCCAGCAAAAGCCCTGCGGATCCCAGAAGTTCCATCTGCACCCCATTGTGGGGATGCTGTAGAAACAGAGATTGGTCCCATGGGGTCACCATGGATTGGGGGCTCACTCACTGGCAGATGATGACAGTCCCTGCCCCTGCTCACTGTCCCAGAATTTGGGGATCAAATGAGTTAATGAACAGGAAAGGGCTTTGTTAACGGCAGCTTGCATCACCGGGTAAGCTGTTAAGCTGTGGCACAAAGACCAGGGGCCGGACCAGAGGAACATGGTGGGGCGGGTGGCAGCCGAGTGTCTTTGTGCGATGAGATCATCTCTCTCAGTGTTTGTTCTTGCCCCAGTGAGCTCATTTGTTGCTTTTTCTGTAATCCTGGCCCCTAAGAGAAGCGAGGAACTCCGATGACCGTGCACCTCTGGACTGGGCAGCACCCAGGGGACCTTATTTCTTCTGGCATCTCTCTTTAAAAGTCACAACCAAGCAACAAAATGCCAAGTACCCCCATCTTTATAATTATCTGCTATGCTAGATTGGGTGGAGAACTCTGATTTAACTTTTTTAAAAGATCTGAGAAGTTTTCAGTGTATCTCTCAGACTAAAGACCCAGCGTATGAACACGAGTAATTGTGCTGAGGGTGTCCTGCGGTGAGTAGGTTCTGACACATAGTGACTGTGTAGGACAAAGTGTAGCTCCCCAGAGGATTGCCGAGGCTGTAAATCTGGACGAGAGCAGACGGCCTTGCCTTTCTCCTGCAAAGCAGCCATTGGATTTGAACTACTGACCTTTTAGCTACCAGCCCAGAGCTTACCCTGCAGTTCACCATCTAGCCCTGTCATTTGGCTGGAGTCAGAGTGCATCCAGGTCATCCTTGATGGGTGTCTAAGTCTTGGGGGTTCCACCAGGCTCTTGCAGACCAGTGAGCCTCGTCTTTATAAAGTGATGTTGGAGTTTATGCTCCATTCTCCTTGCATTCTATCCCCAGATCTATCAGAGTGGTCAGCAGTGGCCTCTAATTGGGCTTTTTCCAGGATCCACAACGTGACCATGAAGCTCCAGGTGCTCCCTGCCTTTTTCTATTCCTCTGGGTACAAGTTCTCTCTCCCCTCACCAACTTTCCCAACATCGATGGATTCCCACTCACCCACAGCTAAACAACTCTTGCTGGGGCTGGCTAATTCCCTGTGAAATCTGCCATTAATTGTAGAAACAACAGATTTCAGTGCGATTATAGTAATTATGAGTCATTTATGATGGTGATGGCCCAGTCAAACATGGGGCCATGTTGCCTCTTCATCAGAAGGGGGCAGCCAGCCAGGAGACCCGGCGGGAGGGGGGCCTGTCCTCCAGCAGGGAGAAGTGGTGGGCCTGTGAGTGAACGTACCCCTGTAGCCACACGCCCAAGCCCCCGGCTGCAAATGCTCCAAGTTAACAACTGTGCAGTGTGGGGAAATAAAACATAGATTCACCTGCCAAGGGCCAGCAGAAGGAGGCAGCATCGGATAATGGATAAAGCTGTTCTGTGCCGTGGACTGAACTGGTTCCGGATGGCAGTCTTGGGAGTTGGTGAGGGTTTGCAGGGTGGACTCTGGGCAGGCCTCTCAAGGTGACGGTGGTGAGAGACGGTTGCTCATCCGTTCTGTGTCTGGGCAGGATAAAAAGTAAGCTGACTCGTTGAGAGTAGATACCCCGTGGTCTTTCTTGCAAGAAACATGGCTCAGTAGTCGGCACCAGCAGTCTGCCTCGTGGCCACCCCTCCCAATACTGGTCCAGTTGCTGTTTGTAGAGTCCCAGGAAGTGAACTAATGAAAAGATCCTTCAAGCCCCTTGCTCTATTTGTGTTGGTGCCACGGTCCAAGATGGGTTATGGGGTGGTTACTGACATTCAGGCACTGAGTCTGTATTTAAAACAAAGCAAACCAAATAATCAAGCCTTTGATTTTGACTCATCATGACCCTCTAAAATGAAGTAGAACTGCCCCATGAGGGCTCCAAGGCTGCAAATCTTAACACAAGCCAGCTGCCACATCTTTAGAGTGGTTGCGGTATTCGAATCACTGACCTTTTGCTTTGAAGCTTAATGCATAACCATTGTGCCACCAGGCCCTGTCCTCAAACCCTCCCCCAACCCCTCCCCCCCGGCCAATATCCCAAGGGCACAGGAACCACAAAGAGTTTCTTAAGCAGCAGAATAGCAGGATTGTTATATATTGCAAAGCTCAACTAGGTCACAATTGGCTAAGAATACACGTCGTGTGCTTATAGCAGGATAGCTCCTGAGAGTGAAATATAGCAAATGTCCCATTGTAATCCACACGGGGATTAACAAAATACATTTGACACATGAATAGAGTGGAATCTTGTACAGCATTTAATATGATTATTGAGACTTCAACAAGATGGATCGACACACGGACTGTAAGAGCAGGCTCAAATTATGTGTTATAGATAGGATGGTGTGGGATGCGGCAAGACTCCCGTCTAAGTGCTCATAGCGACCCTGTGAACAACACGGCTGAAACCCGCCCTGTCCTGTGCCATCCTCACAATCGACATGCTCTAGTCCATTGCTGTAGTCCCCGTGTCAGTCCAGCTTTTCGAGGGTCTTCTCTCTTTCTGTGACCCTCCACCTTTTCCCAGCGTGATGTCCTTTTCTAAGGACTGGCCCCACGTGACACCAGGCTCAAAGTATATAAGATGACGTTTCACCATCCCTGCCTCTGAGGAGCACCCTGGTTGTACCCCCACCAACACAGGCTTGCTTGTTCTTTCGGAATACCATGAAATATTCAGGACCCTTCCCAACGCCACAATTCAAAGACACCGACTCTTCTTCTGTCATCCTTTTTCATTGTACAACTTTGAGATGCATAGAAAGCAGGTGGAAAAGACCATGGCTTGAATTAGGTGCGCTATAGCCATCTTTAATCTGACATTATTGCTCTTTACCTTGGAAGGGTGAGTAACATTAGCCAAATAAATAGACAGTTATGTGAGTGCAGAGATATTCTGTATGTATCTCTTGTGCCCACAGACATGACTCTTGCCCACACATGTCTTGAGGGTTTGTGACAGGTCTGACATTTTTACTTCATCTTTATGGTTGAATTTTCCTTGACTTTTACACAGTCCAGCCTGCTTCATGCATTTCCTAACATTCTTCACGTCCCAGGGTCCCTTTGCTGAGAAGTGATGTTTGGAGACTCCCAAGGAAATGACTGTACTTCCCAGATCTCCTTAACTGAGGTCCATTTCTTGTTAAATGTTACTGCATGCAGACCTCATTTTAAAATACTGCAGCACGGCTGAGATCTCAGCAAATGGTGTTTCCAATTTCCAATGCAAGAAGTTATTTCTTTAACGAAATCTGATAGGAAGTGCAGAACCTGAAAGAAATCAATATTGCGAATCAAGTTTTTATCTAAGTTATGAAACAGATGGAAGTGGGGGGGAGAGATTTTTTTTTAAACAAGTTGAACACAATTAAATATTTTTAAAAAGTCTCTTCTGGGGCTGAATAGAAACAAAAACAAACATGCAGTGCATTTAAAAGTGATTAGCTCATGAATTTTAATTGGAGGAAATTTCTGAAAAAAGTCTGTATTACATCATAAACCTCCATATCACTCTCCTAACCACTGACCCAAGTCAGCATTTATTCATTTAGCTTTTCTTCCTTAGTTAAAAGAGCTTAGATCTTATCAGACATTCTTTAGCTTTGGAAGACATTTTATTAGTAGAATAACAAGGTGGCATCAATACAAGATGCATTTTGGTTGGGACTGGAGATCCTGCTAATGTAAAAAAAAAAAAGCAAGGTTAAAGTAAAAAACACACAAACAGAAATAACCAGGAACCTTTCATTAACCTTTAACATTGCATGTTCATCTAGAAGTTCTAGTGGCCTGATAGTAATGAGTTGCACTGCCAACCTAAAGATAGGCTGTTTGAATCCACCAGCTACTCTGTGGGGAAAAAAATGTCAATTCTCCTCCTATTCATTATATAGCCTCTGAAAACCCATTCTGGAAGGTCAGCTTTGAGTCAGTTCTAACTCGATATCATATAAGAAAAACAGCATCACTCATTTAACTCTGTTGCTGTATACGATTGAATCGGAACTGACCCATAGCAGAACCTCCCGTGGATTTTCAGAGGTAATTAATCAAACAGGAGAAGATTGATTGCCTATCCTTCTTCTACCAGCAGAACAGCTGGTGGATTTGAACTGTGGACCTTCCAGATTGCAGTGCAGCTATTTACCAGTTATTGTTATGTGCTGTCAAGTAGGCTCCCTCAATTAATTTTAACAGGACAATATGTATCTCACAAGATTCTTAAGAAAATTAAGCAAGAAACACAAGCTTTTGACATGCCCGGTACACGGATCACAGTGATGTATTATCTATATTGACCTTTTGCTCTTCTCTGTCTCAGAAAAAGTCCAACCTCAGTGGCTTTGGTTCTATCACTAGCATTCAGTTCCCATATGTCTTAACAGAATGTTCTGGAAGCTCTGGTGTGTGTTTGGACAGGCTTTCTTTCTGTACTGATGAATTTCTTCCAGAAAATTGTTTTTTCCAAAAAAATGGTGTTTTTGCATCATAGGCTTCTCACCCCAGGGTCACTTAAAGGCATTCTCACCAGGAAAGTGAAATCAATGCACACAGTCTTCCACAGTTTGGAAACCTTCTGAGAATAAATGCCTTTTACACATTGGGAGATTTTGGTCTTATTTTATGACTGAGGCTTCTGATAAATTAAAGGAAGGTGAGCTGAGCCTGAACCAGAAAAGCCCTTCCATCTAAATGAAAATGTAAATCCTTCCTGGGTTTACTCTGTCAGAGTGACAGGCTTTGTCAGAGGGGACTTGGGCTGTTTCATGTATTTTTATTTTTATCGGTCAAAAAGGTCCTTACTTGAGATTTCATGAGCCTCTCCACTAGGACATTATTTACTCTGAAGCTAAAGGCTGAGGCTGCAGGTGAATGATTTCATGTTGATTCAACAATTCATAGAACTTCTTTGTGTTTAAAAGGATGGATTTGTTGACCAGGAGGATTGGGTTGGGGACCCCGCTCTCGACATTGAACAGCTGTGGTAGCTCGGGCAAGTCCTCTTCCTCCTCCAGTTTCTGGGTCCCCGTGCCTCAGTTGGAGATTGTGCTCATCTTGTTAAACTTCCTGCTGAGGCCGAGTCCATCCTAACTCAGGTGACCCTGAAGGATAGAGCCTGACTGCCCACAGGTCTTCCCACGTTATAAATCTGTACAGGGATGGACTGTTACACCTTTTCCCCTGTGGAATAACTGGTGAATCTGAACTGTTGGTGGTGTAGTTTCTGGAGAGTTGTACTGCAGCCCTAAAGTTCGTACCTTTCTGGCACTTCAAATCTATCCATGACTCCAAGGAAGAAGGATGAGCAGTCTCCTCTTGTGTGCTTTTCAGCCTCTGAAAAACCACTGTAGGCTCAGCTTTGAGTCGGTTCCAGCTTGCCAGCAACGAGAGAGAGAGCTGTCGATCAATTTACAGAGAATGAGTTCAAGATCCTCCGGATTGCCTTTGAATCTGTGGTGTTGGCAGAGTATTGAATATACCATGGACTGCCAAAGGAACAAATCTGTATTAGATGAAGAGTGGCTCACATGTGGCCTTAGAAGCAAGATTTATGAGACTTTGTCTCATGTTCTTTCATCAGTCCTTGAACGGGGACATCAGTGCTTGGAGGAGTGGAAGGTCGACAGAGAAGCAGAAGACCCTCAGTCAGATGGATAGACAGACTGACTGCAGCAGTGGATGGACGCCTAGCACCACAGCAGAGCTCATGTGAACGGTGCAGGATGGGACAGGGTTCCATCTATTTCTTTCTTTCTTTTTTTTTTATTAATGATCTTTTAAATTATATATATAATTTTTTACAGCATATTCTTTCCATTTAATTTTCTCCCATTCATTCATTGTTGCACACTTTCTCCTCTGCCCTCGAGTTTGTTTTTCTCTTTGAAGAAAAAAAAATTCTTTCATTGTTATACAATCCCTCCTCACCCCTCTGAGTCCACAGTCCACTTTACTATGCATTTCTTTTTCTGGAGTCCTTTCATGAAAACAATACCTCATCCTATATTTCTTTTAAACAGCTCTTTCCCTCATGCAAAGATCAATGGAACAGAATTGAGAAACCAGAAATCAGCCCATCTACCTATGGTCAACTGATTTTTTCTTTTGACAAGGAGTTGAAATCAGTTAAGTGGGGAAACCACAGCCTTTTTAACAAATGGTGTTGGCAAAACTGGAAAACTACCTATAAAAAACACAAACAAGACCCACACCTCACTCCATACACAAAAAACCAACTCAAAGTGGATCAAGGACCTAGGACTAAAACCAAAAACTATAAACTTCATTTGAGAAAATCTTGGAAGAACTCACTCTAGAAGCCCTAATCCCCAACATACACAGTCTTCCAAGCATCCTGAAAAACCTACAAACAGGAGAGGATAAAATAGATGAATGGGACTTCTAAGAATCAAATCCTTATGCACATCCATATGTTTCTGTAGGGTCACTTTGAGTCAGAGTTGACTTGAAGGTATCTAACAACAGCATCTTCCAGTTACCATCCTGATACTTGCCTTCCAGTGCCAGCTGGGCTCTTTGTTTAACCATCACCAGAAAGCCAGACCTTCAAAACAACTATGAGATATCATTTCACTCCAGGAAGAATAACAAAATTTAACTGAAGAGCAAACGGCAAATGCTGGCGAGGTTGTGGAGACCCTGGAATCCTTATTCACTGTTGGTGGGAGTGTAAAATGGTGCAGCCACTATCTTCTCAGGAAGAGACCTCCCAAGTTTTCCCTTAGCTACTGGTGGATTTGAAATGCTGACCTTTTGTTTAACAGTCCATTACCTCATGCACTCTGCCACGTGGACTCCCTGTTTAGCACTTTACAGCCTCTTAAATCCAGTGACTTGAAACAGCAGTAGTTCTTGGGTATCATGACCCCCTCTGCATGTAGCCTTGCCACTCTGCTGATCTTGGGTTGCATGCACTCACATGGCCCTGCGTTGTCTGGGAGTCAGTTGGGGTGGCTCTGCCCCACCTTCCCCTCCTGCTTCCTAGGACAGCAGGCTGACCACAGCTTCACAGTGCCATGGTGATGGCCACGGCAAGAACATAAACCTCATTGCTCAAGCGTTTTTAAACCCTTCATCACTCCTGGTGGCTCAGTGGTAGAATTCTCACCCTGCATGTAGGAGACCTTGGGCTGCTCTCTGGCAAATGCATTTCGTGTGTGGCCTATTTCAGTATATAAACATTGGATCACGCTCTGATAGCATCTGAGATAAAATGGCTTTTCATTGATAGAATCTGCTCTACAGACATTAGCACAGGAAGTTTTCATTCGGTGTGTGGCCTATTTCAGTAGCGTTTGCAAACAAAGATGGGCTGGAAAGAAAGGCCAGTGGCCTGTTTCCGAAGATAGCAAGTGAAATCCCAAGGATCACAGTTGTCACTCCTCAATCAGTCATGGAGATAGAGGGGAGCTGGGTAGAGTTTAGGTGGAACGTGGGGTTGCCATGAATTGGAGGCATCTGGTGATGGCTACAAGCATGACTAGAAAGTAGGCATGGAACCTCCCAGCCTTCCTTGCAGCTTTGGGCGTCCACATAGCCGAACCACTTGTGATCAGTAAAAGTTAAGATGCATCTCCTGGGAGGATTTCTGGAAAAGCTTTGACTTTCTTAATGCAGGCATATCTCTTCCTTATTGTCCTTCACTTTATTGTGCGTCATAGATCCTGTTGTTTTTAAAGCCAATTGTGGATTTTTGACAACCTTGAGTTGAGCAGGTCTGTTGGTGCTTTGTTTCCTGTTTCTGTGTCCCATTCTGGTGATTCTCATAGTTTTTTCTATTTTCTTCATCATACTATGGCATGCATTGTAAACTGCCATTCAATGTCAACATAACTTTTATTTGCATTTGAAAGGAAAAAATTATTCATATTATTCAACTGCCATGTGTTGTTGTTGTTAAGTGCCATTGAGTTGTAGATGACTCATAGAGACCCAATGAATGAAAGACCTGAATACTTAAATAACTTTCATCATTTCTCCACTTTCATAGAGGTTCCCGAGGCAAGCTATTTCAGAAGTGGATGCCACTCCTGCTTCCAAGCTTGTTTTAATCGGGAAGCTCCACCAAATCACATTTTACTCATCAGTGTGACAGTGTTCAGCATCACAGCAACCATGAGTTGCCTCCATACAGCAAATGAACACACCAGTGCTATACTACTTAGAAGAATGTTTGACCAAAACCAATTAAAAACAGGCCTGAGGGATGCAGATTAAAATCACTCACATTCACTTTATTGTATAGTATGGAACTGAACCCACAACATCTCGGAGATGCAACAACTGTGTGTAGCAGAGGATGCAGGCAGTGCCATCCTGTATCACTTGTTCAAACCAGTTTTTTCTGTCTCTAGATTTCTGTGTCAAAAGATACTAGCTGAGACTGGCCACACTTATAACCATTACTAATAAATATAGAACTTGAGTCTGGTAGGCTGCATGATGTTCTACAGAAACATCGTAGGAAGGTTCTCAATGAGATGTATTGTCACGGTGGCTACCCCAGTGGGCTCAAGTGTGTTGGGAGTGATAAGGATGGTGCAGGGTAGGACAGGGTTCAGCTCTGTTATTCATAGGGTCACTATGAGTCTTACTCCGCCCGACATCACTGGACAGCACTGAACAATAACAACATTGTTCTTTTCATTTTCTAGATGAGGAAAATGAGGTGTTCTTCCTTCTCTCATCTCTCCTGTTTCTTCCCTTTCGTCTCTCTGTGAGCAGCTTTAGGGGAGGAAAAATGTTTTATTAACCTCTCTGCACTTGATTTCTTGTTGTTGTTGTTATGTGCCGCCGAGTCGTTTGTGACTCATAACGACTCTATTTACAACAGCCCTAAACCCTGCTCTATCCTGTGACAATCTCATTGCCTCTGACACACCCATCCCGATTACCCCAGTCACTGAATCAATCCACCTCATAGAGGGTCTTCCCCTCCTGCGCTGTCCCTCCACCCTACCAAGCATGATGTCCCTCTCCAAAGACCTGTCTCTCCTTACAACATGTCCAAAGTATGTCAGACGAAGCCCCAGAATCCTTGCCTCCAAGGAGTAGCCTGGTGTAACCCTCTCTAGGATGAATCTGTTTGTTTTCTTGGCAGTCCATGGTACATTCAACACTCTTCTCCAGCACCACAGCTCAAAGGCGTCAATTCTCCTATCCTCCCTAGTCATTGTCCAACTCTCTGATGATTTATTGTAGATACCCGATATATGTTGATTTAAAAATCATACAGAAGTTTGTACCATGTTTTTATATTTGAAATTATGTAAATGCTGGCAAGAAGTTGTGCTCCAAACCCAAAGGTTGTTATTCTTGTTGTTATTATGTGCTGTTGAGTCGACTACAGCTCATAGTGACCCAATTAACAATAGCTCTGAATCTTACCTATCTTGAGCCAATCTCACACCTGGCCTCATTGCCACAGTCACTGTGTCAATCCATCTCATCCAGGGTCTTCCTCTCCTGTGCTGATCCTCCACCCCTCCAAGCATGATGTTCTCTGGGGACTGATCTTTCCTGAAAGCATGCCCGAAGAATATGAGACAGAGCTTTACAATGTTTGCCTCCGAGGAGCAGCTTGATTTCACTCTCTCCAAGACGATCTCCTTGTCCTCTTGGCAGTCCATAGTATATTCAATACTATTCTCCAGTACCACAACTCAAAGACATTAATTCTTCTTCTGTCAACCTTATTAATTGTCTAGTTCTCAGAGGCATAGCAAGTAATTGAGAAGATCACAGTTTGGATCAGGCACACCTAATCTCTAGACTGGCATCATTGCTCCTTAGCCCTCTGGAAAGGTCCCTGACAGGAGCCTTTCCCAAATCTTTCGATTTCCTGTGCATCCTCCGTCCTGATACTGTCAGTTGTTGCAGTGGTAAGAATCTTTGTTTTCTTGAGGTTGAGGTGCAGGCCATACTGAATACTAGAGTCCTTGACTTTCTGCAGCAAACGCTTCAAGTCCCCTTCAGTTTCATTGTACAAGACTGTGTCATCTCCATAACACAGGTTGTTGATGAGTCTTCCTCCACACTCTTCCTCATAAAGTCCAGTCTCCTGAAGGATCTGTTCCATATACAAAGTGAAGAGGCAAGTGGTTCAAATCATCCAGCTGCTCCATGGAAGGAAGATGGACAATCTCCTGTGTGGTTTGCTGCCTTTGACAATCTGTTGGCGGGTCAGCTATGAGCAGGTTCTGAGTCAGTACCTAAGAACAACAACATGCAAATGTATATATTCACTTGCACACATGTAACAGTCGCACTCATACACACATACTCACACTCTTGCCACACAAATCAAACACATGTATGTCTACATTCATGTATACACACTCATGCAAACTCCTACAGAGTCGTAGCACATTGGGGCACACACACACACACACACAGAGGCAGGCATGCACTTTGTCTCACATGCACACACACTGTCACATGCACAGAGAGTCTGAGGGCTTCGGACATATTCTTCTTATGAAATGAAAGCCTGTGTCTTGTCGAGCACTTGAGGAGAGCAGAATTCTTCCGTTCTCAGTCTGGTGTTTGCTCAGAGGCCAGTACGGAGTCTTCATTCAAACGTTCCCTCTCCCATGATTATCTTGCACAAAGCTTTCCATTTGGGAATAGTTGCCTGGCTCCTTGTCGTTCCCCAGCGCTGGTTTATATAAAAATGGATCATTTGTTGAGGCCGGCTTCAAAGCCAGTGAGTGCCCTGAGTTATAAATGGTCCCGTCTTTTAATTCCAGCTTAATCCTGTTAGAGACCAGCTCTTGGGACTGGGGAATCCTTTTAGGACACTTTGATCAAGTGAACGCTTCTGAGTTCGGTCACTTCCACTACTACCCATGCCTTGAAAAGAACAGAAAAGCATTTACTATCTGGAAATATCTGACTCTCGCATTTCTGATATCAGCAATGAGAATTCTGGGACTTGAGAGGGGTTTTGGCGGGGGTATGATGGGGACCAGAAGAGTGTCTTGCTGTTACTTTTGCTGTATAGGGTTATGTGTGATGGCTGCCTGTAGTTCTCTGGTTTGGCAGACATGACTGATGTAAATGTTTCCTCGTTGCAATCTTATATCATCTGTATGGTGACTTCTACTGTTAACAGCAAGTGAATTGAAAGGAAGGTCCCTTTGGAGTGTTACCTGCAGCAAATGTATATGGACTTCTGGCAAAGCCTACTTGCTTTCCGTTCTGTCTCAGCCTGTATTATGTATGTGTTATTACTAACCAATGTCAAGTTCTCTTCATCCAGTTGTCTGCCATATTGCTTGCTGACCTTGAATCCATCAGCCTTGGAAACCAGCAGCCAGATGGCCGAGCTTTAAATGTGGGACTCACTAACCTCCACAAGTACACAGTCATTTCTTTGCAATAAGTGTCTGTCTCTCTCTGTTTGTCTTTGTCTCTCTGTCTCTCTCTCTCCAGATATAGGTACAGATATAGATATGTAGTTGATATAGATATATGGCTTATTGGTTTTGGATCACTAGAGTACCCAGCCTGAGATAGAGTGTCTTAGTTTTTTAACACTACTGTGACTCCAAAGAAGTGGTTGCTGTTAAAGAAAAAAAAAATGTCTTGACTAAGTCAGCCTTTCCCTGCTGATAGTTTGGACCTCCTTTGGTTTCTGATGACCATATATCTTATCTACCAGACACATTGTCTCTGTGGCTGATCTGTTCTTTCCATACAACAAAGATAATGAACTAGGGTTAGGATAGACTCCGAATTGGTATAGCCTCATTAATGACATTAGATTGCATTATGAAAGATAATTACATTGTTACATCGGTTCTAATGTGCATTTGGGAAGAGGCACACAATTTACTTTATCCATTCTTTATTATTCTGACTGAATAATAATTTAGGGCAGGGTAGAGCTGCCATATAGGGTTCCTAAGCTGTAAATCTTTATGAAAATAGACTGAGAGGGTCCTTCCTCTCTTGCACCATCCCTCCATTGTCTGATAGACAATCTTAAGTGTGATTATAACCAAATACAGAAACCAGACCCATTGCCATTGAGTGGATAGTGACTCCTAGTGACCGTCCGTTAGGTTTCCGAGATGGTAGCTCTTACAGGGAGGAGGATGCCTCTCTTTTTTCCCCCGTGGAGAAGCTGGTGAATTTGAACTGGTGACTTTGATTAGCAGCACAACATGTTGTTCAATGCATCACCAGAGCAACTCAAGTGTGATTACACTCAGGTCTGTATTTTCTCATCATGTGTGTAATAATACACTTGAATTCCATTCGGGACAACATTGATGAGTGCAAACCACCAACCTATGAGGATCTGGGAACTTATGTAATATTAATTGGATGGTTATAGGCATTAGCCTTTTTTGATGTGATTTTTCTTTTTCACTGTCAGGTGAAGACTCCTAGAATAAGACCTTGGACCTTTCTGTCTACTGCTGTTGAGTTGATGTCTACACACATCCGTCTTCTGGCATTGAGTAGAACTATCCCCTTTGGTTTCCAATGCTGCAAGTCTTTGTGGAATAAGGCTACCTCTTCTTTCTCCTGTGGAATATCGTGCGGATTTGACTTTGTGGTTAGCAGCTACACTTAATCCATGGAGACCTGGGTTCCTAGACCTAGAATACTTGGCTGTAAAGGACATGGACATCTTATGCCAACTAGGGATTTATACTGTTTTTTTCTTTGTTTGATCATGGCTGATGAAATGAAACTGAAGTGAACTCAAGTTTGTTAAATGTAGATGTACTGAAATGATGACTAGGTGAGAAAATTATAGGTCAACACTACTAGAAGCTTCCTTCTTTCCTAGAAGACAAAGGCAGTGTCCATCTTGCATAGTGACCACATCTCTGGACTGACTGATTGGGTGGCAATGATTCCTGGCTCAAAGATGATGACCAACCGTACCACTTTGAAGGTATATCACTCTCCAGACTCTGAACAGTACTGCCTTCTTCCACACCGGGCTCTGGAAAAGGACACACTGTGCCTCTTCCTTTTTTTTAGGGTTCCCAACTAATTTTTCTTATTGTGGTTGTCATTGAAGTATACCCACTTTTATAAATTCAGGTTTGTTCCAGTTTTCATTGTGTTGGCCATGACCTGAATCAGTTCAAGCTGGTTCAAAGCCCTGATGCCAACCTACTTTTACGGGGTTTGGGGAATTGTGTTTTGATAACTATAAGCTTTGTTTTATTTAATTGGTGCTGGAAGGTAATTAAAGTAATTTTACTTTTGGTCTAGTTGTAAAATAAATGCACAGAGTTAATGAGAAACAAACTTTAGACATGACAAAGATAATATAAAGAAGAAAGCAGAGCATTCCTCACTTGGTGAAATAACTACCTGCTGATATTTTAATCTCTTCTGTTTCTCACCAGAATTTTCTCTGTGTACTGTTGAGTTCTTCCCACGCAGACAAGTTTTATGTATTGTTATTAGGTGCCATCAAGTTGACTGTGACTCATGGTGAATGTGACTCTGGACAATATATCTCAACCTGCACCATCCTTATGATCTCGGTCATGCTTCCGCCCACGGTAGCAGTCATATTAGTCCATCTCATTGAGAGTTATCCTCTCTTTCACCAGCCTTCTACCTTTCCCAGCATGACGCCTCTGTAACGACTGGTTCCTCTGAAAATAGACCAAAAGTAAGTAAGACAAAATTTCACCATCTTTACCTCTAAGGAGCACTTGATTATACTTCACTCATTGCTTATTGTTTTGGTAGTTGGTTCACAGGTTATCCAGCACTCTTTGCCAGCACCACAGTTGAAAGGCATCATTTCTTCTTTGGTCTTCCTTATTCATCGTCCAACTTTCAGATGCCGAGGAACTAATTTTAAAATACCAAGGCTTGGATCAGGCACTTCTTAGTCTTTAAACTGACATTGTTGCTCTTTAGACTCTTGATAGCAGGTTTCCCCCACTGCGACACACCTTTTGATGTCTTGACTGCTGCCGCCAAGGGTATTGATTGTGGATTCAAGTAAAATGAAATAATTTACAGCTTCAGTCTTTTCTCCAGCTAGCACAATATTTCCCTTTGGTCCAGTGGTGAGAATTTATTTTCCCCTTGATGTTGGGATGTAATTAATATTGAAGGCCATAGTCTTTGGTCTTTTCCAGGATGTTTTCTTGACTTTCTGCAAGCAAAGTTGTGTCAAATGCATAACACAGATTGTTAATGAGTCTTTCTCCAGTCCTGATGCCACATTCTTCTTCATAGTTTAGTTTCTCATTTGATTTGCTCAGCATTCAGATTGAATAGGCCTGGCTGACAACCCTATGAGCAATGACAGAACATTGTTGTTTTATATATACAACTTTATGTATTTAGAATTATGTGACTAGTTTTCTAGAAAGATGTGTAATGATTAATGAGTGAGTAATTCTTAGAAAAGTGATATACCTTCTCAAACCACGTAATTCTTTAAAAAGAGGTCTACATAATGCATGATAGGTCTTTGTATGGGTCATTCCATCAACAAGCACACCATGGACAAAGACAAGGCAAGGATGGTGTTAAAACAAACATTGAAGACTATTGTGTTTAAGGAGAAAGCCAAGACCACGTTATACTTTGATGGAATGAATCTGGGAGGGTGGACATTCATCGCCTCACACATCAAAGAGAAAGCATGAGTCTTGTTAACATTTGAGTGTTCATGAGAAAGAGGAACCAAGGAGTAGAACAAGACCTTGAAGAGTCCCAGTGAAGAACTGGAGAGGAAAATAGAGTGACCCTGAGAGGGTAAGAATGTGTGGGAGGAGCAGGGCAGGGCAGGCAAGCAGGAAGAGCCACTCGGATGGAAGACTGTGATTTATTTCACTCCCCAAGAGGTGACTTTTGGGGCTCAAAGTTCCTGGCCTTGAATTCCTTTAAAATTCCACTGGATGCCTGATTTATGCCTCTAAAGTTCATAGAAAGATTTAAAACTCTGGAGTATTTACAGTTCAGATGAATTATGGGTCCCATTGTGTTCTGAAGTACATACTTTGTGTAACTGTCATTTTATGAAGAAGACCTGGTGGTACAGTGGTTAAGTGCTAGGCTGATAGCCACAAACTAGGCTATTTAAAGCCACCAGCTGCCCCATGTATGAAAGCCAGGGTGGTCAGCTGCTGTAAAGACTCCGGCTTTGGAAACCCTTTTGGGCAGTTCTTCTCCATCATGTGGGCTCACTCTGCTGAAACAGTCTGCTCTGTCTTACAGGGGTGCTATCAGTTGGAACCCATTGGACACTGGAGGCTTGGATGTTTGGTTTTTTTTATTTTCTTGGTCCCACTTCCTTTTACATTGTTCTGCTGCTGTGGATGTGAATCTTTTTGTCACAAATGGTGAAAATACTGCCTTTCAATATTTTTAAACAACTTCATTGAAATATAATTTACACATCACAAAATGTAGCCATTCTAAGTGTGCAGCTTGAAAATGGCTTGGTCCATGTGTGGAGTTGTGCAGCCATCATCACAGTGTGATTAGGCTCTGGAAAGATTCTCTGTGCTCATTTTGCGGCTAGGTCACACGCCCTCCACTCCTCATCACACACAACCCTACCACTGTGCCGTCCAACCACTGACCTGTGTCCAGCCTCCTCTGACCTTTCTGGACATTCGTATTGAGTGGAATCATGTGAGGAGAAGGTGTAAGTGTGCATTAGCATGTGTGACTTCATTGACTCAGGATGTTTTGAGGTTGTCCGCTCTGCCCTTTGTATCAGGACTCTACTCCTTTTGTGGGATTGAGTACTGTTCCATTGTAGGGGTGTATCCCGGTTAGGGTTTGTGTCCCTCCTGTCCCTACTTGATGTGCCTGCCACTTCAGCCAGGAGCACACTGTCCCCACCAAAAATGCACAGCCTCTGAAAAGTAGAGCCATTGACCTAGCTGTACCTGAGAGTGTCAGTGTTCATGTTAAAAGGTTACCTGGGACCGAAAAGCTACTCGTCCGCACGCCTGCCCACTTGCCCTGTCCTGGCCAGCTACCCTGCTAACTCAGATTGCAGTAGAGGTGGTGAGATCTGCTATCCCAGGACAGAAATCCAGCAGTTTTCAAACAGAGACATATCTAAGACTATTGCATGCCTTCAGTGATTTGTGATGGTGGTTTCTGTCTATCCAGTATCACATTAGAGCAGCTTTTAGGAGGATCATTTGCCAGTCTCCTCACTTAACCACAGCCAGAAGGGTCCCCTGCCTCCAGTGTCTGCCGTGTGCTTTTCCCAGCAGTGAGCCATGGAACTGGTGGAGCTGACGTTGAGCTCTTGGCTGTGAACTTAAAGTTCAGAGCTGGATCTGACTTGCTGCTCCACAGTAAAAGGTGTGGAGGCTTCTGTGGAACAAGTCTCTGGTCATCCAAGGTCTCTGTGAGTCGAAATTGACTGGACAGCGGGGAGTTGTGGTGTTCTTGTCATTAATGATTTTGATTTTCATATAGGCTTGTCTCAATATTTTGACTCTGGTGTTTTGGGTTTTCTTGTCTTGTTTAGGAAGATTCTAGCCAACTTGAGTCATTAACATATTTGCTTATACTTTCCTCTTATTTTTGTTACAGTCTTATGGTTCATATTTAGAAGTTCTAAATTCATGTGAAATTACATTTTGGGAGGGTTGTTGCACCTATTTTAATTTTTTTAAAAAAGAAGATTTCCTTTTCCTTCCTTCCTTCCTTCCTTCCTTCCTTCCTTCCTTCCTTCCTTCCTTCCTTCCTTCCTTC
>NW_006399822.1:6551804-6554135 GCF_000299155.1 Elephantulus edwardii
AATTGGGGCTGATTTGCAGCTGACCCTCCAATGGATTTCTGGAGGCTGCAGGTGTACTGACAGGAATTTCCTCATCTTTCTCCTGAGGAACAGCTGGTGGAGGCAAACCGTAACTCCTCACTCCCCCGGCCACCAGAGCTCCCTAAATGCCTGGGTGAGGAGCTGCGCCACCAACTTGAATGCAGGCAGTTCAAATCCCCCAGGTACTCTGACAGAGAAAGATGGGCATTCCCCTCCTATTTGGGTTTTACTGCCTCTGACAACCGGCTGGAGGGTCAACGATGACTTGGTTCTGACTCAAAGGCACACAACAATGGTCACCACCACACAGTTCATACATTTGAAAAGACATGGTTCTGCCTTCTAAATTTACAGAAATGAAGGAGAAAACACCACAGAACCTGCTGTCCTGGGAGTAAGGTGACAGTCATCTACCACAAGGGGAACATTAATTAGAATAAGTGCCCTAGAGGTCCGTTGTCGGCATGTATCAAAAGCTTTCCAGCTGAACACGTCATCTGACAGAGTGAGGCTGAGAGAAGATGAGATTCTAATAAAGACTTCGCTACAAGCATGTTCTTCTGAAAGTACAGTATGAGCTGTGGTGGGAGCGAGTCTTAGGACTGAACAGCTAAACAGATCTGGTGATAAGTGTGTCAGTGCACACACATCAGCCAGGGAAGGCAGAGAACCCAGATTAGAAATTCAGTTACGCTTTTAACTTTTATCTTTACTTTCAGTTTCTCTTTCACAAATAATCTTATTTTTTTGGAGGGTGTGATTTTATAAGAAAAAAAAAAGTTATTTAGTTAATAGCCAAACAGCTATCCAGTAAAGCATTTCCAGTGAATGTGACAAATAAGGGCTCAGTGTCTTTTGCATGGGGATAAAATGTAGCCGTTTGTTTCCATAAAGACAAACTTGGCTGAAAACCCTATAAAACATTTCCCATCTGCCGCTAGGATCACTGAGTTCATATCGGCCTGATGGCAGTGAGGTTTCTGTAGTTATCTTACATATATGTCACATACATAAAAAGCCTTCGTAAGAAACACTTGGCAGATAACTTAGATACATAAAAGAAACGAAGAAAAATCAACTTTAACAATGAGGAAATATAATCACATTTCACACTAGTTGGTATGAACTGTCGAGTTGGAATTGACTCATAGTTGACTCTGTATACATATGTATATATTTGTTGGTATAAAAAGAGACAGCTTTGTGTGCTTATATAATAAAACCTGTGAAAACTAGAACCATTATAAGGCAGAAACCTGTCAAAGAAGGACGACTCAAGTATTTTCCACTGAGAGTGGAAAAGGGGTTAGACTGTACCCTGAAAAAAAATAAAGGCAGTGCCTTCAAATTAAGTCTCTCACAGCTTTCACTGTGTGTGTGCGTGCACGTGCACACATATACGCACACTCACTTTATTTGATTACTAATGAAGTTGAACATTTTCTGGTTGAGCAATTACGTTGCTTTTATGAATTGTCTCATGCCACTTACCCAATATTTTAATTAAGAGTATTGGTTTTTATTTACTTATGAGTTCCTTATATATATATTATTCTTTGCAAATAATATTTTACAATATGCTTTTCTTGATTTAGAATACAGAGCTCACATAATTCCCTAACAGTAATAGAATCTCCCCAGGAGTATCCAGAGGCTGGTGTCACTTCACTTGCTTCCATCACCCTCTCTCTGACGTGGAAGGGTGAGTGCCGAGCTTAGTCTGAACTTGCTGACCCTTCACCCCTACACTGACTATTCACCTTCTCCCAGGTGAGAGGGCAACTCTATCCTCTCTGAAATCCCTGCTCTTGACTCCCTGGTTACCAGGAGAGCAGAGAGGGAGTGACGGCATCTGTTTTAAGATTCAGTGCTTCTGTCCTGCTTTCCCTCTGAGCCCAGCCACCGTCTTGAACACGCCTGGACCACATGCTTGATGACAAGAAGAAACAGGAGGCCTTTCCTTTTCCTTATCCTCCAAGTGACTTCCAGGAGAAGACCAGGTACCACTGAGCTGACCTCAACTCATGGTGACTCCGTGTGGGTCAGAGGTGGACCGTCCTCAAGGGTTTTCAACAGCCGATGAACACAGACCACCAGGCCTTTGCCCTGAACACCTCTAAGTGGACCTTTTAGTTAGTGTCCAGGTGTGCAAACCTCACCTCTCAGGCGCTCCTGAGTGGCATTCAGGTGATTTGTTCTGTTTGTAACGGGACATGATTAGCAGAATAATGGCCCCACACTCCAAAGATTTCCAAATTGGAACCTTGGGACCGATAAAAAAAATAGCTTCCTTCCTTCCTTCCTTCCTTC
>NW_006399822.1:6554275-6562062 GCF_000299155.1 Elephantulus edwardii
CTCCCTTCTTCTTCTTCTTCTTCTCTCTCTCTCTCTCTCTTTCTTTCTTTGTTTTATTTTAATAAGATACCTTTTACATAGCAAAAGGGGCTATGCCTGCATGGTTAAGAATTTCAGGTGATGATATTATTTTGGATTATCTGAGTGGGTCTTAGGGTCCTGGGTCAGAGAGATGATGGGAGGAGGGAAATGGGGCGAAATGACACTGTTACCTCACTGTCTTTAAAGGTGGAGGAAGAGGCCAGGAGCCAAGGAGTGCTGAGAGCTTATGAATATGGGAATGTTGTTGTTATTGGGTGCAGTTGAGTTGGAACCACCCCACAGTTGGACCCTGCAGTGATATTCAAAGGCAATTAGTCACATGGGAGGAGACTGCCCGTCTCTATTTCCCATGGAGCAGTTGGTGGATTCAAACTGCATACCTTTGAATTGCCTTGCCACTAGACCACCAGAGCTCCGTGGAATATGGAAGAGGACAAACTCCCCCCAACAATCTCCAGAAGGGATGCAGCTTTACCATCACATTGTCTGTATCTTCAGCAGTTCAAATCCCCCAGCAGGTCTACGGGGGAGAAGTGGACAGTCTCCCCCTTTAACTTTTGTTGTTGTGTGCCTTTGAGTTGGAAGTAATTCATAACTGACGCTCCAGGGGATTTCAGAGGCAGTGAATCACGTGGGAGCAAATTGCCCATCTTTCTTCTGCCGCTAATCTGATGAATTTCAACAGCATGCCTGTGGGGTTTGTTGACAGTCCTGGAAACTCCATGGAGCGTCACTGTGAGCTGATTCCGTGGCTGTGGAGGAAGCTATGGCAGCCTAACGGATAGGCCAGCTAGTGGGTATGAACACAACCCAAAGGCAGCTGGTTCAAATCCACTAGGTAATCCTGGTGGGAAGAAGATAAAAAATTTATTCCCTTGTGATTGACAGCCTCAGAAAACCTGCTACGGGGTCAGCTATGAGTCAGTTTTGACTCAGTAGCACAGAAAAGCAACATATACACATTTCAGACTTCTGTCGTTAAGCCTGTGTTGTTTTAGGGCACCAAAGTTGTTCACAAGGAGAACAGTGCATTTTGCAATTGTGACTTATTTGCACACCAAGAAGCATTTCCAGGCGTTTGAAAACTGTGGACTCATTTTCTCTGCCTGCAGAAGTGCTGGGAATGGATATGCTCAGGTGAGAGAAGGCTCTCATTGTCAAGGACCTCTGTCTGGGAATCAAGCCATTGATCACTTAGGCTTCTCTGTCACGTGGATTAGAACAGAGGTCAGCTTGGGGTCCTCCTGGTTTGCAGAGAGAGTATTCAGAATGGGCTTCCTGGTCAATACACAACTGGAGTAGTCTTTAAGAATAATAATTCTTGAAGGAGAAATGGTCACTTTGAGTATTAAGGTGAGCCTGACCCAAGCCGTGGTGGTTGTAGTCATCTCATCTGCATGTGAAAACTAGACAATGAATAAGGAGGACCGAAGAAGAACTGATGCCTTCATATGATGGGATCAATGTAGAATATTGAATATTACAGGAATAACCAGTAAGTCTATTTTGGGGGAGGTGAAGCTAGAGTGCTCCTTATAAGGCAACATGGTGAGGCTTCATTTCATGTACTTTGGACATATTATATATCATGAGGAACCAGTCACTGGATAAGGGCATCATGCTTGATGAAGTAGAGGGTCAGTGAGAAAGAGGAAGACCCTCAGTGAGATGGGTCACAGTGGCTGCCCGTTGGGTCCCTTGATTGTGAGGGTGATACAGGCCTGGGCAGCGTTTCAGGCTGGTGTACGCATGGCTGCTGTGTGTCAGAAGCAACTCTTAGGTGCCTAACAACAACAACAATGGGGCAAACAGGACAAGGCTGCCCTGGGCAGGAGAACAACGTATGCATATCAAGGGTGTGGGAGCCAGGAGGTGCACAAGTACCTGTTGGAAGAGGAATGGTGATGGATGTGGGTGGAGGAAGGCCAAGGGCTGATTCCTGCCCTCTCTTTACCCCTCGTGCTTCTTCCCAGCTATGGCTGCCGTCTGGTGATTCCACATGGCGCCCGTGGGGCCTCTCAGGTGCTCCAGGTTGGGGTCTCGTTCCTCTCAGTGGGGAAGAGGAAATCGGGATAGCATCTGCCAGCAATTTGCCTGGCTCCAGAGGTGCCATCAATCTGCTGATTTCATAAGCACTGAACATCAATAAAAATAATCAAAGGAAACCAGCAGCCCATAAACGATATTAACTCCAGAACCGGTCAGATGCAAAGGGCTGGGGCATATTGGAGCAAGGCTCAGTGGGACACGTGGGCAGAGCCCCATGGTGAAATGCGCTGCTTCTATTTGTAACAGATGCTGACCAGAGATCGAACCCTGGGTGGTTTCATTTTATATGTGAAAGGAGGAGACGGTGTTCTTTCCAGTTTTCTGCACTTTTCTTCTTGGAGATGAGGCTTCTATCCAGAGTTCAGCTGTTGAGTACATTTAAGTTTTCTGAAACATGCTCACTGTTGGGTGTTCTAAGCTGTGTCATGCTCAGACTCTAGTTCTGTGGCCCTTTGTGTGTGACAAGGATGAGGATTCCTTCCCTCCCACCCATGCAAATGAAATTCAGAGAAAAGACTTGAATATTATGCGTCCACTCACTGATAAGATCTGGATTGCTTTGTTTAGCTGTATCCTGAGATGTTCGCTGTAGGTACTGTGGGAAGAGGGTCAAGACTCAGATACTGAGCTGAGCACTTTAGACACAGAAAGTGAATTCTGCACTTACTCTACCTGCTAATGTCACTTACCTGGTCTTTAAGGAGTCTTAAGCTCTGATGGCCCCTAGTGGTAAGAAACCACACTGCAATCTCAAAGGTTCGAATCCACCAACTGCTCTGCAGGAAAAGGATGAACAGTCTCCTTCTGTGCAATTTACTGTCTCTGAAAACCTGCTGGAGGATCAGCTGTCTATTGGTTCCAATTCTCTGATGTTCAACAACAACAGCAAAGGTATAAGTATGTTATGGGTTATGCTACTAAGGTCAGCTGTTTGAATCCCTAAGACTCCTCTGTGGGAGAAGGATGGACACTCTTCTGTAAAGATTTGCAGCCTTTGACACCCAGTGGAGGGTCACATTACTGTGAATTGACACAGTGACAATGAATTTTTAGTGGTTCTTCATTGAGGGTTTGGGGCTTTTATAAAAATCCTGCTAATTTCGATGCCTCAGGTGGCATCCACCTCTCCACTTGGCTGTGTTTTTGTTAGTTGGCATTGAGCTGCCTTCTCATTCCTGGTAACCTTTTCTGTTGTTAGGTGTTGATGACTCAGTTCCGAGTCACACCACTACCGTGTGGAAGAGCACAAACCCAGCTGTGACCATATATAAACAGAGCAGAATATTACTCAGTCCTGCACTCTCTTCACCGTAGTTTGTATTTTGTGTCCCTTGTTGAGGTTCGTGAGTCACTTCTCCTCTTGGAGAAGAATTCTCTCATTTTTGCTGACTCTCTTCTGTCCCAAACAGGACATCTTCTCCTTGTCACTGCTCATTGCTAATCAGATGAGTCCAAAGCTGAAGTCCTGCCATCCTAGCTTGTGGGGAGAAGTCTGGTTGTATTTCTTCTAAGACTGATTTGTTATGTGTAGACAGGGCTTAGCATCCAAAGGCTTGATGAACTGGAGTCTGTGCCTCTGGTCTCCGCAGCATTGTAGTGAATCATCTCACCTCTTCAGATGCATTTTATTTATATGGTGTGTACAATTTGCCAGCCATTCTTTTAAGCACTTAAAGATATTAACTTATTTAATCTCTGTAACACTCCTTCAGGGCAGGTGCTATGATTATCCCAGTTTGACTGATGAGATATGGGGCCAGAGAGAGGAGCGGATTTCCCAAGATATCCCGGCAGAGCCAGCATTCCATCCCAGGTGGGAGACGGAAGGTCCACACTGCGACCCAGTCACAATGCCGTCTCCTTGGTACCCACAGAAGATGTGGCCATTCTGGAGCGTCCTCTTGACCGTTCACCTCCACAGTGGTTGGAAGCCACATCCTCTTGGTGCCTTCTAGCAAAGCTCAGTCTAATGACAGGCTTGGGGGAGCCAGACCCAGTACCCCGTAACTTGTCCTCTTGCAGGGCAGTTAGTTCTGTCGGCTTGCTTGCCTGATCTGGCCTTTGCCTCTTCCTGTGGTCAGGGGTGAGGATTGGAAGTGGTTCTCCCTCTTCCTCACTGGTCAAGAGCCGCTGGGCTCAGTCCAGTCACATCACACTGAGCGAAGGGCTCCCGCCCTCTGGGCCTCCTGCCACCCACACACATACCCTGCCAAGACAGATGGTGGGATCTTTCTTAAGAAACTGATAAGGAGGTGCAGGTAGAGATGGTGAAGCCTTCCATCCCAGAATGGAGGGTAGCACTGCCCAATCTCTTTAACGTTTCGTTGAGCCTCAGCTTGTTCCCTGGGACCACACAGGGGCCTGGCAGATATGAACGTTCCCCAACACTTTGGGCAGGGCCCTTGGAAAGCATGTCTTCAAGCTGGCCTTCCATGTGCCTTGAGGAAGGTGATACCCTTGTGTAAATGGTTCATGCATCAACTGGTAAGCAGGAGGATGGATGGTCAAGTCCACCCTGGTGTCTCGGGAGAAAGCCTTGATGATCTACCTGTGAAACATCAACCATCAAAAAGCCTCAGGAGGATGTTTCTACTCTGAGGCACCTGGAATCACCTCGGGCCAGAATCAACTCTATGGGCAGCTGACTTCAGTGATGGCAGACCCCTCCTGTTGATGCTGTGACCCACAGGAGGGTAATATGCCGTTCACCATAGAGCACTTCTTCTCACATACCTTGGACACATTGCTAGGAGAGGCTGCTCATCGGAGAAGCACGTCGTGCTTGGAATGGTGTAGGGTTGACAGAAGAGAGGAAGACCCTCAAACAGCTAGACTGACATAGTGACTACAACAGGGGGCTCAAGTGTGGCAGGGCTGATGTTGATGGCACAGGACAGGACAGCGTTCAGACCTGTTGTTCATAGGGTCACTAGGAGTCATACTCAACAACACATAACAGCAGCAACAGCATAGGAGGACCCTCTTGTCCAGTTAGGCAACACATCCAGCAGAGCCAGGTCCACTTCTAAAGACATCAGATCCAGAGGCAACAAAGACACAGTTGCTGCCTCATTTAATTCATTTCCTGAGGAAACAGAGACATGGAGAATTACGTTGAGGATTTTAAGATACTAAACCAAATAAGGGACAGGTCACCTCTGATAAGTTAGACAAAAATCATCAGAGAAGGCCTCCTGGGAGTTGCTGTTTATGGTTGGTCCTAAAAGATGGACTTGAAGAGAGGTGTTTGTTCAGGTATAAGGAACAGCATATGCAAATATAAGAAGAAGGAACAAATAATTTCTGAGTGTTGCCTAATGTGACAGTTGCTCATTGGATTAGCACTTGTTACAACTGATGGATGCTTTGGTGTTTGAAAGTGACAGCTGGTGCTGCAGCAGCCACTCTGTGGTCATGAGGCTGTAGAAATAATACCTTTGAGCTATTTTTTTAAAGTATTCAATATCATTAGTATTTTAGCCATCCGCCTTTTCTTGTTGCTTTCCACTGTAAAGATAATAACAGATATAGCAATGATGAAGAAAGTGACTTTACTTAAAAAGCAAGAGGGGAGTTTTAAGTGTTTTAAGTGGTTCATTGTCTGTCTCTAGATGATAATAATCATGACCCTGATGGATTTGTGTGTAGGTGAGTATCTGTTTGTGTTTGCAGCATTGTACATGTTATGTGTGGTTTATCAGTCTGAATATGGAGTGACAGATGTTTGTCTCCTGACCCACCTCCCTGCTCATGATACCTGTACCCAACAACAAGCCACATTGTACTGAGGTCCACCAGGAGGACGCCAGCTCTCTCTACACCCACCCTACAGCTTCTGGAAACTTTGAAAGTTCATCATTAGTTAAAAAGTTAATCCTCGTAATGAAAAGGTTCCTCTTTGATGTGGGAGTGCTTCCGAAGCCTCGGTGACCTACATTGCCTTTGCGCTCTGTGTACGAGGTGAGGCGGGGACCAGGGACCGGCTGGGGAATTACCCGTGTTTAATGAACACTAAAATTAGAATTTGACTGAAATCCACAGAAATGGCTCGACAGCAAGTTCACATGCCCCTGGGGAGCTGTGGGCAGCTCAAACTTACCCACAGGCGCTTTTGAAAATGTTTTCTTTCCTTTTTTTTTTTTTTTTTGAATCAGCATAGTTGGCTCTTCTGAGCCGAGAATGTGCTTGCACTCAAGACGTCTCCCCACCTCACTTAACCTCCAGCACCCCAACATTGAGGCTTGGGGGATGGCTAAGAGACTGTGTGGACTCTGTCATCTTGGGCAGAATGTAGGAGCCTGGGGCATGGAGGGAGCAAGGCAGTGTTGCCTTTCCCAGTAGGCAGTTGCGGTACATCTTGTAGAACGTTCTGAGAAATACCACAGCTAGGCAGCTCTTGTGGCCCAGTGGGTATGGAGCTGTGCTGCCCTCCCAAAGACAGATGACTTGAATCCACTGTCTCCTCCCCTTGATTTACAGCCTCTGAAAACCTGCCGGTCAGCTGTGAGTGAGTTCTGATGTGATGGCTATGAAATTGATTTTTTCGAGGTATGTCGGGCTTACTGAAGAACGTTGTTAAATAGTTGTAGAATCTTAAAACTCTATCAGAGTTCTAAGTTATGAAAACTTTTATAAATTTTCATGTTTGAATGAACAGAATGTGGGAAAATAGATATTAAAATGTAAAGACTCACTTCCTCCCCTTCCCCAGTGTCTCCGCCCGCAGGGCCGGTGTTAACATGTCCATGTATATGGTACGCAGCAGAGTCTTCAGTTCTGATGTGAGCATGTCAGCATGTGGGCTTGCAGGCAGGCCTCAGAGGTGCTGCAGTTCGGCACGGACCACCACAACAGTGTGAATAGCACAATCAAATGTATCTCAGGGATTTTCCACACGGAGAAAGAGAAACAGCTGTAAAGAGACACTAGTGATTGGAACATGGAATGTGAGAAGCATGAATATAGGAAAATTGGACATTGTTAAGAAGGAAATGGAACGCATAAATATTGACATACTAGGTACTGGCAAAATGAGATGGCTTGGCATGGGACATTTTGAATCAGATGATTATATGATTTACTATGCTGGAGATGAAAAGGTGAGAAAAAAATGGGGTTGGTTTCATAATTTAAAAAATCATTTTTAGATCTATCCTGAAATACAATGTGATGAGTGACAGGATAATATCCATATGCATACAAGGAAGTCCAGTGAATGCCACTATCATTCAAATATATGCACCAACAACTAGAGCCAAAGAGGAAATAGAAGATTTTTACCAACTTTTGCAGTCAGAAATTGATCAAACATGCAATCAAGATATATTAATAATAATGGGTGACTGGAATGCAAAAGTTGGGAACAGGGAAGAAGGATCAGTAGCTGGAAAACATGGGCTCAGAGAGAGAAATGAGGCTGGAGATAGAATGATAGAGTTCTGCACATTCAATGATTTATTAATCGCAAATACCTTTTACAAGAAACATAAATGCAGGCTATACACATGGATCTCACCTGATGGCATGAATAGGAATAAAATCGATTACATTTGTGGGAAGATTCACTGGAGAAGCTCAATATCAGCAGTGAACACCAGGCCGGGTACTGACTGTGGGACAGACCACCAGCTACTCATATGCAAATTCAAGCTGAAGTTGAGGAAAATTAAGTCAAGTCCACAGGAACCAAGATTTGA
>NW_006399822.1:6563927-6582107 GCF_000299155.1 Elephantulus edwardii
AGACAGCGAGGTTGGCACAGGATAGAGCAGGGTTTAGGGCTGTTTACATAGGGTCGCTATGAGTCGTAAATGACTCGATGGCACATAACAACAACAACAACAGCAGCAACAACAACGAGTGCTTATAAAGGTGGTCTTGACACCAGACAAGAGTCTACTGAGCGCACAGCAGAATGATAAAAGAGTGTGAAATATTTTGAGAAATACCAAATGGGACACAGTAACATGAAGGGAGCACATGGTGTTGGGAAAATGCTGCTGACAACCTTGCTTACCACAAACCCTCAATGTTTGTTTTTTTTTTTTTAAAAAGCAGCATCTGTGAAGCCCAATAAAGTCAAGTGAAATAAAAGAGGGTTTGTCTATATATGTCTGTGTAATTTTCTTTTCCTTACCTAGGATTTTCATCTTTTTACTTAACCATACGTCAAAGGAGTCTTTCTTTTTGCGTATGCCTCTTCATAAGAGCTCCATATGCTTGTAATTTTTGTTCACCGTATTCTTATGGATCAACTCACATTTTCCAAATATGTTCTCCCAGGGACCCTCCTTTCTCTGTATTTCCTCATCACTTCCTGATGATGAATGTGTGTAAAATTCACCTAGGGACCCGCATAGCAGAGTAGCACTGCCCACAGGTCTCTAGGCTGTAATCACTATGGAAACTGACTACCTCGTCTTGCTCCTGTGGAGCAGCTGGTGGTTTCAAGCCACGGCTTCCATAGTTTCTGTGAGTCAGAACCATCTCGACAGGAATGGGTGGTGCACTAACCTCACGTTCCCCAAGAATGCCCTAAAAAGAAGAACTGCTCTTACTGGGAGCTGCAAAGTCAACTCTTATTCATGGTGATGCTATGAAAACTCTGCCCAGGCCAGCACCATCCTCAGCCATTGCCATGTCAAAGCTCAGTGATTTGAAGGAAATTTACAAAGAAATTGGGCTTTCATTCATTCATTCATTTATATAGATACTCTCCTTCTCCCCCTCCATTCAATCTGCAGTGTATCCCATTCCAGGCTGTTAATTGCAGTTCATATGTCTGATGTTAACTTCAGATTGAGCCCGTTGTTTAGTCCATCTCTCACCACTGTGTCAGTCAGTGTCCCAATGCTGTTAATAATGCCTCTTGGGACCAGCTTTATTGGGTATAGGATTGTCAGATCTCTCTTCCTAGCCTTCGTCTGGAAGCTTCGCTAACACCTGTCCACCATGGGTAAACCTGCTGCCCTGCTGGTACTTGAAATACCAGGGCAAACTTCCAGCAGCACACAAATCCTCACGGCCAGAGAGGCTGACAGGCGAAGGGTGGAAAGCCTAGCTAAGACTCATTTTGTTCGGCTCACTGCTCTGATGGATACGTGCCCACCTGGAGTTCTTGATCATTCTTGTTGTCCGGCGCTGTTGAACTGACTACGATTCACAGCCAGCCTGTGAACAGCAGATCTGAACTTTCCATGTTCTGTGCTGTCTACACCATCTCTCATATATTTTCTCATAAAAGTCCGTTGTTCGAATCGCTGTCCATCTTGTTGAAAGTCTTCTCTTTCGGGGATCCTCCACCTTTCCCTGCATGCTGTCTTTTCCCAAGGACCTGACTCTGGTTTGGATGGAAGCTGAGCTACAGGGGTGATTCAGTTCCAGGCCTGAGGGGTGTCTGGTGCCCACAGTCTCGGGTGTCCCTCCAGTCTCTAGGAGATGAGTGAGTCTGGTCTTTTCTGTGAGTTGGGGTTTGGTTCCACATTTTCTCCTACTCTGTCAAGGAGGGGCCTTTTCCTGTGACCCCTTTCTGAGCTAGACTAATTTTTGCAATGACAGGAATCTCAGTTGTCTCTGTGCCGGGGCTGGGGGGCTGATTGGGGGCTGGAACAAGGTTGAACCCCGCTGATGCTGGCACACAGCCGGCTGCCGCCTTGGCGTTGTGTCGTGGCAGCAGTTTGCATGAAACGTGCCCCTTGCCTTTCCTAACTCGGGCAGGTTTGCGGGTTTTGCAAGACTCTAAGTTTTTGGAAGCACCTGCGAGCCGTGAGTGAAGCCCTGTTCTAATTGTTACTGTCATCTGGCTCTCAGACCGTCTGTCCTCCCCACAGCCGGGTCAAGCTGCCTCTCCTGCAGTGCTCTCCTCCCATCCAGCCTGCTGCCCTTGACCTTGGGTCTATGAGGTTGTCATCCTCTCTGCCTCTCTTGCAAATTGAGATTGCCTCTGGGGCACTCACCTTTCATTTCATGTTGACCAGCTCCTCCCAGAGCATCTGTTTTTACCTACTTGTTTGAGGTGTCCAGGCTATTTAAGATGATGCCTTGACTGTGGTGGTAGCTGTCCTTCCAGGAGTGGGCATGGCTGTCCTTAGGAGCCACTCTCTATTTACTTGTACACCCACCCACCTCCCAGCACATGTGACAGTGCACATTCAACAGCCGTGTCATGTGGACAACATCGCAATTATTGGTACAAATACACTGGCATGTTTTTGGTCTGTCTGGACCCCGTTTTCCTTTTAGCCATAGCTTTTTCTTTTTCAGAACCCTGATCTTTTTTGCTCAGTATCATTGTCTCCCTCCATCTGTTCCTCTGTAGCTTTCTGGGTCTGTAGTGAAGAGTTTGCGTTCTCTGAGATCAGGAGCTGGCCTGTTTCAACTCTTTCCTGGTGGTACCTGGGGCACCTGAGAGAACTCCATCCCATGGAGGAGTGAAGTGCCATCTCCAAGATCTCTGAGGAAATAGCTGTGATACTGAGGCATTGAATAATCGAGAAATCCTGAAGGTTTACCTTTCTAAATGTCTTTGTGTTCGCCAGTGAGCATTCCTGGGCAGCCTTGTGGGTCCAGGCCCACACCACTATAATAAAGTGAGGTACGTGGAGTGTTTAACTTCTCTGCTGTCCACACATCTCTTAAAGGCGCTCTGTGGCCTGGGCTGTGGGGAGTTGTGCTGCTAATCCAGGGACTGCATCTCTCCAGTGACTCCAGAAGAGAAAGGTGTGAAATCTGTGCCGTTTACAGACGTGAAAGCCCAACAGAGGGTCAGCGATGAGTCAATTCTGATTCGATGGCAAGGAGAGAGAGAGAGAGAGATTAAAGTGTGCAGTAGGGTGATGAAAAGGCTTGAAGTGTGGAATCCTTTGTGGAAAAATGGCACCAGTGGGCTTGTTTGATACAGCGTTTCCCCAAACCCTCAAATTATAAAAACATGGTATTTCAGTGGAGCTCAAGAAATCAAAGTACAATAAAACAAATTGCTATAAGGTGAGCCCTGCCTGTCCTTGCAAGTAAATAGAAGCCCACCAGGGTAGACCAGCACGTGCTCTTGTCCAGCGCTGTGTGGTCCATGCCATCTGCTCAGCTGTGGCACATACACCCCTGTGCCTGTCCTGGCCGTGTACGCTTCAGGCGGTTCTGACTCATACAATGGAGCAGAACCTCCCAGGTCATCATTACAGGAGCAGAGGGATTGACACCTTTGACTTAGGATGTTGGAGCACTGAATCTCCCGTGGATGACCAAAAGAGCAAACAAGTCTGTCTTGGAGTAAATGCAACCAGGGTGCTCCTTGGAGGGGAGGATGGTGAAGCTCCACCTCAGTACTCTGGGTGTGTTGTCAGGAGAGGCCAGTCTTTAGGAAAAGACTTCGTGCTGGGAAAGGTAGGAGGCAAGAGGAAGAGAGGACCCTCAATGAGACTTGACTAGAATAGTGGCCTCGAGCAGGGCAGGGATGGGGAGGCTGGCACAGGGTACAGCAAGGTCCAGATCTGTTGGTCATACATTTAATTAGAGTCATAGACAACTCAGCGGCACCTCCGAACAACAACCACAACAACAGATATTTATGAAAGCAACCTGCCTCCTCTTTCTCCAGAGGAGCAGCTAGTTGGCTTGAACAACTGGCCTTTGTGGTTGTTAATCCAGTGTGTAGCCCGCTGTGCCACGAGGGCTCCTCCTCAGCACTGGTTTCTCCCAGCTCAGCCCATCACCCAGTGTCCCAGCCTGTCAGATCCACTCCCAGTGGAGACAAGGGCACAGTAATTGCTTCTCTTCTCTTTTGTTTTCCATCCTCGCCTGTCCCGGGGAGGGCTGGACGGGGGCGCTAAGCAGCCCACAGCCGACAGCCCCTTTTATTCCTTTTGACGGCCTCAGGGAAGTTTGATGGGGACATTTCCATAATCGATGACGGAGCCCTGTCACCCCAAACATGGAGCCTTTAAAGAGAATAGGTTTATGCAAATGAAGTATCGATGGAGTAATGATTAATTGGCCCTGAGCCTTTGTTAATATGCAATCGTAGTAAGAGAGATACATTTATAATTATTTCGGTTAATTGTTCAAACAAGCACTGAGGATTTAATTGCACAGAGTAATTGGAGGGCCTTGGTGGTAGGATTATTCCTTCCCAGAGAAAAATTGGTGTGCTTTAACTAGTTGAGTCCCAGGGCTGAAACCAAAACCCATGGCCGTCAGGCCAGCTGCGGCTCAGTGCGACCCCATGGACAGAGTGGAGCTGCCCCGTAGGGTTTCCATGGTAGTGAGGACTTACCCAAGCAGACTGTCACATCTTTCCCCCAAGGAGAAGCTGGTGGCTTTGAACTGCCAACATTTCTGCTAGTAACCGAGACCTTGACCACTGTGCCATCAATTCTGATGCTAAAAGGACAGTGGGTGAAATTGGCGCTTTGAGGTTCCTCTGTCTCCGAATGAGAAGAGGGGTGCCACAGAGCCTCAGTCTTGTAAGCACAAGGGTGTAGAGTAATGAGATCTCTGGGATTTGGCTCCGCAGTTCCAGCTTTTGCCACTCAAAGAACGGGATGGTTAGGGACAAATTATCAGTTTCCTAATGTGTATGTGGAGCGAGAGTGACCTGTGCAATGGTGGAGATGAGAAAGAACGTAATTCCGGTCCAGCCCTCAGCTGTGTCCCCACAGGCCACTCATTGACATTGAATTAGAGCTGACTTGTAAGTTACCTTTCAACAAATTTTTGGAGGCTGTAAATCACCCAGGAAAATAATTCTATTCTTTCTTCTGCACTGTCTCTGGGTAGCAGCTCAACTCTCCACAGATTTAAATAAATACCTGGTTGTTGTACTGGTGGTTGTGAGGGACCATCAAGTTGAATAAAACTCATAGCAGCCCTGTGAGCATCAGATCTGAACCCTGTCTACCCTGTACCATTCTTTCATCATCTCTGCTACTTAGAGCCTGTTGTTACAATCATCTCTTCGAGGGTCTTCTCCTTCTTCACAAAGCCTCCACTTTTCTGAGCATTGTATCTTGCTCCAAGGAGTAGTCCCTCCTAATGGCATGCCCAAAGCATATGAGATGAAATTTCACCATCCTTCCCTCTGAGAAGCATCCTAGCTGCTCTCTTTAAGACCTAACTCTTCATAGAATTGATGGCTTTGAGTTGTGGTGCTGCAGAAGAGCCCTAACTGACTCAGTTGTAAACAGTATCCTTATCATCTCCACCCTGGTAGAGACATGCAAGTAAAGAAGGATGCAAGACAGCAGGTGCCTCTGGACCCACAAACCTGGAGTGCTTGGCAGAGGCAGGGCAAAAAAGACCTGACAGAGTGGGTTTATTTTAAAAACACAGAAATGGGAACAGATTGGAAGAACATGTGCAGACTTCATTACTGAGCTGAAAAAGGTGATGACAGTGCTTTGGAGAGGAGTAGGGTTGGCAGCCCACCTTTCGGTGACCCACTTCTGAGGTATGATTGGAAATCTGGACTGTCCAGCTTATCTTTGTTGAAAGTCTAAAATCGTGCACATACACCTATGCTCACACATAACAGTATTAGAATAGTGTGGTGAGAGAGAAGGCAGTGGACAGAAGACTAGCAAGAGGTTAGTCCTTTCCAGTGGTGGTTGGATCTCTCTCTTGTCCTTCCTAAAGGTGGACACTTGCCTGCCAGGCAGGACAGGAGGTTGCAGTATGAGCTGGTCTTGAACTAAGCTTGTCCAGGGCTGAGAAAGACCAAGCTCAGGGGAAAGGGGAGATAATCCACAATATTGCTCTGAGGATGAGCTCTGGGGCCTGACTAAAGTGCTTGCCAGTCCACATTTGGGCACTGCCAAGTCTATAACCTCTGGAAGGCCTCTCTATAACCTATTTGCTCAACACACTGCCTTAATTTTCCTGCCAATGAAATGGGAATGATAACAGACTTGAAGTGAGGCATAAATGAATATGTAAAAACATTTAGCACAGTGTATGGCCCAGAACAAGCACTCTGCTACTGGTGATGGTGGTGGTGGTGATGATGATGAACTTGGAATGCTATGATAGATCTTTAGATTTTTGTGGTACCACTGAGGGGATCATCCTTTTTCATAACACTCCATCACACTCAACCATCCAATTTATGTAGAAATTTATTTCCCTGGTTTATTGGATGATAAAAAGGGCCCTGATAGCACTGTGAAGGCAAATATCCTCAACTTAAACCAACTTCAAACAAGCAAGTTCCCTAACCAAAGGATGCATGGTTCAACCTTACCAGTCATTCTACAAGGGAAAGACGTGATAATTCTACAAAGATTTTGGACACCCTATGGGGCAGCCCTGTAGGATAACAATGAGTCAGAATCAACTTACTGACGATAGGTTTGGTTATCAATTTTCTTGGCTGGTAGACTACATTTCCTGGAGGACAACTAGCCGTTTCCTTGGCTGGAAGCATTCCTCAGAGAGGCTAATCATGTTGACCTGCTCATAACCTCGAGGTAATATCTTAGGAAGTGAGACCCTGGCCCCAGGGACATTCTCTTTAGAGTCAGCAAACCATTGTTTTCGTGCCATGATTCTTATTGGTATGTGCTATCTATTCAGATCCAAGTCATAGTTTTCAGAGGCTGTAAGTCACACCCTAGGTGATTTCCATCTTTCTCCCAGCTGGTGGATTCAAACTGCCTATCTTTGGGTCAGCAGTGCAACTCCTTAAAACTAGGACACTGGAATTTTACAATGAGACCTGTGCAATGAATACTTCCATGCAATCCAACAGTGATTGCTGTTATCCATGTTGGTATGGGCTTGATATAGAAAATTTCCCAGAGTAACTTAAAGTGTGGACTTCTAAAGGCCATTTTACTGAATCTCCTCACCCACCTATGACATAAATGCTTTTTAAATTATCCATATTTTATGGATAAGAAAGAGGTGCTATCTTAGTAATCTAAGGCTGTTGTAAACATCACAAATATGTAGCTTTTAACAGATTTATTCTCTGAGTGTTGGAGGATAGCCGTGGGCTTGACATCCTCCATGTATCATGACTCCGGTCTTCCCTTGGGTCTAGGACAGTCTGTGTTTGTGCTCTGCTCCTAGTTCTTCTTTCTTGGTGGAGGTAAGGCCCCTCTCTCTGCTCACTTATCTCTCCTTTTATCTCTTGTCAAATAAAAGGCTATGCAGGTCGACCTCAGGGAAACTCCCCTTACATTGAATCAGGGCTGTGACCTGGGTAAAAAAAGTATTGCATACTACCCTAGTTCACTTACAACTGATTGGCTGATCACACTGTGAGACGTGATTACATCATTACATACTTGCCAAATCACATAACTGACAAACAGCTGAGAATCATGCTCATCTAAGTTGTTTTTGATTGCCTTTGAGTTGAGCACAACTCATAGCAACCCTATGAACAAAAGGCCAGAAGCCCCTCTATAACTATCAACATTTATCAAAGTTCATAGAGTTTCTGGAGACATGTTATTTAGGAAGTGGAAGTAGACACTTATTTTGGAGGGACATCATTCAATCTATGACAGGCACCAAGAAGTGAAGTGTAATTTGTATTTCTAAGGCACATTTTTGTGTCTTAGAACACTGGGAAGATGTTTTTCCTAAAATAATTCTATGACCTACTGATTCTGGCTCAGAATTTTGCCATCTAAATATTCTGATGGTAATATAAAGGTATGTATGGAGCCCTTCTGGAAGCTATTCCAAGGAGTATGCCCTGTAGGTGAATTGAACCTGTGCAGTAAAATAGACATGTCTTTGGACCTACCTAGACTGCCAACCTCATAGGACAGTGTTAAACCATCTACCTTTTGATTAGAGTTTGAGGGGTTTGCCTACTGTGACACCAGGGCTCCATGTAGTTGCAGAAGTGGGGCTGAAATGAAATCCTGACTTAACCATTTAGTCAGCTCTGCTAGATAAAGATGGGCAGTGTCTTCCCATGCATTTCACAGCCTCTGAAAACCTGCTGGAGGATTAACTATGAGTCGGTTCTAACTTCATGGAGATGAGAAGAGTAAGTACCACTTCAAGGAGAAGAAATGCATCAAAGAGGGGCTCTTAGCTGGTTAATTCTAGGTTGGTGTCTTTGCTGTGAATTTGCATTTCCACCATGGTATGCTGAGTCAGAATCTACAAGGTAACAAAATCCCCAGGCAGTTCTTCAGACTTTGTAGCAGCAAAGGATTTATGTTGTTCTTAGGTGCCCTTGACTCAATTCTGACTCATAGCAATCCTGTACACAACAGAATGAAACACCACGCAGCCTGCATCATAGTCACAGTCCTTGCTATCTCAGCTCATTGTTGGAGCCACAGTCTCTGTCATCTTGTGGACTTCTTTCTAGCCAACCCCCTGCTTTACCATGCATCTTGCCCTCCAGGGACTTCTCTCTCTTCATACTAGCCAACCCTCTGCTTGACCATGTATCTAGTCCTCCAGGAACTTCTCTCTCCTCATAACACGCCCAAAGAATATTTGCCATCCTTGCTTTTAAGAAGCATTCTGGCTGTTCTTCTAAGACACATTTGTTCTTCTGGCAGTCCATCAGATAATTTTTCTTCACTAATACTATCATTCAAATATTCATAACTATGAATAGCATTGAAGCGTTAAAATATTCCTACAAAGGAATTCTAGTTGCATGGTGGTTAAAGCACCAAGCTAACTGAAGTGTTGGTGGCTTGAATGCACCAGTACCTTTGCAGGGAAGGATGTGGTGGGCTGTTTCTGTAAGGATTGTAGCCTTGGGAATTGTATGGGCAATTCGACTCTGTCCTCTATGGTTCCTATGAAGCAGAATTGACTCTATAGCAATGGGCTTCAGATTTGGTTCCCACAACACTCAACTTCTTATTTACTTCACTGTCCTCGCACTTGGAGAGAATAAGACTGGTCATCAAGGGACCACTTTATGACACGTATGGTCTAAATAATTTATACTCCATAGTTACTCTCCATGTCATTCCATATTCTTATCCAAGGCCCAGCTTGCTTCTCATGTAGTTGAGTGAATCATTATAAAAATGATTTTTCAACTGGGAAGGTAACCTTTTGGTACAAGACATGTGAAGTGCTGGGGGTTAGTGTAATATGTTCACCAGAGCTCTTTGGCTGCAAGAAGGCAAATATCCTCAATTTAAACCATCTTCAAGCAAACAGGGTGTTTATTAGCTAATGGTGTGTGAAAGAGTCCAGGGGTTTTGGAAGTCAGGCATGGCTGGTTCTATTTCTTTACCTTGGCTCTGTCCTCAGAAAGGCAGGATTACTGCCAGTATCCCCATTCCATCTTCTCAGTCACTTCAGAAGCAAATGACATTGTTCTCTTATGGCTCAAATACTTTTATGCCTCAGACTTTAGATCTTGAATTGTAGTTGAGTTGTGTGATAATTAGTTAGACTCGGGTTATAGGTTAAATTTGGAAGAACATCTGAAGTCCACTATGATCAGAAGCATCTGGAATAGTAGTGACCACGAGTCTTATTTTTCAGATAAAATATTTTTTTAACAATCTTCTCACTACACGTATTTTGAAGCTCTGTTATTAGGTGCATATATATTTATAATTGCTATGACTTTATAATGAATCAATGTTAATTTATTATAAAAGAACGTAAACAAACAAACGTAATGTTGTTGGGTTGAATTCAACTCACAGTAACCCTGCAGAGCAGAGTAGAATACCTTATGGGTTTCCAAGGCTGCCATTTCTTAGTCCCCCGGAGATGCTGATGTGTTTGAACCACTCATTTTTCTGTTAGCATCTGATGTGTAGTTAAATATGGCTTCTGGTTTTGTTATCAAATGCCTCTTTTATCTCTGGAAATTTTCAGGGTATCACTCTGCTTTGTCTAATATTGCTATAACTGATATTGCTTTCTATGCTTACTGATTATGTCATGTCTGTATTGGTTTTCTATGAGTGGTACAACAATTTACTACAAACGTCCTGGCTTAAAACCCACACATTTATTATCTTATAGTTCTGAGGGCCAGAAGTGTCAAATAATTTTCACTAGACTATTGCCAGTAGCCAGGAAATTAAAAGACATATTGCAATGGCAAAGTCTGCTGTTAGGGACCTCTCCAAAGTACTGAAGAGCAATGGTGTGTCTCTGAAGACTAAGGTGCGTCTGATACAGGCCATGGTCTTTGCTATCACTTGTTATGCATCAGAGAGTTGGACAGTGACTAAGGAGGATAGAAGGAGAATTGATGCCTTTGAGCTGTGGTGCTGGAGAAGAGTATTGAGGGTACCATGGACTGCTAGGAAAACAAACAGATTCATCCTGGAAAGGGTTAAACTGGGCTGCTCCTTGGAGGCAAGGATTTTGAGGCTTCGTCTAACATACTTTGGACATGTTGTAAGGAGGGACTGGTCCTTGGAGAAGGACATCAAGCTTGGGAGGGTGAAGGGACAGCTCAGGAGGAGAAGGCCCTCTATGAGGTGGATTGATTCAGTGACTGGGGTAATCGGGATGGGTGTGTCGGAGACAGTGTGATTGGCACAGGACAGAGCAGAGCTTAGGGCTGTTGTACATAGGGTCGCTATGAGTCACAAGTGACTCAACGGCACATAAAAACAACAATTGCGCAAGTTTCAACCCAACTAGTACTTTGTGTGGGCTCTAAGGAAGGATCCATTTCCTTACCTTTAAAGATCCTAAAAGCCACCTGTATTCTTTAGCTTGCGACCTCTCCCCATATCTTCAAAGTGCATTGTTGTTGTTGTTGTTATTTGCTGTCGAGTTGTTTGCGACTCAGCGATCCTGTGTACAACAGCCCTAAACCCTGCTCTATCCTGCGCCAACTGCACTACCTCCGACACACCCATCCTGATTATCCCAGTCACCGAATCAATCCATCTCATAGAGGGTCTTCCCCTCCTGCGCCATCCCTCCACCCTCCCAAGCATGATGATAGTTGGTTCTTGTGTTTATGTCTCTTTGAAAATCTCTGTCTATTTAATGGAGAAGATCTCACCCATTAACATTTAATGTGTTAAGATATGATTGAATCTAGGTCTTCTGTATGGGTTGTCTTTTACTTTTGTTCTTCTGTTTTCTCTTTTCCTCTGTTCTATCTGTCTGTCTGTCTGTCTATCTATCTATCTATCTATCTATCTATCTATCTATCTATCATCTGTCTTTCTACCTACTTATCTCTCTCACCCTACCTACCTCCCCACCTACCTCTATTTACCTATCTATCATGATCCCATATTAATTTATCTATTGACTTCTTAGCTAAGTTTCATTGTAGTATTTGTTTTGTTATTGCTTCTAGAATATATATCCTTAATTATGGAAAGTTTGCTTAGAGGTAATATTGTGCCACTTTAAATATAATGTGAAAACCTGCTATTGTATAGTCTCATTATACACCCTCATAATTCATATGATAGTTGTTGTGTATATTACATTTACATACGCTTTAAACATTAAAATAGCTAAGGGGGGAGCAAAAAACCACCCACAGTACACATGGATGAAACACAGTGCAAACAAATTATTGTATGTAAACCAATTTTTAAAAACTACTTTAAAATATAATTACATAATAATTGTTTTAAACTGAATTTCTTAGGCCAAATCTGGTCTACCAGATTATATTTTGTAAATAAAAGTTTTGTTTGTATTTGATTTTATTTTATATGGGTTTACCTACAAAGTTTGTATACATTGTTTTTCACACCCAATCATGTAAATAAAATTTTATTGTAATACATCTGTTGGTTGGTGTTGCATACCATTAAGGTGAGAACTTATTCATGGCTGACCTTCCAGAGGGTTTACACAAGCAGTGAGTTGTACAGGAAAAGATTGCCGATCCTTTTCCTGCAGAGAAGTTGGTGAGTTTGAACCACATGCTTTTGGGATTGCAGCGCAGATTCTTACCACTAGGCCACGTTCATTCATTTACTTGTTATTATTCTAGGACTGCTTTTTCATGACAGCAACAGAACTGAGTAATTACAACAGGGTCCATATATTTTACAAAGCTTAAAATGTTTACTGTCTGACAGTTTGCTGGGGGGAAGAAAAGACACCCTTAACTTTTAATAATCATTGGAAACTAAAAGAGGGGAAATAACTGTTTAGTTTTTCAGATATCATGAAATTCTGAAGTCCTTGAAGGTCTGAGTTTTCATCATTTATATATCTATATGAACATACATACATACTCTTGCTATATATATGTACTTGTTATGTGTATTGTTATTATATATATATGTACATATAAATATATTCATGTTAAGTATCATTAAGTCAGAACTGACTCATAGATGATCCTGCATTGAGTTTTCAGAAGCCATAAATCATATGGGAGAAGATTATCCATATTTCTTCTTATGAGTAGCTGGTGGATTAAAACTGTCACCTTTGGATTGGCAGTGCACCTCTCTTTCCACTAGGCTATCAGAGCTCTCTCTCTGTGTGTGTGTGTGTGTGTGTGTGTGTGTGTTCTTCCCCCTCATCCCTTATAGGTTTTGGTGGCCTAGCCCATAGGAAGTTTAGGTCCTAGCCCAAAGATAGCATTTCTCTGGTGGCTTGAATCCACCAGCAATTCCTTGAGAGAAAGACAGGCATTCTCTTCCCATGCGATTTACAGCCTCTGAAGACTCTTGGGAGGGTTAGCTATGAGTTGATTCTGAGTTGATAACAGTAAGCATATGGATAGGAGCAGGCTTTTTAGTCACCTGCAGAAGGACCTGGTAGCCTGGTGGATATGAAATTGTGCTGCCATCCCAAGTACAGGTGTTTCGGATCCTCCATCTGCTCCTTGGGAGATAGATGGCTATTCTCCTCCAGTGTGATTTACAGCCTCTGAAAATGCACTGGAGGGTCAGCTATGACTTGATTCTGATTTGCCCCTAATGAGTGTGGGTATGAGTGAAGGCTTTCATTACCTGCAGGAAGGTTGTTGCAATGGAAGCTATGCAGCCGTGACAGAGGTGGAACTGGTTCCCAGCCTTTTAGAAAGTGCACGGCTTCCTTCTGTGTTTTAGACGCCTTTAGTCCATGACTTGAAGGTCTGTGGAAAGGCGTGAGTCAAAAGCTTTTTCCAGATAGCAGAAGTAGAAGAGGGAGATGCACTAAATGGCCATGAGTTTCTGAGACTGCATGAATTATTGAGGATTGCCTTTGGCAGTGGGCTCCCTATGAGTTTCACAAGACAAGTAATATCTCTCTCTGTGTGGACGATTATGTAGAGACCTCTCTGCTAACCCCATGAGGTGTTATATCACATCTCTACAGAACCCCACAGAGACAGAGTCAACTAATGTTCCATTTTGTGGTTGAGGCATATGAACTGGCGTTGTTGCTGTCATGTGCCATTGAACCAATCACGACCTTGGGAACAACACACACGGACCCTGCCCTATCCTGTGCCGTCCTCTCGACCGTCACTGTCAGGCTCATGGTTACAGAACATCAGCCTGTGAAAATACATAGAATGAGTCCTGTGCTCAGATCACATAGCAGTGAAGAGTCCACCAGGCCATCCCAAGAAGTCTGCCGGGAGACTCATGCTTTTAACTAACACTGTGCTTGGTGCCGTCCCTTAACTTCAGTTACCTCACTTACCTGCTTGTGTTTCTACTTATCTGATTATACTATAACTCCCAAAGTGCATGAGCCAAGGTTTCCCTATCTGGCATAACGTCCACATGGCCAGAACCTTGCATTTGCCAACTTCATAGACCTGTTCTTACAGGTGTTGAGAGGTAAGACTAATACTCAAAGTGGGAATTAAGTGGAAAACTAGAAGATCAGACTCCCATTCGTCTGTCGGCTTGTAAACTGTGGTGGCTTGTCTGTTCTGTGGTAATGGAAGCTGTACCACTGATTTTTAAATACCACCATGGTCACTTACAGCAGACAGTTTTCAGTGGAGCATCCACACCAACACAGACTTGAAGGGAAGTCTTAGCAATTCACTTCTGAAAATTAGCCAGTGAATCCCTTATGCATCACAGGAGGGCGTTTGCTGACTGGCTTCCTTGTCCATGCCATCAGGGGCAGGACATCATGTTTGGTGATGCAAAGGACGAACATGGGCGAGGGAGACCCTCACTGAGATGGATTGGCCCAGTGGCCTCAGTGATTGACTCAAGTGTGCCGGAGACAGTGGGGATGACACAAGACAGAGCACCATTCTGGTCTGCTGCAAGGCTGCGGGGAGATGGAGCTGCCGGAGGATTAGAAGTCTGTGAGGAACATGCCTTCCAAAGTTTAATCAGAGTGAGACAGGTGCAGGGAAGAAGAAATGGGCTCGGTTTTAGGTGGGGAGATCCTGCAGTCTTCTATGAGGAATGATACTATCCTTTCCAAGAAAAAGGGTTGCTAAGCAGTCGTAAATCTATGTGTTAGAGTCAAAGAGACACCTTTCAGGACGAGGCTGGACATGCAGACAAATCAAGAGAAAGTTCTGACAAAGCTAACTTGCCAGTTGAGGATCCAGGCTCTCCTGCCCCTTCCCCAGCCAAATGCATGGGAGCCCACCTTTCCTCTCTCTCTGTTTTTCTCTCTTAAGTCTCCACTCCTGAGTTTGGCCCCAAGAGCAGGAGCACGATAAATCCTTGTTGAATTAAATGAAAATGTTTAAGGAGGCATTTTCTTAGCCAGGTCTTTCTCTGCTGTCAAGGAAGAATTTATTTAACAAGACCTAGACTTTGGCAAACGGATTTTACTTCTCTTGGCTGGTCCGTGGCCGTGATTTAAGATGCTGAGCTTGCTGCCCAGTGGTGGGAAGTAGGCTGGTGCTTGGGGGAGGGACGCGGCTTGCAGGTTGGAGAAGCAGCTCTGAAAAGGATAATTGGCTTATGCTCTGGTCCTCCTGCCTCCACATGGCTCTGGGTCTTTGCCATGTACAGTTGGCTCTCAAACATCCTCAGTATTTTTGTTGTGAATACAGTAAGTTTTGCATCAGAACAAACAGCTCCAAGCCATCCATTGGAATAAAACCAAAGGGTCCCCCGCCACCAGGTCAAACCCCACTCCTAATGATCCTGTAGGGCAGAGCAGAGCTGCCCCATACAGTCACCTACACTGCAGATGTTTATGGAAGCAGACTGCCTCACCTTTCCCCCACGGGTTTGAACTACCAAACTTTTGATTAGCAGCTGGACATGTTAACTACTGCACCATCAGAGCCCCCTTTGAGAAAGGCAATGCCAACACAATTGGTGAAGGTTTTTCCCTCTTTCTCACTCTGTGCATGTGGTCCCTGCAAACATCTCCTTAAATCTAATCTATTCTTGCTGGGAGGATCTCAGTGCAGGGACCAGCACTTAGCAAGCAGAAGAGAGTCTTTGGATCTCACTTCGTAGGGTGTCTTTCCTCCTCCTATTTCATGACCCCTGGACAAATGCTCCCTTCCTGCAACAGAGAAGATACTGTTCTCTTCCAGGTCCCCGGAGTAAGATGAAGCAGCTGCGCTGGGCTTAGTGATCAGCAGCTCCACAAGACGACAGCAGCGGTGGCCAGCTCGAGCCCTGTGATTCAGCAAGGTAAGAACGCAAAGAGACCTTTTCATTGTAGTGGACGAGTGTCATGTGGCTGAGGGAAATTCGAGCACTCAATCTCTAGCAAACGCCAGCTCTCCTCCGCAGTTCTGATGGGATGCATGCCAGCTCCCCTTTGCCAGGGACATTCCCCAAGAATTAGTACCTGCTTCTCCTGCAGGAACCAGGTGGAAGCAGAGGGGAAAGAGGCTCACGGGTGCTGGTCAGCCCAGGGCAATGCATCATCTTGTTTCAGTGGGCAAGGTGCTGAGGAAGCTGTGACATTCTCCCAGGGCTGGGACAGGGAGAATGTCCTTCAGCCCACACCAGTCATGGTTCATCTTCATTACTGACCACATATATAAGCTGGACCATCAGATCCCTCTGGGGCTAATTACCTGGAAAGGAGTCTTAGTTTGCTTAATTATGTAGGATTCTCTTTGCAGAGGTGATGTGAGAGGTGGAGCAAAGTTTAAAAGTCTCCAGACACGTAGGCAAATTGGAGACTTCAGTTCATCTTCTACCTGAGGCCATCAGGACGATTCTAACTTCTAGTGGCTCTCAGATTTCTGAGCTGACGAGTCTTAATAGGATGTCTTGGTTCTCTAATGCCGCTATAACAGAGAACCCGCATGTAGAAGCCTCAGCAAACAGATCTGTCTTGGAGGAAGGGCAAACCATGGCGCTCATTAGAGGCAATGATGGTGAAACTTTGTCTTACCTCTGTGGGCATGTTGTCAGTCCTTGGAAAAAGACAGCATTCCGGAAAGGTGGAGAGTCTAGGAAAGAGAAGCTGCTCCAGGAGGTGGATTGGCACAGTGATTGTGATAACGGGCTCAGTCATATCAGAGATAGTCGGGGTGCTGCAGGATCGCACAAGGTTCAGATCTGTTGTTCATGGGATCATGTTAAGCCTTAATCCACCCAACAACAGGTTCGGAGACTAGACTCTTAGGTTCAGGATACTAGCTTTAAGAAAAAGGGGTTCTGTGTGTGTGTAAGCTGTGGACGAAAGTTCTCAGTCCCTGGAGGTGACTATGTGTCCTGGCCCCGTTGGTGTGACGGGATTTTGTTCCTCATGGTACCAGGTCCAAAAGACACACTCCACTCCTGGCAATTATTTCTTGAGATTGCCGAGGCAGCCCTTGGCTCAGTTTCCTGCTCTGTAGAGGTAAAAGGTATCACCAGCTACACCCTGGGTGAACTCCCTTACTCCACATCAGGGTTGGAGTGGGTTTAAGGGAGTGTTGCGTTCCACCCTTAATTCTCCTGTGGCTTGTCAGGGTCCTGGGGGGACTTCACATTGCTCGTATGTGATATCATCATACACACGTATGTTGCTGCTGTTATGTCCATCAAGTCGACTACGACTCGTAGCGACCTTATGCACAATAGCTCTGAACCCTTCTCTATCCTGAGTCGGTCTCACTGTCTCTGACACGCCTACCTTCACTACCTCAGTGATTGACATGTATCTTTGGGGGATATAAGTCAATCTGTCACTTAACAAGTTATCACCTATCCTTCTCCTAAAGACTGGTGATTGACTATTGAAAATAGGATTGCTGAGCAACATACGTATAAATGTTCAGAAAGGACAGGGGACAGGGGCAAGGGAGATAGTGGGAGGAGGAGGAAATTACTAGGATAGCAGAGGTTAGTGGATGGGGATGGGGAAGCAATAGGAAAGAGACCATGAGGAAGAGAAGTGGGGATAATGAGCATAGATCAATAGTAATTAATTATATGAAATATAATGTGTATGAATGAATGTATAATATACTATATAGGATTATAAGCGAACCAATTTTTTTATAAGAGCAGGTAGTGGGTGCAAACTACTGATCTATTAGTTCACAGCACAGCACCTAACACACTCTGCCACCAGAGCTCCCTTACCTCCGTCTAGTGTCGGCTGAAGGAGCCCTGCTGGCACGATGGTTAAGTGCTCTGTTGCCAACTGGAAGGTTGTTGGTTTGGACCCAGCAGCCACTCTTTGGGAGAGCGATGAGGCAGTGTGCTCCGTTAGATAAAGAGCCCCGGAAACCTGGTGGGAGGGTCGTCCTCGGTCCTGCAGAGTCTCTGAGTCACAATCACCTCAATGGCAGCGAGTCGGGTCTGAGTAGGAACTAAAGGAGCCCTGGTGGGGCAACGGGTAAGCCGCGCGCTGCCAGCCAGAAGATCAGCAGTTCACAGCCACCTACCGCTCAGCAGAGAGAAGATGTGGGAGTCTGTGCCCTTAAAAATCATAGTCTTGAAAGAATTTTTTTGTCTCTCTTTACTTTTCAAGTTGTGCCAAGAAATCTGGAGAACAACCACTTGGCCAACTGACTGGAAGAGATCTATATTTGTTCCCATTCCAAAGAAAGGTGACCCAGCTGAGTGTGGAAACTACAGAACAGTGTCATTGATTTCACATGCAAGCAAGATTCT
>NW_006399822.1:6583539-6651684 GCF_000299155.1 Elephantulus edwardii
ATCTCAGCGATGAGGGCCTTGGTTGTTTTCAGTATGTGTTAAAATGAGCCATGTTTTATGTCCCATTAAGTCAGAACCCACCCACAGCTGACCCTCTGGCAGGATTTTAGAGGCAGTAAATTGTACAAGAGGAGATTGTCCATCTTTCTCCCATGAAGCAGCTGGTGGGTTCAAACTATGCATCTTTGCATTGACAGCGCATTTCCTTACCATTAAGTCACCAGAGCTCCATAAAGTTAATGATAGGACAAGCCATATCCTTTCAAATTCACATTGAAATACAGGTGGGAGCAAGGCGTAACTTAATTTCTGAATGTAATCACTCATTTCTGTTCAGTTTTTTTTAAAGCCCCTTCTAGAAGGTGTTTTTTCTTCACTGGGGACTTCTTTCTCTTGTACTTCACATGAAGAAGCAAAACACAAATGCTGGTGACTTTAAAAATGGAAAAACTATGACCCTGAGGCTTAACTCAATGATTTCATTTCTGTTTACCTCTGTAGCCGTGTGTAATCTGCACAGATAAAACAACACCAGACTCACTCTTCCTTGCTTTATTTCCACGTCGACATTTCCCCCTGTGGTGCTACAAAGTCATTTTAATGATTCCTCTGTATTCTGTCCCATTGCTTTACAAATATTGATTAACATTGTCCCTGAATATCGAGCATTTCTTTTCCAAAGGTTAGCTCATAGAGAAATATCGCATTGAGTGTCTATGTGTGTATAATTTTATTTTCTTCTATTTCTGTTGGATTACATCCTTGGATAACATTCATAGAAGCATAATTATTACCTTGAGGAATAAGATCATTTTCATGACTCTTGCTATGTGTTGTAATAGCGGCTTGGTGGAGGTACATGGCTCCCCCTGATTTTACAAGGGCGTACTCAAAGCTAATCCCAGTGAGATAGAGGTCAGACTTACTTTCTCTCTCCAAATGTTTCACCCATTCTGACACCAGTAGTCCCTCTCATGGCCCTTTCTACTCCTTTGCTGGACACGATAAATTATTGCAGTGGCCATGTAGAACTCACAAGTCATATTCACATCTTGGTGTTTATTGAGGAAGTAGCAGGTTAGGAGACTCTGATTTCATCGTATGTAGGGAATTTTTCTGATAAACCAAAGGTGCCCCCTTTCTGGCAGTTCGAATCTACCAGTGGCTCTGAAGGAGAAAGATGGATAGTTTCCTACCATGTGATTTACAGCTTTGGAAGGTCAGCTTTGATTCTAACTCAACTACGATGATTTTTGAACAGGTTACACTTCAAGATCAGGAACACTCAGGATACTCTTCTTGGATCAGCCTCTTAATCATGTGGCAGGCAGAAGGCTTTCTGGCCCTTTGCCCCTTGGGCCTCTTAGGCTGATTGATGAAAGTTACAAAGATCTTCTAACTCTGCTAATAAATACCTGGAGGTACCTGGCTCTGTCGGTAGGCCTTGGCCTGATGACACCCAGCTCTCTCACTCTGTGATTCAATAAGTCCACCTCTGTTCCTTGTTCCCAGAGACCCCCCACTCTCTCTGTGCCAGGAAGCCCACCATGCCATTTCCTACCAGCAGCTGTGTTCTGTTACTTTTGCTGCTGTTTCTCTGACACCACTTCTTGCCTTTCCCCCTCTCTTCTGGGTCCACTAGGTTCCTAACACAAGGATCCTGGGGTGCAAAGGATGCACCCTGCTCCACATCTCTGCTTCTTGGTGGTAATGAGGTCCCCTTTCTGCTCTGGGATTTTAAATATTGCTGGATGGCAAGACTGACCATTCCCCTTGTTAGCATTCCATATGCATGATTTGCATGTCTCGTCCTCCGCAGCTCTTTTGGCCTAGTGGGTAAGGAGTTGCACTGCCAACACAAAGGTGGTGGTTCTTATGTGCCGTAGCGTCACCTGTGACTCATAGCAACCCTATGTACAGCAGTAGGAGAGTTGAACTCACCAGCTGCTTCTTGGGAGAAGGATGGACAGTCTCCTTTCATTCAGTGTCCAGCGTCTGAAAACCCACCAGAGGGTCAGCTATGAGTCACTTCCTCCTGGAGGGCAGTGAGTGAGTGCCCCCCCCAACTGCCATGAACCCTTCACATGGTTAGTAAGCTACCCAATCCCCTCAGTGAGTGGTGAGCACCTCATTTACATAATTCCACTCTGCACAACAGAGTTTGTGAGGATGACACCGGCTTGACCAAAGCTGTACATAGGGTCACTATGAGTCGCCATAGACTTAACAGCCTATAATAACAGCAGCAATCCAGTCATTTGGTGGGAGTTACAAAGACTGGCTAAACGGGTCATAATAAGCAATCCTGTGCCTTCCATCTATTATCACAGGGCTTACCAAAGTGATGATGTCAATTTACAGGGCATGAATGAATGAGATGGGGCCTCTGGGAAAAAAAAAGGGGGGGGACCAGCATTTGGTGTTACAGCTTGTAAAATTCACGTTTAAGAGACTATCATGATTTTGTGTCATTTTCATGTGTTTGATTCCTCTCCAAGCATTTGATCTTCTTTCTAGCAAGAGGTACCAGGCTGTTCCCACGCTCATCAGAGCAGAGCATGTAGCTGGCTTTAAACCACTCTCATGTCTCTCAATGGGAAGAATTCCTGCAGCCTTGCTGCCCAGAAGCCAACACAGAAAGAGAAGGAGTAAGTCACTTAGTAACATGGTGTTGCCGGTGTCCATAAAACTCAAGGGCTGTATTTTCCCCAACAGGAGAAGAACCTCCTGCGTCACTACTGTACTGCTCATATTTGCAGCTTCAGCTCTTGACTCTTCTCAGACCTTGTCCTGCTTGACTCCCAACAGCACTTGCCTCTGTGCCCCACTCTTCCGAACAATCCCTTTCTCTCTTTTGCGTCCGTGCCCTCGTTTCTGTTTCCTTCTTTCTTTCCAGCTGAACTTTAAAGTCATCTTCTGCCTCTGTCTTCTCTCCCCTGGCCATTGAATGGGGCGTTTTCTGTGTCTTAGTATTCTCCTCTTCTGTGCTCCCCATCGAGGGCTTCTGTTCTCCCTTCAATGTCATGACTCCCAAATCTAGATCGTCAGACCTCTGGGTGGAGACCCCTTGGTGGCAGTTGTTAGGTGCCATCAAGTCAATTCCGACTCGTGGTGACAGAAAAACCTCAGCCCAGTCCTGACCGTCCACGCGCTGATGTGCCCACGCCCATAGTGACCGCCACTGTGGCAGTGGATCGTGTGGAGACTCTTCCTGTTTTTCATGGACCCTCTGCTTGACCAAGATGCTGTCTTTCTCCAGAGACTGGCCCATCCTGCTGACATGTCCAAATTATAAGAGACAGACTCTCACCAGCCATGCTGCTGAAGAATCGTCGGGACTGTGCCTCATTGAAAATGAATCTGTTCCTTTGGAAGTTCATGGTTTATTCAGTACTCGTCACTAACACTATAATTTAAAAGCACCAGTTCTTCTTCAGCATTCATTAGTCAGTGTCCAAGTGTGGAGGGGAAGAAAGGATGCCAGCTGGAAGACAATAGAAGCTTCCCAGCTATTGGATTTCCTTGGTGGACATTCTTAGACCATCTCATCAGTCCACAGAGAGCTCAGGGTTCAGCCAATGAACTAGTTAGAGGATGTGACTTCTTAGCTCTTCTAACATCTGGTGAGTCAACAGGTGGGCAGGCTCTTTCTAAGCAGGCTGCTTGCTGACACGTTTGCCTCATGTGTTTATCCTCTCTGTGTTTAGCTGTATTAATGCCACGTTGAAAGGCACTTACAAAATCCCTGAATATCACTTATCTCAGGCAGCAGTACATCTTTGGGAGGAAGAAATCTTTGCATCAAAAATCAGCATAGCAATTAAAAGGCATAGAGGTCTGTGGGGATAAATGCAAATTGAATTGGGAAAGGGATGCTTGAGAAACTTTTCAAAAGCCAAGAGCTAGTCATTTGGTACCCCACCAAAGTTATTCTTTCTTCTTTAAAGCATGGCCTTTCAACTGCTTCCAGTTTATTTTCTTAATGCTTCAGTGACTAAAAATGGCAAAACAGTTTATTTATGTAAAGAGCACACACTGTATGCAGAGGAGCAGCTGCTTCTAGGTACACAAATGAATAAAAAGCTCGGGAGCGTGCTGGTTTTTTTTCCTTAAAAAATAAATGAAGAGGAAATCTTGATTCAGTCTTCGGTGAGGAGTTGAGAATCCTTCATTCAGTGGTCTCGTGAAGTTTCATCTGGATTGATGGTATTCTGTTTGTGTCTTATTAGAAACCCTTCTGTTGTTTTTGAACATTGTGACTCAGTTGATTTTGCCAGAAAAAAGTTTAAAAGTGTCGATGAGGATAACACCAGGTAGTCGCAATTTTAATAAATTATTGCTGCCTATTATTTGGTCTGCTGCTCCTCCCCTTGTATTTTAAAGACATGATGTTATACTGGGTGGTGTTAATTCTGACTCACAGCTGCCATACGACAGGTAAACACCTCACCTGACTCCCCACCATTCTCCCAATCTCTGTTGGCCTTGAAACTGTAACTGCAGTCCTTGTATGAGTCGAGCTCACTGAGGAGATGTCTGTCCTTTGCTGACCCTTTCCTTTTCCAAACATAATGCTCTTTTTACTCTTGACAACATGCTTAAAGTATGTGAGAGAGTCATGACCCCTTCAAAGAAAGGAACTGAAAACCAACTGTGGGTGCTTCCTCCTCCTGCGTCCACTCTCCCTCTGTGTCCTCACCGAGAACTAAATCTCCAAAAAGAGTGTGTCTGCTAGCTTTCTCACTAATTCCCGTCTGCTCACCCCGTGCACACTGTTGCCTGGCATCTCACTCGATAGACCTTTTGTTTATTAATCTAAAGGCTGGATTCCCTGATGAGATTATGAGCACCCCAAGGTTAGAGAACCCATCTTTACTCCCCAGGATGCTATCTCCACGTCTACAATTCTGCTGGACACATTGTATGTGCTTAGTACTTACGCTTTGGTGTGGTCAGCTGGGGGCCTTGACTTGCTAGTGCTGCCTGGCTTGGTATTGGCAAAGCTGTACCTGAAGTGTCAGTGCAGGGTGGCAGCCAACCCTCCACTCTACTCCCACATGGAAAGAATGTAATGGGGACACCATAGGCCTGACCCCCACGAAGGTAGTTACAGGCCTCCCCACCAGACATTGGACACCTTGAGCCTCCTAGGATCCAGAAAGAAGTTTGAACCAATGAGTCATTTATGCCTATTACAAACTGTCCCAGGAAGTGGCTACAGAATTAACCACAACATTCAATGCATCAAAGGCCATGGATCAAAGCCATCACTGTCCACTTGGTGAGCTGGCACCCCACAGTCTCTCTGCGTTTTCCTTTGGAGTGGATGGTGCTTGGAACTACTTAGTGAATGTCCATATTTCATGTTAACTTAGAGTTTCAAGAGAATAAGTGCTGTTTCTTTCTTCTTCACTCTGGACACAGGAGTGAGACAACTGGCTGCTATAGTGGATGTGGAGGGTCAGACATCTCTCATGCCACCATGTGTCCCTTCACAGATATTGCTGCTGTTTAGTTTGACAGATTGAAGTTCTGCAGCAACCTTGCCTGAACAAGGTCTATTGGCACTATTTCCCCAACATCATATCTCTGTGTAAAAATTTAACATTCTAGTAATAGTTCAGACTTCATAATGCACTTACACATGTCCAGCATAGTGTAGTGATGACTTTCATTTGCACTGGGAAAGAAAAGAAATAAATGTGACTTGCTTTATGACCCTGTGCACTTTTCTTTGATGGCCTGGAAGTGAACACAGGAGGTGTGCTCATACTCAGCGCAGTCCTAAGACACGTTAGGGTCTCATTAGTGCACATTTCATTGCACTGGATTGATCAGAAGTGTTTATTTTTGCAATTATATATCCTTAGGGAACTCTGGTGGCCTGGTAGGTAAGGAGTTGCACTCCTAATCCAAAAGTAGGTGATTCAAATCCACCCACTGCTCCATGAGAGAAAGATTAGCAGTCCTGTCTAGGATTCCTAGCCTCTGAAAACCTTCTGGAAGACCAGCTACGAACGGATTCCAATTCGACTCAGAGAGTTAAGCAGAGCTTAAGTAATTAAAAAGGGGATCCAGTTATTCACTCAGATTTGATTTAGTACATTAGAACAAATTTTATGAAACCTTCAGGTACTAAAAAAATGTCCCACAACAACAACAACAGAAAGTTCTTATTTCTATTTTTCTTGAAGACACATGGCTGCTTTCCTGAGTTTCTCCAAGAAGGCGCTCACACACTTGAAGGAGTTTATTTGATATGAGATGGTGCGATGGCTCCTACCTTATTTTTCTTTTTTGGTAGCCCTTTGTTTTTTCAGAGTCTCTTCCCATTCCAGACAAAATTAAATTTCCTTTTTCCTATTGTGGAAGAATGTAATTGATCTTATTGAGATTGCATTAAATTTATAGATTGCTTTTGGTAGAATTATTATTTTTCACAAGGAGTCTTCCTATCCATGAACATGGTATATGCTTCCATTTCTCAAGGTCCCTCTTTGTTTCTTGCAGTGATGTTTTTTAGTATTCTTTGTATAGATCTTTTGTGTTTCTAATTATATTTATTCCAAAGTATTTAATATTGTGGTATCTATTGTAATTGATACTGTTTTTATTTCCTTTTCCATATCAATGAGATGGATTGATTCCATCCCTGGGGTGATGGGGATAGAAGTGTTAGAGACAGTGAGATTGGCAAAGGATAGAGCAGGGTTTAGGGCTGTTGTACATAGGGTCATTATGGGTTGCAAGCAACTCAATGGCACAAAACAACAACAGTAGTCTCTGTTACTGTTGAGGAGGCCAGCTGACTTGTCCATAGAGAGGAATGTGTAGGAAGACTCTGCTTGTCTCATTCCATGAAACAAAAGCAAGCCTGCTGTTGTCAAGTTGCTTCTGATTCCTCGGGACTTCATGTATCACAGAGTTCTGTTCACATAGGCCACCAGCCTGTCCTGTGCTTCTCTCTGTCATGCAACACAGCTCATTGTGGACTGCTTACCTGGGAGCTGGGATTCGAGGTGGGGAACCAGCAGCTCAGTGCCAAGCCACTTTTCCGGGCACAGCCTGGCACTGTGAGCCTCCTGCAGTCTCCGCAGCCTGCAGCCCCTTCCCAGGGAATTCAGCAGTGGAAATTAAGTTAAAAGGGACTGCCTGTCAGAGGGAGGCAGCAACAACAGGAACCATGGCCTCCACCATCCAGCCTTCTGTCAGCCCCTGCCCCTTGGGTCTCTCGGGAGTGAGTGTCAGTGGATTGGCATGGACAGGCGACCCCATGTGCAGGGGGCCTGTCAGCTGAAATTCAGGGGTGAGGCCTACATAGCTTTGGAAATTGGGGTCTGACAAGGGCGGCCAGATAAAGACCAGGGGAAGCAGGCAGGCAGGGATGCTTATCCGGGGATCCAGGACAACTGACCAAGGGACCCCTGCCTTCCAGACCTCCACAGAAAGTAGTCAGACCCTCTTCTGCTTCGTGTCAGCTCTGCTGTCATTGGCCAGTTGGCAAGATTTCAAACAGATCAACACCCCTTTGGGGGGGAACCGGAAAGCCTTGGCAGACAATTTTCGGCCTGGGTTTGATTGATAAATCCTTTGTGACAAGGGAGGATGAAGGAGGCCCCCAGTTTGGTACATATAAATAGAAAATTAGCTGGCAAAGTTGTCAAAGATAATTAACTTTCCGATTCCGCGGCTCTATTCAGGTTGACATCCTGAAATTATTTAGAAATGCACATGTCAACACTCTGACAGAATTTGGGGCTGATCAGATAAACAGATTTGGAGACGCAGGGTTGGAGAGCGACGGAAGCGCTTAGCTGGTGTTTTACCGCCCCGTGCTTCTGAGGCAGCAGCGCCCGGGCAGGCTGGGTGGCGAGGTGTGTGGGGCCCTGAGAAGGGGACCGGGGTGTCCCAGGGGTCGTAGTTGCAAGGTGCAGCACATTTGGCTCCTTCCTCACCCACAGTTTAACTGCACTGACCCCTGACTGGCCCTCCCTGGCCTCTGCTGGCAGGGCAGTGCTCCAAGATGTTCTGCGTCATGTTCACTGTAACCTGAGCAATTGCAGGGCATAAAAGCACACAGGCGTGCTGTACTTTGAGCCGCCTCACGGTTTTGGGTGGATAACTTGGCATAACAGGTTTTTATGGGGTTCTGGGGGCCCTATGGTGAAAGGATTTGCTTGTGCTCCAAAAAAGTCAGTCGTTGGAACGTGCCAACCACTCTATGGGAGAAAGGCAAGGCAATCTTGTTTTCGTAAAGATCCCAAACTGCAGCCTCACTGCTGTGGCATCTACCCAGAGTCCGTTGGCTTCTGGAGCCCCAAATCTTTATGGGAGGAGACTTGTCATCTTTCTCAGGGTGGCTGGCAGATTAGAACAGTCAACCTTTAGGTTAGCAGCCTGATATTATGCCACCAGGGCTCCTTTCCGTAAAGTCTTATGGTCTGAAAAACCCTATGGGGCAGTTCTAATGCAGAGTCCACATGATGGAAATGGGTTTGATTTGGGAACAGGTTTTGAAGCCCCTGAGTGGTACAAATAGTTCATGTTCCCCATGGATAAGGTTAGATGTTTGAGTCTACATAGTGATACCTTGGCAGAAAGACCTAGAAATCTATTTCCAAAACAGACGACCATTGAAAACCATCTGTAGCACAGTTTTACTCTTATAAGGTTGCAGCCACCATGAGTGAGAACACACCACCAAGAGGGGGATGTTGTCGGGAGGGGCCTGTCCTAGACTAAGGACATGGTGCTGGCAAAGGGGAGAGAGAGGAAGACCTTCAATGAGATGAGTGGACTCAGTGATTGCAGCGGTGGGTGTGAGGATATCAGAGATGGGGAGGATGGCTCAGGACAGGTCATAAAGCTTCAAATCTGCAGTTCTTGGAGTCTCCATGAGGTGTACTTGACTCCACAATGCCTAACAACAGCAGTGACAACTAAAGGGGAATGCCGATGTGGCATTTTTCATCTCATTATTGGAAGTAGTCCTTTAAAAGCAGATCAATTTAGAGCCAGTTTCTTCCAGTGTAGAGCATCATTTCTGAAGGCTGTATGATGATGGATAAGAAGGATCATTTACTGAGCATTTATTATGTGACCCACGCCACTCTCTGAGAGCTTCAGTCAACTTCTTGAGGTAACCCAGCTATTCAGAAGGAAAGCTGGTTCTGTTTTTATATTCAGAATGGTTGTCATGGTTATTAGGTGCTATGGAGACTCACCGGGACCCTGTGCACAGCAGAGTGAGACTCAGGCCTGTCCTGCACCATACTCACGGCTACTGCTGTATTTGAACCTATTGTTGTAGGTTCTATCTCATTGTCTATCTCATTGACACTCTTTTCCTTATTAAAGAGAGGAAGATACTACCTTTCATGTAGAGGGAACAAGGGAGAAAAGAGATTTTAACTTACTATAGTTTTTAAAAGAAGATCCTCAACACAATGGCAACTGTAACTATGGGTTCGAGCATGTCTCTGATTGTGAGGATGGTGTATGATGGGGCAAGGGTTAGATCCATTGTTCCTAGAATTGTTGTGAGTCATACAGAGAGCTCTGTTGGCCTGGTAGATAGAAAGTTAGGCTACCAAGCTAGAGGTGGGTGATTTTAATCTGCTGCCCTCAGGCCTGTTTTTAATTGTTTTTGGTCAAACATTCTTCTAAGAGGCATAGCACTGGTCTGTCCATTTGCTGTACAGAGATAACTCATGGTTGCTGTGAAGCTGAACACTGTGACACTGATGTGTCAAATGTGATAATGGTTACCCATGGTGGACAGTGTTTGGTGGAGCTCCCAGATTAAAATAAGCTTGGAAGCAGGGGTGGAATCTACTTCTGAAATAGCTTGCCTCTATAAACTATGAACTTAGAGAAATGATGAATGTTATACAAGTGTTCAGGTCTTTGGTTCATAGGGTTGTTATGAATCATCTACGACTTGACGGCATTTAACAACAATAACAACAGCAACACACCTTTTTTTATTATTCATTGTAAGGAATATTTACAGAGACTTTTTGGATTTCCATTCATTCATTAACAACACACCTTTTATTTTCCAGTATTCCCAATACTTCTTTTTACCTTACTCTTTTGTTAATTACAAAAGTTGTATGCATAGTATGAATAATATAATTGAAACAGTACAGGATGGCAACAGAAAGTTAGGTGACTGTAACCGGTATGTCCATTCTCAACCCTAAACCACAAGGTACTGTTTGAGCCTTCCTCTCCTGTCCCCCAGCCCTTCAAGTGCATAGGAGTCTCTAGTAATGGACTCAAGCATATTAAGGTGGTGAGGACGATGCCGGACAGGACAAGGCTCTGTCTGTGAAACACACCAGTGCTAGGCTCAAGCTCCATCCACATTCTCAAAGGAAACTTGCATCAAACCCCATCCTTGTCTCTACTCTTACCCTCTCTATTTTCTGAGTAATGGACTCTTAGACTGAGGAGCAATGATGTCAGTTTGAAGGTGTGCCTGATTCAGGCCATAGTCTTTCCCATTACTTGCTGTGCATCTGAGAGCTGGACAGTGAATAAAGGTGGCAGAGGAATTGATGCTTTTGAGCTGTGGTGTAGAGAAGAGTGCTGTGTATCCCATCGCCTGTCAAGAGAACAAACAGATGTATGTCCTAGAGAATGTGCAGAGTGCTCCTTGGAGGCAAAAATGAAAAAGCTTTGTCTCATAAACTTTGGGCATATTATTAGGAAAGGCTATTCCTTACAGAGGGACATCATGCTAGGAAATGTGGAGAGAGGAAGACCCTCAACGAGACAGACAGACACAGTGACTGCAGCAATGACACAATGCAGTATGGCACAAGATAGAACAGGATTCAGATCTGTCGTTCATAGGATCTCTATGAATTGTATTCAATAGCACCCAACAACAACAGGCTCTCAGACTGAATTTGAACATTATCTTGTTCAGTGGCAGATTATGACCTAAGGACTAGATCCATCCCGCTGCCTTTTCTGAGTACAGCCTGAGAGCTGTGAACGGTTTTGAACATTCTTAAATGGTTGACAAGATGTTGGAAGAAAACTATTTTATTGCATGTGAAAACTACATGAGATTCAAATTTGAGCATCTGTAAATAAAGTCTCACTGGAACACAGCCTTTTGTTTGTTTATGTGTGGTCTGTGGCTGCTTCTGAGGAATAGTAGAATCGTTTCAACAGAGACTGTGTGACTTGGAAAGCCCAAAGCACTTCCTGTCTGCACTTTTTCCAAGGCTGGAGTACCCAGGAAGCAAGGTTCTTACAGACCCAGTTATACTCCCCCAGGCAGGGGGAGGGGAAAGTCCAAATGCTCAAATTCATTGTCCTTGAGTTGAACTGACTCAGAGCTGACCCACGGTGTGTTTCCAGAGGCTGTGGAATGCATGAGAGGAGATTGCACAACTTTCTCCTCTAGCACAGCTTGTGGATTCAAACCACTTGCCTTTGGGTTGGCAGGACAAGTCCTTACCCACAAAGTCACCAGCGCTCTCTAAAGTCAGGAGAAACCCATGTGACATTACTCACCACAGAAGGGCAAGTAACTAGAATTAAGCCCACGCGGACTGTGCTCATGGGTGCATCCCATGCCTACTGGCTAATCATTCCATCTCACTGTTTACTGAAGAGGTCAGGTGTCCCTGTTGTACTTTGACGCATCAGTGAGAGTCATTGAGTTTACTGTAACTGGTCACATTCTCAACAGACATCATTGAAGCATCAGCGTCTCAACATGGGTGCTGTTACAGCTGAGGAAACTGAGCCTGAGAGGGCCTCAGGACATGGGAGAAGCTATCAGAGCAGAGCCGCAGCTCCCCTCCACGCCTGGCTGGCTTCCCACTCAAAGCTTGGACGCAGAATCCCCTCCTGACATTGTCATTTCACCACAGTTCCATGCGTCCAGGCTGTGGCTTTGCTCTCTGCTTGAGAACCAATGGTGATTACGACTCTGGTGGGCAGGATAATGGTCCCCACAACTGGTTACATCCTAATCCCTGATGTTGCAGATTGTCATTGAGTCGGCTCTAACCCATAGTGACACGATCCCTACAACACAACAAGACCCTGCCTGGTCTTTGCCATCTTGATAGTTGCTATTCTTGAACCTGTTGTTGGAGCTGTTGAGTTGATCCACCTTATTGAAGGTCTTTTCTCTTTCGCTGACCCTCCACTTTATCAAGCATCACTGATGTCTTTCTCCAGAAATTGGCCCCCTTTGATAACATATCCAAAGACAGCGAAATTTAATCTTAGCATCTCTGTCTCTAAGGAACATTCAAACTACACTTCTACCAAGAAAGATTTATTTCTTCTTTTGGCTGTTCATGGTATATTTAACACTCTTCTCCAACACTACATTTCAAATTTGTCAATTGTTTGGTCTTCCTTCTTTCCAGTCCTAATGGTTAGAACCTGTGGATACTGCCTGTTATCACAAAAGACTACAGATTGGGTTAAGTTGAAATCTTGAGACAGAATGATCCTTCTAGATTACCCAGATAGCCAGTAATCCTGAGAGTTTCTTTTGTTTTGTTTTTGGTTTTTTAAGACAAAAAGGTTAAAGAAGGAGAAGGTGCTGGCATAATGGAGTAGAGGTTGGGTAATGAGGGGTGAGGGACCCCAAACTGGGCAATGTGAATGTCCTCTAGAAGGTGGGAAAGTGAGTTGCCATCTGGCCTCCAGGACAGTGACAGGATTAAAGCCACTAAGGAGCAAAAGGAGAACAATGCAAACACCAGATCTTTATTATCAAACTTCTCTAAGTATAAAAGAGGCTTTTCTGTTAACTGAAGTGGATTGCAAAGGGACGTCTATGCTGTAGGTGTTAAGAATATTAAACTTAGACAAAACAATAGACATGTCTGTCAAGTGGACGGTAACACCAGACAGGTACTCATCCCTTAGATCAAGCAACAATACAGATCAAAAGGACAGTATTTATGCAGGGATGGATGGATGGATGGATGGAAGGAAGGATGGAAACAGGAATCACAGGGAGGAGTTGGGAAGAGTGCTACTTCAATGTGGGAATTGTAGTCAGTGTAATCAAACAAAATGCATGTGAATTGTTGCACGTATTTGAATCATGTCTGTAATAGCTCATTCAATTCACAATAAAAAAATAAGTAACTTATTTCAGTTAGGGACAGCTTAGAGGGCTTCCTATAGAACGGGACTTCTGTTGGATGCCATCAAGTCAGTTTTAACTCCTTACAACAGAGAATTGCTTGAGGTTATGTTCTTTATAGGAGCAGATAACTAAGACTTTATTTCTTGAAGACCTGAAGCACATGCTGTAAAACGTCAAGGACTGCAGTCTTCAATATAGATTGAAGCTCAACATCAAGAAGATAAATATTCTCATCACTGGGCCAACTGGCAGCACCATAATATATGGAAAAGAGATTGAGGTTGTTAGGAATTACAGCTTGCTTGGATCCACAATCAACACTCTTAACACCAACAGTCAGGAAATCAAGACAAATTGCATTGGGAAAATCTACTGCCATGGACCTCTCCAGAGTGCTGAAGAATAATGGTGTCAGATACAAAGATGCGCCTAATCCAGGCCATGGCCTCCTCAATTTCTTGTTATGCTTCAGAGAGCTAGACAATGACTAAGGATGACAGAAAAAGAATAGATGCCTTCAAGTGGTGGTGCTGGAGACGAGTCCTGAACAGACTATAGACTGCCAAGAAAACAAATCTGTCTGTCTTGGAGAGGGTGAAACCAAGTCTCTCCTTAGAGGCTATTTGAAGCTCTGCCTCACTTACTTTGGGCATGTGGCCAGGAGAGATCGATCCTTGGAGGACATCATGATCGGAAGGGTGGATGGACATCACAGGAGAGGAAGACCCCACATGAGAGGGATTGATACAGTAACTAGAGCAATGGGAGTTGGTGTGCCAGAGTTAGTGGAACTAGCTCATCACAGGGAAGGGTTCAGAGCTGCTGTACACAGGGTCACTATACATCCCAGGCAACAGCACATAACAACAATAAGCCACTGTGACAGGTTTTGAAGCAGGAATGGCATCCACTTCCTAAACAGCATGCCTCTAGAACCTGTGAACTTTGATAAATGTCGATAGTTGTTGATGGGCTTTAAGACTTTTGTTCATAGGGTCGCTATGAGTTGTGCCTGACTTGAAGGCAATCAACAACAACAACAACTGGGTAGATTTGATCCTCCAACCTTAACGTTAGTATATGAGCACTTCCACATTGTGCCACCAGGCTCCTTAGTAAAGAAGAGTGCTGTTCTTAGGTGCGCCCTTACTTCTGAGGAACTCTTTTCTCTGACTGTACTTCTTCCAGGAAAGATCTGTGCTTTTGCAGTCCATGGCAGGTTCAAGGGAGCCATGATTGCTGTTAGGTGTTGTTGCATTGACTGTGTTTCACAGCAACCTTGAGAACAACAGATTGAAGTCTTGCTCTAACGCCCACCATCCTCACAACGTCTGCCATGGCTCAAGCCCACTGTTACAGGCACACTGTGTCAGTCCATCTCGTTCGAGGTCATCTTCTCTTTCACTGATCCTCTGATTTGACAGCATGATGCCTTTGTCCTAACTCTGGTGCCTCCTGACGACGTGACTGCCCAGAGTATAGGAGTCAAAGTTTCACCATCTTTGCCTCTGAGGAGCTCCCTGCTTGTACTTCTTCCGAGACAGCCTGCTTCGTTCTTTGGGCAGTTCATGGAATATTCAGCACTCTTCCACCAGCAGCCCAATTCTGAGTTATCAGTTCTTCTTCCACCTTCCTTATTCGTTATCTAACTTTCACATGCATTCAGAGCAACTGAAAAATACCATGACTTGGGTCACATGCACCTTGTTCTTGAAACTGACATCTTTTGTCTTTTAAAGAGGCCCTTAGGAGCAGGTGTTACCAATGCAACATGCCTTTAGATGTCTTTTTAAAAAATGTGGGTTTTGTTGTTGTTGTTGTTGTTATTGGTGGTGGTGGTGGTGGTGTGTGTGTGTGTGCCGTCAAATCAGATCTGCCTGGTCCAGGTCCAGGAGATTGTCCCTTCTTCTCCAGCACAATATCTGGTGGATTCGAACAGCATACTTCTGGGATTACAGTGCAGCTTCTTGCCACTAGGCCACCAAACTCCTCCCTTTAGCTGTCTTGACTGCTGCTTCCTTTGACATTAGGAACTTGTGGTCTCATGGAATTCCCTAGGCAGGGCTTGCTTCATCGCAGTCTTTGAAGCTAGAAGCCACATCAGCCACAGGGTATACGGAAACAGAGGACCAGAGTCAGAGATGGATTGCTCTAAGCTTGTCTCGCTCCCAGCTCCTAGGCTTGCACTGCACACAGGGAGTTGACACCAGGCCTTCTGGCACGTACCGTGAGGCTGATGTTGTTCTCCGCAGCTGGTTGGCTCCTCCATGCTACGGAGCTGCTCAGCTTTTGCAAGAGAGAAATCACAATCTAGCCTGCATTTTATTAGTATTGTGACCATTTGCAAATTAATTTGGAAGGCGGTATAATTTACCTCTTGTATAGAATTCAGTTTTGATTACTGCCATGTCACTGAAGCTCGGGCTCTCAAGAAAGTTCTTATTATGAGAAATTAAGATGCCTTTCTCACTCGTCCAGATAAAATAAACGTATGGCTGCGGGCCACAATCAAATTAAAAAATATCATTTAATCCAGGGAACATAATTATTTGAATGAAACTGGAGAGGATAAACTCAATCTAGAGTTTGAACGTTGACGTGAATTTTTTGAAGGCTATTTCCACTCATCACTGACTTTTAATAGCACTTTGTAGAGAACAATTTACAGCGCAAACCTTTTAGGATGAGGTGGGTTATTGCAGAAAATCGGGTGAGGTCCCTGCCAGAGATCTTCCCCAGGCCACTGCTGGGGTGATACTGTATTTATGGGGGTTCCCAGGAATAGTCCAGATCACCCAGTGCTAGCACCCTTGCCTTTCTTTTCATTTCCTGGGCCCTATCTTGCTCAAGATGCCATTTGAGAAGAAAAAACTTAGCTTTTGTGAGTGGACTATGCACTGTGTGTGTAATTATATGTATCTAGTAAATGAGAGTTTGTATATCCATATGAGTATATGCACGTATTGTACAAATATATACATATACGTGTATATGGTTTTGTGTATATTTATAGAGCACATGAATATAATATATGTGCACTTGTATATGTGTATAGACCAGAGAGCACTGGTGGCTTAGTGGGTAAGGAGTTTCACTGCCCGCAGACAGGCAGGTAGTTAAACCTACCAGCTGCTCCATGCAAGGAAGGTGGGCACTCTCCTCCCATGCAATTTACAACCTCTGTAAACCTGCTGGAGGATCAGCTACGAGTTGGTTCTGACTTGAGGGCACATCATAGTGAGGAGATATGTCTATATGTAGGTAATGTATTAACGCAAGGGGTGTGTGTGTGTGTGTTTGCATTCGTGCATAGTGCATAAAAGGTGGGGTGTGTGTTTGCATGTGCACATTTGCATGGCGTATATGCAGAGGTGTGTACAGGCTATGTGTTCATGCATTTGGGGGAATGGTCCTGATCTCAGTGTTGGGCTGTGTACGCTGAGTTTGGCTTTAGTAGTGATGATCATTGTCCTGTGACTAGAGCTTTGGGAAGTTAACACTTTGGTGCACATCGTGTCCAATTGCCATGGCCAGCACCTGTGAGTCTTTGTGTCTTCTGGTCCTGGAGCCCAGGCAGGAAGTGATTGGAGTGACAACCTAGGCCCCTCTTAGAGAAGCCCCCAGTCAGTGGGAGATGTGACAGGTGAATAGATAACCATCACATTTTGGAGTGTGGACACCACTTGGCTATTCTACCCACACCTCATGTTTCCAGCTAAATTCTCAGTTTCCCACAGTGGTGTCAGACCCCAAAATGCTCCTTCCCCCAGTCTCCTTCCCATCTCTGTCTCACTGTCCCCATTTCCTTGATTTCTCCTGAATTTACCTCCCAAGTGAATCACTTGGCCTCACACCCATGTCTCAGAGTCCTTGGAGAAAGCAAGTAAAAACAGTCATTCAGTTTGCTTGTTTGTTTGTTGTTAAGTGCCTTTGAGCTGACTGTGAGACCCTAGGAATGCTAGAACAACCAATCAGAACCTCAACCTGTGCCTTCCTAACAATCAGCATGATTGAGCCCATTGTTACAGTCACTGTGTCTGTCCGTCTTGTTGAGAGCCTTCCTCTTTCTCTGATCCTCCACCTTTCCCAACATAATGTCCTTTTCCAAGGACTGGTTTCTCCTGACATGTACATGCCCATGAAGTTTCACTATCCTTGTGTTTAAGGGGCACTCTGTTACACTTTCTTTAATACAGACTTGTTTGTTCTTTTGGCAGTCCAAGGGACAGTCAGTACTCTTCTCTAACAGTACGATTCAAAGGCACCCGTTCTTCGTGCCATCCTTATTCATTGTCCAACTCTCATAGGAAAGATGCATAGGAAGGAACTGAAAAGACCATGGCTTGGGTCAGGCATACCTTAGTCTTTAAACTGACATCTTTGGTCTGTTTAGAACCAGAACAGAGAACGTGGAGTATGTGTGTGTGTGTGTGTGTGTGTGTGTATATGTGGTGTCTTTGTTCCTGATAGGAAGGCAGATGTTAAACTAATAAATTTTTGTTGAAAAGATGGTGATTTGGGATTGTCCTGCTGAGAATAACAGGGCAATGGGAGGCATTTAGGGAGAATATTACATGGAGTGGTCCTGGAGTGTTTGTAAGTTTAGGATTAAGACTGGAAGATGAGAAGCATGATAGAGGACTGTTTGAAGAGAAAGCTCTTGTGGCCTAAAGGGTAAGGAATTGTTCTGCCCACCCAAAAGCAGGTGGTTCAAACACACCAGCTGTTGCACAGGAGACAGATGGGCAGTCCCCTTTCATGTGATTTATAGCTTCTGAAGACCTGCTAGAGGGTCAGTTATGAGTTGGTTCTGGGTCAGTGGCAATGAGTATGTTTGAGTTTGGAGTATTAAGCGTAGGGGATGATGGGGATTTGCCGTGTGATTGAGGGAGTAGTTAAGATCAAGAATACCCAGTATTTCAAAGGCTCTGTGAAGATCTGGCATTTTATTTTCAGAGGCAGCAACTTGAGTTAAAGTCCCCATGAAGAACATGGACCATTTGCAAATGAACTAGAGCCATTGTTAGATTAAATGATTATCATTGCAGATCAAGCCTTGATTCAGGGCTTAGAGAATAATGAAGAAAGGTGAAAACGAAAGGGATTAATAGCTGCCATGATCCTTCCTGAGTGTACAGGTTGGGTCAAGTGTTTTACACTCGATGACTGTGCATTTTCATTCTTTTATTAACCCACCACTTTGAGGATACTGCCCATTCTTGCTCTGCTTCCCAAGATGAGTAAATGGAAGATAAGGGAGCTGGGGAATTTGCCTGAAGCTAAGTGACTTGCATGAGGTTATGCTGGGCTTTGACTTCAGATCTCTGCCTCCTCCAGGCTTCATCTCTCAGCCAGCCAGCCACTCTGCATTTACAGCTTTGTTAAGTATTGCTTAGAAGCACAGCTAAGCTGTGAGATACCTAAGAGAAAATTAGCCTGTGATCTTTTAATTCAGTGAAGAAAGGAGAATTGGTTTATTAACTTGATTGCTACTTAAAGCATGTGCTTCCTGTTCAATAAAAGTATTAGCTCATTTTGATCATTCTACCTTGCCAGTCTTGAATCCCAGCCTTTCCCCTTGTACTTGTATTTGCTGGATTTAAAAGGCTCAATGTCTGGGCTGCCTGAGTGGACGGGGACCAGGTGAATGTAGGATTTAACTGTGGTTTCCAGGCAAGGACTGAAAATGATGCAGAAATGCTCCCCTCAAATATGGCTGCCTCACGCAGGAATCAGATCCCCCCACACCCCTTGGGGTTTGTGGGTTTGTTCTTTTTCTTTCCCAAAACACCTTCCCGGAGCTATTTATTTATTTATTTTTTTTTTTGCATTTTTAGCACCGGGCCCATTCTTTGAGTTCTGCAGAGTATTATGGAGAACATGAGAAAAAGCGAGAGCTTTGTATACGGCTTTCAACCTTGCAATGCAATCTCTCCCAGCTTCCAAAATCAGCAGGTTTCCGGGAGGTGGGAAGGAAAGCACCTCCTGATTTCCACAGCCTCTTCACAATCCATTCTGCACAGGGGCTTCCGGGGCGCTTATTCTCCCAAAGGCCTGAGGCGGCAGAAACCCTTCTCTTGTATCAAGGGAGTGGGATTCACCTATTTAGAAGAAGCTGGTGATGCTAAGAATGAGCGTTTGAACTTCCAGTATCTGTGTTTAGTCTCACTCAGAGGCTCACTTGGTACGTGTCACGTTGCTCAGAGAAGGCAATGAATGACTTTTGTGCTGTAAGACAGAACTTCATAAAAAAGGAGATGAGCATTGGAAACACTGAGGATCTTCGAGCTGTTCCGTCAGCGTGGAGGCGTGGCTTCCTGCGCCTCAATGTGGAGAATCTTGACCGTCCTACTCCTCCGATAGATCTATGTCTATTTGATCACGTGATTTCAAACCGAAATCATAGTTAAGTCGTGCTAATGTGCACTGTTTAGGGAGCTGTGTGTCGAGCAGTATATCCCATGGACTTCCCGAAGAACACATAAGTCTGTCTTGGAGGAAGTGGAGCCAGGGTAACCCTTAGATGAGAGGATGGAAAAACATATGCTGGGCATGTTGTCAGGAGCGACCAGTCCTTGGAAAGTGACATCCTGCTGGGAGAGACAGAGGGTCAGGAAAAGAGAAGAGCAGAAGAACCAAGGCAGGTGGACAGAGTGACCACAACAGTAGGTTTGAGCTTGGTGGAGCCCCTGAAGTCTTGGTGGTGCAGAATAGGGCAGGTCAGTCTTGTTAAAAGGTTACTATGAATTGTTGTCAACTTTGTGTCATCTCACAACAACAACAACAACGATAACACGTCAACGTGAAGATAGAGTGAGCCACACCAGTGCTATGGAATGATTTGTGTCTCCCGAAAAGATGCCTCTCTCTGGAAACATGAATTTTCTTTTGTTATGTTAATTAGACCATACTTGAGGGACAGTGGCTCCAACCCTAATCTTTTCTCAGTGGTGTCTTACACAGGGAAGTAGACACAGACACAGACACAGACACAGACACAGACACAGACAGGTAGGTAGAAAAGGGATGCTGTGGGAAGAGATATCTTCAAACAACTAAAGAAAAAACATCAGAATAAGGAGAGACCTACCCCAAGAGCTACTGCCAAAGTTAGACATCTAAACTTGCAAGACTCAGTTCCCACTTTGTAGGCCTAAATTCCTGGTTTTTAAAGCCACCTATATGTGATATCTTTGTTAACAGCAGCATAAGGAAACCAAGACAGCCTGCAAAGAGGCATGTTTACCTGGAGGGAGCCACCTCAGGTAGAATGAAGAAATTGATGCTATTAGGTGATCTGAGGTCCACTGAACTAGATGGTGCAGTGAGTCAAGTGCTGGGCTTCTCATCAGGAGGGGCTGCAGCATGGGTGTCTATAGCAGGGGACTGCAAGTTGCTCAGAAGGTAGATGCCGTGGTTAACAGAGCAGAGGTAAGAGGGATATGCACATTCCCAGGCATTGGGATTTTCTCACGGGGCTGTGCTCCTCCACCTACTAACTTCTGCTCAGGAGGCAAAGGAAAGGCCCAGTGGCCAGTCTGTACCTGACTGCTGAGCTCCAGGAAGGTCCTGATGGATCTGCCTTCCTAGCCACAGAGCTGATATCACAATGAGATTTGATAGCAAATGCACTTGGATGCTTGCACTTTGTGTCATGCAGGCTTTAAAAAAAGATCTAAACCCCCAAACTGAAAGACAAGAGAAAGAAAACCAGAACCCAGTGGGGTTTGCACATGAGTCAAAGAGCAAGCTTCCCACTGTCAGCAAGGCATTCAGAGTGATTATTCTCTTTGAGATGCGAGGTGTTGGGCAGCTGCATGTTGGGATGAAATCAGGATGCAGGGAAGGCTCACTGCTCACTGTCTCTCTCCATCCAAACGTGAGCCAGGCCCAACACTGCTTAGCTTCCGAGGAGGTCAGATGCAGGCAGGGAGATGAGCAGAATCTCTGAAGGATGGAAAGATGGAATGAGCCCTGGAAGCGTATGGCTGGCCCTGGAACAATGTGTGAGAAGGTCCAGAGGCCAGAAGCATGCCACTCATTAGTTCTAGAAAATGGTGAGGAGCATTAGTGGGAGGGGCCCAGCACCTCTCTCCTTTTTCCTTTTCACCCTGGTGATTAGATTCAGGATAGGAATTCTCAACCAAGGCTGATCCTCTCTTCTTCTGAGGATGGTGATATTCTCTGGAGACATTTTCAGTTGCCAGGACTGGAGGATTAGGACTGGAGGAGGCTGTTCCTGACATCAGGTGGGAAGAGACTCCGATGGTCCCAAACATCCCACAGTGCACAGAACGGCCCCTACAGCCAAGACTTACCTGGTGGCAGGTATGCAGGTATCAGTAGATCTGAGTTTGAGAGACCCTCTTCTAGGTGCTAGTGCTCCTGGTCCACAGACTAGACCCTGAAGAGATAAAGAGCCTTACTGTCCAGCCTGACCACTTGGACCCTGAGCCACACTACCCATGTGACCCTGAGGCTTTGTAACAAAGGGTGCTGATGAGGTCATAGAGACCCATGACTGTGCTTCCTTTGGGGTTTCTGGGTGGTAATAGGATTTCCCCAGCCCCAGACCATGGACGTTTAAAGGATTGGGTTTTGAGCATTCATAGGGATAGGATGTTTCAAGATAGTGCCTGAGAAGATCCACGTTCCCAGCAGGGTTAAGAAGCAAAGACAAAGTGAAGAAGGCGCGCGTATGAATTATTAACAGGCCCGGGTGTGGAAAGTGTAGCGCAAGCCTTTTTAACACTGTTTGAGACCAGGATGAGAAAAAATGGTCAGCGCCTTAATTGTTTCATTGACTTCTGCCGAGGAAACCTGGAGTCATCAAATACACTCGCAGGGCAGAAGAATCTGCCGGCCACACTCTCCTCCCTCTCTGCTTTTTGAGATGAATTTGTAATTTGTGGCTGTGATGATCTGTCTGGTGGTGGAGCTGAGATGGGGAGCAGGACTGACAGCATAGTCACCCTGCAGACTTGCCCCTCTGAAGCCATGTTGCCACCCCACTCCCCTACCCTACAAAAATCCCAGTCATTCGTCATGCGTGTGGTGCTGCAGACTCCCAATCCATTTTCTGCCAGGACCTCATCAAGTCATCTTCAAATGTGGCCAATGGGAGATTTCTCGGACAACGGATCACCTGGCCCGGAGGACCTTCCCTTGATCCCTCATTGCTCTCCTGTGAAGGCCAGGCCCCTTATCAGGGAGCTCCCTGACCTTTGGTTATACAACTCCTAATTGCCTCTTCCATCTTCTCTCCCACCTCTGTCCTTCTCGTCTTCCCTCCTCTCAACCATAATGAAACCTGTTCATTATACTTGCCCAAAATACGCCTGCTGTCTCTGTCATGACAGTGGCTTTAGATTTGCCCTCTCCTCTCTCCTCTGTGCTGTTCACCCTTCTCATCTCTGAAAACATCAGCCACAGCAAGGTGCCACCCTGCACCACCAGGATAACTGTCCAGTTAGTAAGGGACTCAGCTCAGAACTCATTGTCTGTTCAAGAGGACACAGGGAAACCTGAGTGCTTGTCTACTGCTAAGGAACCCTGGTGGCTGAGTGTGTCATGTGTTAGGCTGCTAATCCCAAAGTCAAAGGTTCAAATCCCCTAGTGATTCGGAAGGAGAAACAGGGACAGCCTTCCCTTGTTAAGATTTTTGTTGTTCTTGTTGTATGTCATCAAGCCAGAACTGACTCATAGCTGACCCTGCAGGGGATTTTCAGACACAGTTAATTGCATGGGAGGAGATTGCCCATCCAACTGGTGGATTTGACCTGCTTGCCTATGAGATTACAGCACAGAATCTTACCACCAGGCCACTAGAACTCCCTTGTAAAGATTTATGGCTTTGGAAACCCAGTGGATGCAGTCAGCTCCCTTTTCTGTAAAATGTCAGGGTCACATGAGTAGTTTGGCTCAGGATCTGAATGGTGAAGCTGGAGAGGGAGATTCTGTAGCTCATGAGGGTGGGGTCTGTGGGCCAGGGCCTCTCCCTGGAACAGGGCCTCCCAGGCCCAGCTCTACGGAAGCCCAGTGGGTCACTGTGAGTTGGGATTGATGTTGAATCAATCATGAGTTGAACAATCATGTTGTTTAATCATGAGATTGTTGAACAATCATGAGTTTGGCATATGTGTGTGTTCATTGCTGGTGGAAATACACAGATGGTGCAGACACTGGGAGAGACGTTTTCCCAGTGTGTCTCAAAAGGTGACACGTAGAATTAGTAGATGATTTAGCAATTCTGCTTAGAACTGAAAATAGGAGTTGTTGTTGATGATTGCTATCAAGTCTAGCACGACTCATTGTGACCCTATGAACCAAAGGCCTGAAGCCTTTCTATAACTATTGCCATTCCATTTGCCATATCACTTGTTCACTGTAGCAGTGTTCACTCAATAACAGCCCAAAGCTGGAAATAACCTGACTGCCAGACAATGCAATAGAATCCGGTCATAAAGAGAAATGACTTCATGATGCAAGCCTTCATGTGGAGGATTTTCAAGAATGTTGTGCTAAGAAACTAAAAGAAAGAGGCAGACATCCAGGGTCAAGTCTCATTATTGCATGGGGATCATTCATCTTGAGTTGATGAAAGACAACAGTTTGCTGGTTGCTGGGGACTGAAGAGTTGGGGGGGAGAGTGGGGAGCAGATCAGAAGTGACTGCTTCATGGCTGCAGGGTTTCTCTTGGGGTGACCGCTGTTTGGGAACATATAATTACACAACCTCCTGAGGTTACTCAGTGGCAGTGAAATGTGTACACTGACCAGCTTTAGAGCCTACTGGTGGGTTCCTGAGAAGCTCCGTGGCAAGATTTGGCTTCACAGATGTTGGGCATGCTATCAGGAAAGACCAGTTCTTGGAAAGAAAGACATCATGCTTGGATAAAGTAGAGGGTCTGAGAAAGACCCTTGTTGAAATAGATTGACACAGTGCCTGCAACAGTGAACTTGAACCCTGTGGAGATTGTGAGGATGGTGCAGGACTGGACAGGATTTCATTGTGTTGTCTGTGGGGTGCAATGAATCACAGTTGACTTCCTGGTACCCTAACATAACAGCAATGAGTGACTAATATTATGTAAATCTCATCTCAAACCAATACCCACCACACAGCGGTCCTCTGTCTTCATCCTGGCTTGATCCGTGGATCCCTCCCGAGTGTCTTGCTTTTCTCCACCCCAGAGACAGTAGATGCTTTTCCTCCTTTGATTTCCATAGTTGCATTTATGCCCAACAATCTTTACTACACCTTCATAAACACACAAATAAAGCCCCAAACAGCAGCTCCATGTACTGCACAAGAGGTATTCAAGATGCTAAATGAAGACAGAAAAATACAAATCCATCGACTGCCAGGAGAAAGAACAGGTTCAACCTGGAGAGGGTTAAACCAGTCTGCTCCTTAGAGGCAAGGATTCTGAGGCTTCGTCTGACATACTTTGGAAATGTTGCAAGAAAGGACCAGTCCTTGGAAAGGGACGTCATGCTTGAGAGGGTAGAGGGATAGCGCAGGAGAGGAAGACCCTCAATGAGATGGATTGATTCAGTCATTGGGGTAATGTGGTAGGTGTGTCAGAGACAATAAGACTGGCACAGGATAGAGCAGGGTTTAGGGCTGTTGTGCATAGGGTCGCTATGAGTCACAAGCTACTCAACAGCACATACCACCACCACCACATAATAGTCTAATTTCATTTTATAAACATTAAAAGAAAATCAATGTACCTTCATGTACAAATGCCTTTCCATCTGTCATATATATAAAATAATCTATAGAAACTGAGACAGAATCTGTACTATGATTATAGAAAAGTTTTATGGACTGTGTGTGTGTGTGTGTGTGTGTATGCTATATTATTAGGATAAGCATATAGACTAATGAAACAATTTGAGGGATCCCAGCCAACCTCTGTCTTGAGATCTCTCCAGCCCAGGTAAAGTCTGGCTCTCAAGTCAATTGAGGTCAAGTAAGCGTCCTCGGTCTCCACTGTTTTATGCATGAATGTCCCTCTAAAGGTGTTCCAAGGACCCTACTGGTCCCCAAGGACTTTCAGGAGGTTTCAAGGTCAAAGCTTTTTCCATAATAATACAGAAAGTGTTATTTGCCTATTTAAGCATGCCAGCAGTTGACTGATGATGCAAAAGCAATGGTGGATGAAATTGATGGAGCTTTTGCATCTGAATTAAAGTAGCACATCCAAGTGTACCTCATTGTGTTCTTTGCTGCCATGCACTAGCAAGAGAAAAGAAAACAAACACAAAGCCAGTTTCTCTTTAAAGCGCCCTTAATAAAGTAGTGGAAATGATTAATTTCATTACATTTCAACCCTTGAGTACACACCTTTTAATATCCGTTGTGCCGAAATGCTAAGTACACATAGCACTTGTGCTGTGTCGCAAAGCTTAGTCGTTGCCTCTAGGAGAAATCCCCGTGTGAGAGCTTGGATTAGGAACGGAATTAGTCACCCTCCCCAGGAAGGACTATTTATACGTGAAAGAACAAATGACCCACAAATTATGATTATTCAGACTTGGGTACCTGGCAGACAGTCTTTTTAGAAATAAGTAAAACAAGCCTGTCACTTTCAGGAAAACAACTGACAATATGTGTTGTCATTGTTAAAATGTAACAAAAAAGCTTTCAAAGGAAAATTGGGGTTTGGGAAAGCTTGTTTCTGCAGCTGGGAGCTTGACAACTTTCTAATACCTGAATATTTCTTTGATGAGATTGGTGATGATGTTACCAAATACGATTTTTAGAAACATTGTATAATTACGTATAACACAGAGAATCCATTTCTTTTTTAAAATGTCCTATGCATCATGCATGGAGAAAAGGCCCATTTAAAATACAAGAGGGACCAACGGATTTTAACTGAACAGAGTATGAGAAAACTCCTTGATGTGGCTTCAAATTCCACATTGGAACCGATCTTTAAGAAATATCACTTGTTGGGTTTTGGTGTAGCACCAAAGACAACTATTTTCAGTCACTTGAAAAGGCTATTCGAATACTCCTCTCTTTCCCAACCACATAGCTATGTGAGACTGGATTTTGTTGATATAATTCAAGCACAAAACCAAAACAACAAAAATGTTATCTGTGTTCACTGATGGAAACAGAGGTAGATATGAAAATTTAATTTCTACTAATAATTAAGGCAGATAATAGCGTGGCATTCAGAAATGTTAAATAGTGTTATTATTCTCATGGAATTTTTTGTTTGTTTTGGAAAATATAGTAATTTTTAAATGCAAATCTGTGTTAATATGTAACAAATTTATTGCTGCTATTTAAAAAGTAGAATAGAAATACATATTTAAAAATTTAATCACCTTAGGTTTCTAAAATGTAAAAGTTATCAAATACCCTTAATCCCTTAATATATTGGAAATCGGTGAAGAGTGGGCGTAAATCCAAAAAGATTGCAGTATGGTGTCCTAGGCCTTCATGGGAGAGCTCTGAAGGCCCAGTGGACAAGGAGTTGTGTTGCCAATTTAAAGGAGTCTATCAGTTGCTTCAAAGGAGAAAGATGAGCAGTCTCCTCCCCAATGACTTACAGCCTCTGGAAACTCACCAGAGGTTCAGGTGATCCGCTTCTCACTCCAGGGCCCATCACAGTAACAACAGACCTTCATCAGGGATACCTTTCCTATCATCTCAGTGCTCAGAGACAACTGTGTACACAACTCCATGGCACAGAGCTGCATATCAGTGGGTGATCGTGTTACAGTGTCAGAGGAAGTTTTGAAGGGCTCCGGAAATTGGGATTTGGGAGCTCTAACAACCTGCAGGAAGGAAAGGCTGGGAAAAGTAATGCCAGCCAGCTGGAGGGCCCTGAAGACCTACTGGTGGTTGCGCCTGGATGTGTCCGCCTTTTTCTCTGAACTCATGAAACCCAGAAGTTTGTCCATAATGCAAGAGGGAGATTGTTCAGGCCTTGTCCTCCACTCTCCATAAAGGACAGATCAGGTTCGTCTTCCTGCTGTCCCAGAAACACTCATTGGTCTTCTTCCGAAAAGGAGCTGCCTCCTATGAGCTGCACACATTTCCAGTCCTCATTCAGCCCCCTCAAGGGGGGGTGAGTTGTCATGACCCGGAGCAGACCAGCTCCCCGCAGCAGGGTTGACTAAAATATCTCCCTCCTGGGGCTGCCATGAACTTCTGAAGCCCCCCTGCCTAGAGGTGCCCATCTGTTCCCCTTAGAAATGCATTCCAGTCATTTGGGACAATCCAGGATTTTTACATCAAATGAGATACCTCTGCTTCATTTCCTCCCAGACCCAGTTCCCAGTCACAGTGGTGATGGGCTTGCTAGAAACTCAGACTCAGCAGAGGTGCTGACTTCAGATTCAGGAGACAAACTGTGGCCACTACATCCTGCCATGTACCCTCTTGTTCTTCAAGTCTCCCCAGGGAACTAGACAAGAAGGTCTTGGACAACCGTCCATCGGAGGGAACATGATGGGTAGAGTCTTGCCTTATCAAGGTTCAGATGTGATGTTCATAGGGTCTCCATGAGTCATAGACAACTTGATGGCACCTAATAACAACATAATTGGTAGATACTCAGCCACAGGCCATTCTCCTTTTTAGTCTGTGCTTTTAGCCTCCAAATCAGAGAAGTATGATATGGTACAATTCAAAGGAGTGTCAAAATAAAGGGTACTAGCTAGTACTGCAGTGAAGTGAATGAAACAGGTAAGTAGACAGTGTCCTGAGAGGCCGGTACTGAGCTGGCCTGGGTGGCACAGTTTATGATGGTCCCAGGTCCTTGGTCAGTATTTGGGAAGAGGATGTCGGGGAGTGGTTCTTGGCCAGCCAGGAACATCAGGAATGCTGAGATTGAGAAACTCTGCCCAGAAGGGCTCTTTTCATAGTTCTTCCCGGAAGACTTGGATAGGCAGCCAAGGGATGATGGGTCCAGGGACGTCCAGCTACCTGACAGAGGCAGGCCAGTGTCCTGGGGAGAGCTGAGTGTTGGAACCAGGCAGATAAGCTCCAACATGTTACGCCTTTGTTCTTAAAAACAAAACCAAAATCCAGCTTCCTTGAGATGTCATTCACACACCACGGAACTCACTCTTTTTAAAGTATACAATGAAGATACTTTTGTGTATTCACAGGGTTGTGCAACCATCACCATTATCTAATTTTAGGGCATTTCAGAATGTTTTGGAGATAAGAAACATCTTAGTTCCTCACTCCCTCTTCCCCCATCCTTGTGAAGCAACTAATCTACTTCATGCCTCTCTGGACTTCCTTATTCTCTGCATTACCTCATACATTCATTATAACTGACTTACTCATTTAGTGTAATGTTTTGTTCATTATAACTGACTTACTCATTTAGTGTAATGTTTTGGGGATCTATAACTTTTTGTTCTCAAATATAATATTTTTATAGTGTTATTAATATAATATTTCCTTGCATAGATATACCACATTTTGTTAGTCTACTCATCAGTTGATAAGAGTTTGGTTCTTTTTTGTTAGTATTACTAATAATTCTGCTATCAACATGTACAGGTCTTCAGTGCTCATCTGTATATACCTAGGAGTGGAATTGCTGAATTCTAGGGTAATTGTGTGTAACATTTCTAGGAAGTAAACAATTTCCCGTCATGGATATACCATTTTATAATCCCGCCATCAATATGTGAGGGTTCTGATTTCTTTACATCCTCAACAACACTTGCTCTTGTCTGTTTTTTATTTATTTATGTACACTTTCGTTTATTCATCCAACAATTATTGAGTGTGTAGCAAAACCTGTAGCAGATAGCAGATATAGAACTCAAAACTGAAACTCATGACTGTGGAGTTGGAACCAACCCTTATAGCTCCAGGCTGTTTTTGAGAGTCTATAAATTGTATGCGAAGAACTTGCCCACCCATTTTTCTCCAGAGAAGTCATTGGTGGATTCAGAGTGCCACAGGTGTTGCCTCTGTTGCAGTGCAACTTCCTACAGACTGTGCCTCCAGAACACACCCCTTTAAAGTGTCACAGAGGACTGATGTGTGCCTGAATCAAGCCATGGCATTTTCAATCTCTTTATGCACCTGTTAAAAATGAACAAGAGATAAAGGAGACTGAAGAATGGATGCCTTTACATTTTTATGCTGGTGAAGAATATGGACTATGCCATGAGCTGCCTGAAGAACAAAAATATCTGTCTTGGTAGAAGTACTACCAGGAAACTCCCTAGAAGCGAAGATGGTAAGAGTTCTTCTTGAAAACTTTAGGCACGTCATCAAGAGAGACAAGTTCCTGGAGAAAGACTTCATGCTTGGTGGTCATCACGAAAAAGGAGACAACCATCCACATAGTGGATTGATACGGCAGCTGCAGCACGGGGCTCACAGCAATGGTCGTGACGGTGGTGCAGGACCACACTGTGTTATTCTGTCATTCATGGTTTCAGTTGGCACTGACTCAGTGACACCTAACAACCACATAACAGATGGTAGTTAGGTGATGAAGATAAACATACAATTGTAAGAAGTTTGACAAAGAGGGTATGTGTCACCATGATACTATGGGATTGTATACCGCGGGTTTCACTGCTCCTGGAGCCCAGGGAAGGCTACTCGGTGGAGAAGAAGGCTGAGTTGTGGAGTTAAAGGTGGTTGAGTGTCAAGCAGAGACGTGATGTTTAATTATGAGAAATATTGTTGATGTCTTTATAGCAGGCCAGCTTTGAGATATCAACAAAAACCAGTGTTATGATCCTCTAGGGACCAGCTAAGAGCCTCCTTCTCCTCCTCCTCCCGTTCCCTTTTCCCTTCCTCTCTCTTTCTCTTTCCCCTCCTCCCCCTCCCCTTCCCTCCCTCCCTCCCCCTCTCTCCCTTCCGCTTCCTCTTTTAATCTCTAAAGAAAGTCTGTTGACAAATGATGATGATGGTGGTGCCATGATGATGGCGGTGATGAGGTTCATATTGGGCATGATTATTGGACAGGTGCAAAGTGTCACATACTGTGATGAGGAATTTACCTTATTCCATCCTTGTACCAGAGAGGGGCCATCATGAGACTGGGAAGAAAGATAGAATTAAAGGGAAAAAAGCATTGGGAGAAAAAAAAAGACACAAAATGTTGTGTTTATTGATTACAGATTTATGGCTAAAAATGTGGTTTTGAAGAAAATATGTCTTAATCTATGTTTAGAAAAATGCCTTAAATAGGTACTTGGTTTCAGAAAATATATTTGTATGCAATTTAATTTTGTTTTTAGTTAGTAGAGTATTTTATTTCGTGAATGTGGCATGCAATTTCTTTCATTTCAAATTACTTCTCCGGTATTAAACTAAATGGTTTAGCTTAATCACATTTAACAAACCTCCCAGCGTCGGGGCCAGGATCCCAAAATCTTGATACAAATTAGTTTCTAGCCTCGGCAATAAATGGATACCTGGAGCAAATTCAAAAAGGGAAACCACTTTAATTAGGTTTGAAAGTGTCTCCAATCAGTTCCAGAATAGCTGTCACTGGATTTATGATGCACCTTCCAAACTGTAACTCTTTTTACATCCAACCAAAGCGAGAAGGGCCCCAGAGGACTCTAACGTGATTTCCTGAAACCTAAACATTTATCTCCTCAGATAAGTGCCCCTCCAAAGTATGGCAAGACTGATGGTACCAAGCATGCTCACCTACGCCAGGCCCATCAGGAGCCTCTGTCTCTAATGACAAGGACTCGAGAAGGATGAATCCAATCAAACTTTCCTGGGAATGTTTTCATCAACATCGCCTGACCCCACTCATCTCTCGGGCAAGCGCTGCTTTCACTTTCACATTTACAGTCAAATGACTCGATTTTCAGTTGAGCAGACACACATGCCAACATCCAAAGACTTCCAGTCACTCATCACCATGGTGTTCTAGAAGTTACAACCAAGATCAGGGTCAACCCAACTCCAGTATTTTGAACCCAGTGAAAACACATACACCCCCACTCATAAGAATTCCTTACTCGTTGCTAGTCAGTCATAGTTGACTCTCCAGTGAATTTTCAGAGGCTGTAAATCACACAGGAGGAAATTGCCCATCTTCTGAAAAGCAGCTGGTAGATTGGAACCACCTATCTTTGGGTTGGCAGTGCAACTTCTTTCCAACAATCTGAACCGCAACACCAGGTATGGTCAGTCATTTCACACATGCAGTTCCTAGCAGTTTTAAAGTTGTTTGCAGATGAGTTGATTTTTGACTCATAGTGTCCCCAATGTGAGAGAATAGAGCTGTCCCACTGGGCTCTGCAGACAGAGATCCTTATGAGAACAGATTGCCAGGTTTTTCTCCCACTTAACTGCTGGGTGGATTTGAACAACTAATCTTTCAGTTAATAATCAAGTGTTCAAGTCTCTGACTTTCCCTGAGTTCTGAGGTTGGAGCACCTGCTGATTTCTCATGGATTCTGTCCTTGTTTTCCTGTGCTACATATCAGAGTATGACACATGGCAGATAGTGTGCAGACATCCGCGCGTGTGGAGACAGCAGAGGGTTTGGAATTGCAAGAGTATGACTAGAGCCCTGTGACCTTGCTAATCCACTCTGACCCTCAGTCTTCTTCTCTTCTTTGGGGAGAGAGACTCGACACCTTGCAAAGCAGTGGTGAGATCAGGGGAAAACACTGCCACTAAATTGTCACCCATGTTATTGAATATTTTGAAAACCTAAGAGAGCGATTAAGCTTGGCAAGAGAAGCCTGCAGACTCGACTCTGAGAGTTAATTGGTGACATTGTGGCATGTCAGGAAGCCACAGTGACACTTACCCGGAGCATTTATCAAACCAGCCCTTTACTTCCTACATGAGTGACAGGAGAATTGCGAAGAAGGCTGAGAAGCAGGGCCCGATTCCTGGAAAGCCTCACTGTGATGTGCGGTCACAGTGCTAAATAGTTGGTGGATCTTGTCTCCTTTCATCATCATGCCAAGCTGTGCTGTTGGGACCATTATTATTCTCGCTACACAGATGGAAATAGAAGATCCTCAGTGAGATGGACTGACAGACAGTGGCTGCAACATGGGCTGGAGCGTAGGAGAGGTTGTGAGGATGGTGCAGGACCAGGCTGGGTTCTTTTTATCTGTGGGGTCCCTATGTGTCAGAGCTGAGTAGATGGCAGCCGTCAACAACAAGAGATGGGAACTGGAGCGTGGATTGGCTCAGCTCTCTCACGTTCTCAGAGCTAACTGACAAAGGCAGCTGGTTTCCAGCTCAGTCCTTTTCATCCCCTTGTTATCATTAGCCGAGATTACTAATAGGGAGGAGTTGTACCTGCAGCTGACCCTTAGACAAACAGAGTTTGAGTTGTGAAGGCCCGTTTATTTCCTGTTGCTGCTTTGGTGAACTCAGGTGTTGCTGGTCATCTTCCTGTGACCGGTTCGTCTCACAGTGTTTTAAGTAGACACTCAACCTGAGTGTGCTGCAGTCACAATGGGGAGAGATGTGTGAGCGGATCCCCAAAGTCCAAATCTGTGTTGATTAAGGGTCAGCTGCCAATTGAATATGGGTTTTTGATTGACTAGGAGGTGGGTTCATCAACCCTGGAATTGTCCACAAGTCACTTGCATGTGTCCTTGATGACGTTTGTGCAATTTTTATTCTAACTGTAAAGGGTGGTGCTTGTTTTTAGTTTTGTACCATCAATTTGGAACCAACCCAGGAATTTTCAGAGGCAGTTAATCACACAGTAGGAGATTGCCCATCTGTCTCCTGTGGAGCAGCTGGTGGATTTGAACTAAGTGCCTTTGGGATTGCAGTACAGAATAATTATCACCCTGAAACGCCCAACTCTTGCTTGTAACATCTATTAATATGGTGTTTTACATAGCAAAATGGGCTTTCCAGATGTGATCATGGATCGTGGGAATGATCCTAAATGATCTGGATGTATCCAGTGTAAATAGAGGGGTGTATAGAGGCCTGGTGATCCACTTTGGAAAAATCAGCCGTAACAACCTTTGTGGAGCACAGTTCCCTTCTGACAAACATGGGGCCACCTTGTGTTAAGGTCAACTGGACTTGATAGCATTTGATATTAAAAGAGTCACAGAAAAGATGTGACTTTAGAAACAGACTTGAAGATGTGATGCTGTTGACTCTGTTGATGAGAGAAGGGCCAGAACTGAGAAGTATGGGTGGCTTCTAGAGACTTTAAAAGTCAAAGTGAAAGATTCTCCCCTGGAGCCTCTGGAAGAATTGGAGTCCTGTGGAAATCCACTATGGACTTCTGACCTTTCAGACTTTAAGATAATATGTTTATGTTCTTTTCATTCACTCAGTTTGTGACAATTTGTCACAGCAACAAGAGGAAACTAATATATGAGCTCAGTTGAAATGATATTTTGTGGCAAACCAAACCATCAAAACACCTTCATAAACACTCAAATAAGTACAGTTCTACTATAGAAAATACTTACACATTCAGAGTTAGAATTGATGGAAAAGTCCACCTCTTTGGTCAAAGTCATAAAGATAATAAATGAGTCTGCTAGAATGCAAAGCCAGAGCTTCTTGACCCTGCCAACACCCCTTTTAATAAGTGTAGCTTTCAGAGCGACATACATATGCTCACAGAGTTGGTTACCTGCAGAGCTGGACCTCTCACTTTTCAGAAACAGTACAAGGCACCCAGATGTGAACACAGAGCTGTCACGGTTGGGGAAGCCCAGCCTGGCCCTCCTGCCTCCCCCCACGAGACTCATTTCTCAAAGCTCCTAAGCGAGGTGTGCATTTATCTTCTGTGACGAGCTTGTCTGTGCTCATGTCCTGTGGAAGTGATTGATTGCCGTCTGATAGAGCTCGATGCTGCTTCTCATTCTGAGGCACGCACCATCAGCAAACGAAAGTCCAGAAAGCTTCTCTCTGTCCATGTCGTTAAGGCTGATTCTACTTTGAGGCCGTGGCACTTCCTTAGTCATGTGTTAAGTGTCATCCAACCTGAGGGGCTCGTCTCCTGATACAATGTTCTGCTGCACTTCTTCAGATTCACACAAGGCAACTTCTAGAGAACTGGGTGGCCAGGCCCTTCTTGCTAGCCTATTTCTATCTGGAAGCGTCAGTAACAACTGTTCACCATAAACAACTCTGCTTGGTATTACTGGTGACATCACTTCCAGTAGCTCAGTACCAAGTAAGCCACCACAGTATGACAAAGGGACAGACAAGTGGTGCCATAACTCTAGAGAGAGAAGAAATAGCTGCAAATAATAGTGATAATCCAATAAACAATAAAGGTGCAACAATAATGAAAAGGTTGAATATATGAAGCATGAGTCCAGGGAAATTGGAAGTCATTGAAAATGAAATGGAAGCATAAAGATCAATATGCTAAGCGTTAGTGAACTGGAATAAACTGGTTTGGGCTACTGTGGGTCAGAAAATCATATGATCTTCAATGCTGGGAATGAAAATGTGCAGAGGAATAATATTGCATTCACTGCCAAAAGTAATACTTCAAGATATATATTGCAGTATAACTTTCTCAGTGTAGGGATGATATTTGTAACTCTGGTTAAGGAAGACCAGTTAATATATCACTGTGATCCAAGTTTACACACCAACTACTGACACCAAAGATAAAGAAATTGACCATTTTACCGAATTCAGAAGTCTGGAACTGATGTGCAATTAAGAGACATTAGCAATTACTGATGATTGGAATGTGAAAGTTGGAAACAAAGATAGTTTTGTAGTTGAAATATATGGTCTTGTGATAGAAATGAGGCTGGAAATTGCATGATAGAATTTTGCAAGACCAACAACTTATTTGTTGCAAATAACTTTTCGATAGCATAAATTGTGACTGTCCATGTGGACTTCCCAGGAGGAACACACAGAAACCAAAGTGAGTACATCTGTGAGAAGAGAAGATGATGGAGAAGCTGGACACCATCATTAAGAACAAGACCAGAGACTGAACTCAAAACAGACTATCCACTGCTTATACTCAAGGTCAAGTTGAAGATGATTAAAATGAAAACAAGTACATGGGAGCCAAAATACAACCTTAAGTATATAGCCTCTGAATTTATAGACCATCTCGAGAAATAGGACATATTAACTATTAATGACTGATGACTAGATCAGTGGTGGAATGACATCAAGGATATCAAACATGAAGAAAATGAAAACAATAAAATGAATATTAGAATAGACCCCAGGACATCTTCCAGAACATGCTGTTGTTGTGTGTTTTCGAGTTGGAAATGCCTCATAGCTGAATATCCAGCAAATTTTCAGAGGCAGTAAATTGCACGGGAGGAGATTGCTGGTTCCTATCCCACAGAGCAGCTAATGGATTCAAACCATGTGTCTTTGAAATTGCAACACTGCCTCTTTCTACTAGGTCTCCAGAGCTCACTGCTAACGTATCGAGAAGCTAAAGAAAATTGAAGAAATAATACAGGAAGAAAGTAGGGCAGAGATTTCAAAGGATAGCTCCAGAAGATAAAGTGAAGTACTATAATTAAATATGAAAATATCTAGACTTGGAAAACCTGACAGGAGAGCTTGCCCAACATTTCAAGTTTAAGGAGCTGAAGACAAATTCAAGCCTTGAATTACAATAGTGAAAGATTCTATAGGAAAACAAAACTATTGAACCATTCAGGAAGCATCAAAGGAAGATGGAAGGAGTACAGAATCATTGAACCAAAAAGAATTGTTGTATGTTCAGCCATTTCAGGAGGCCGTATAGGATCAAGAACCAGTGATGCTGAGGAGACAAATTCAGAAGAATTTATGCCTTTGAGTTGTGGTGCTAGAGAAGAGTATTGAACATAAATAGCATGGACTGCCAAGAGAACTAATGGGCCTGCCTTGAGAAGGTGAAACAAACTTACTCTCTGGAGGTAAGAACTTTGAAGCTCTGTCTCACATACTTTGGGCATGTTGCCAGGAGGGATCAGTCCTTGGAGAAGGACATCATGCTTGGAGGGTAGAAGGGACAGCACAGAGAGGAAGATCCTGTATGAGATGGATTGACAAAATGACTGGGATAAGAGGGGCAGATATGTTGGAGATGGTGAAATTGGCTCAGCTTAGAATAGGGTTCAGAACTGTTGTATGTAAGTATGATTGTTATGAGTCACATGCTCCTCAACAGCACATAACAAGAACAACACTAAGGCAAAGACTAGTCTTGAGAAATGGACAGAAAGCTAATTGTTTCAAGAATTCAGTGGTAGACATGCTCACTCGTCTATCCTAAATACTCTGGAACACCTTGCCAGCCAGCTGGATGAAATCCATATTTGTGCCCATCACGAAGAAAGATGATGTAATATGCTTTGTAAATTTTCACTTAAACTACAATGGAAGAATGTTAAAAGAAAAAAGAAGGAACCTAAAAGAGAATATGAACCCAATAAGATGTGGAAATTATTATTAAACAATATAATTAATATCACACACAAATCTTACTGTGGATTATTAAAAAACTAGTTGCAGCACTGCATCCAACAGGAACTGCAAGACATTCAGAGCAAATCCAGAACAGGATGTGGGATAAAGAATATATCATTCATTGCTAATGCTAGATGGGTCTTGGCTGAAAGCAGACAATACAAGAAAGATGTTTATCTGTGTTTTAATGAATGCATGTAATGGGATTCCAGAATCCTTATTTGTGCCTTATATGGAACCTGTACAGGCACCAAGAAACTAACAGAACAGAGTGAGGTGATGCTGTGTGGTTTAAATCAGGAAATATATGAATCAAGATTGTATCTTTTTGCCACACTTATATAATCTGTATGCTGAGCAAATAATCCTATGAAGAACACAGGATGAAGATTTCAGGAAGACTTGTTAAGAGCTTGCAATATGCAGATGAAATAACTTTGTATGCTGACAGCAAAGAAGACTTGAAGCATTTACTGATGAAGATCAAAGACTGAAGCTTTCATTACCAATTATACCTCAACATAAAGAGAGCCTAAATCCTCACCATTCGACCAGTAAGCAACAGCATGATAAATAGAGAAAAAAATTGAAATGGTCAAGACTTTCATTGTGCTTGGATCCACAATCTACTCCCTTGGAAGCAGCAGTCAAGACATCAAAGGACCCCTTTAAAGTGTTAAAAAACTAAGACATCACTTTGTGGTCTCATTTGCTCCTGACCCAAGCTTTGGTACTTTCAGACATGTTATATGCATGCGAGTTTAGGCAGTGAATAAGGAAGCCTTAAGGAAAAGAAATTACTTTGATCTTTGGTGTTAGTGAAGAATATTGAATGCATCATTGACAAAGAACAATCAAGCCTACCTTGGAAGAAGTAAAGCCAGATTACACCTTAGATAGAAGGAGTCTTTGTCTCATGTATGTGAACGTGTTAACAGAAGCAACATGTCACTGGGAAAGGTCATTATGCTTGGTAAACAGATGTTGTTGTTGTTGTTATGTGCCATCGAGTCGCTTGTGACTCATAGCGACCCTATGTACAACAGATAGGTAAACAGATAGGTTCCATTAAAGAAACAGATGAAGACCCTCAATGACATGGATTGACTCACTGTTTCATCAGTGAGCGCAAACATATCAAGGTTATGAAGCTAGTGGGCGGTGTTTATTCTTCTAGTGTTCTCGGGGTCACTATGGGTCAGAACTGATTCACAGGTACCTAACAACACAAGGACTCAGTGTGAACTAATCACTAATGAAATGGTTAATGTTTGCTAAATGTTCCAAGACTGCACTTTGCTTCGCTGATAATGGAATCTCTCTCTTGGAGTAAACAAGGACCAGTGTTAGTCATCGCTCAGGGCACATCCTGGAGATTATCATGTCCTCTCCACAGTTAGATTAAGATTAATATGAGGCTGCATGCCAGAGCTGTATTCTTCTAGAGGGACGAAAGCTAGGTATGGATAGGCATTCATTGGGTATGTAGAATGGTACCTAGTGCCTTCAGAATGCTTAATATTTACAAAGGCTTTGTGCAATGGTATAATTGCTCTTTACAAGATAAGGAAGCCAACTGAAGTCGGGCTGGGAAGGTCAGAAATGTCATATTGGTGGAGGGAAAAGTGAAAGTATGAAACATACCCTTGGGTAATCAAAATGCATTCAATGTCTGTTTCCTCTGAAGAAAAGTAAACTCCCCGTACTACAATTGGCCACAGTTAAGATGCTGCATTCTGTCTGTTTTGACACCCATTTGCCTGTGATATTGCTAGCTGATCTAAATCTCTGTGCTGTTAGGTAAGCCTTAAAAGGATTCACACAAACAGTGTTAGTGTATAAGGAAGACCAAAGAAGAATTTGGAACTGTGGTTTTGGCAAAGATTATTGGATACACTCTGGACTGCCAGAACACTGAGCAAGACTCTGTTGGAAACAGTGCAGCCAGAATGCTCCTTGGAAACAAGGATGCATAGACTTCCTTTCACATACTTTTGACATGCTATCAAGAGGGGTGAATCCCTGGACAAAGAAGGTATTGTACTTGGTAAAGTAGTTGTGTCCCATCGAGTTGGAACTGACCCATAGCTGACACTCCACTGGGTTTTCAGAATCAGTAGATCACATGGGAGGTGACTGGTCATCTTTCTCCCACGGAGCACCTGGTGGATTCAAACTGCATACCTTTGTGTTGGCAGCACAGTTTCTTACCCCTAAGCCACCAGCACTCCCTCATTGAAAGAGGAAAACTGTTAAGAAGATGGATTGACACAATGGCTGCAGTGATGGGTTTCAGCACAGCAGCTGACATGAGGACAGTGCAGGATCAGACAGTGTTTTGCTCTGTTGTACATCACGTCACTAGGAGTTGAAGCCCATTCAATGGCATCTAACAACAACAAACAACAACAAAATATTCACTTGAAGGAGCCTTTAAAGGTGGCACAATGGTTAAGGACTCAGCTCACAAGCTAAACCTACCCAGATGCTTCACAGGAGAAAGGTGTGGCAAATAGTACCAATTACAGCCTAGAAATCCCTACAGGGCAGTCCTGGTTTGTCATATGAAGTCCATATGAGTTTGAATTTAATTGACTTTAAGATGCCTACCAGCAGTTTAGGGAGCTCTGATAGCCTAGTGGTAAGAAGCTGCACTGCAATCCCAAAGGCATACCATTTGAATCCACCAACTTCTCTGCTGGAGAAGGATGGATAATCTCCTCCCATAAGATTTACTGCCTCTCAGAACTTGCCCAACGGTCAGCTATGGGTCACTTCTGACTCATTGGTACACAGCAACAGCAGCGACTGTAACATGCAGAATGCAACGACTTGGACTATAGTTAGGCTATTACTCCCCCTGACCCACCTTTGGAAAATTATTCCTTTTCTTGGAACTTTATTGTGACAGTGTGGTATAGAAGTGTAGAGAGATACCACAGGTTTTGAAAACCCACTAACCTAGATTTAAGTTCTAGTTCAGCCACATGTTAACTGTGGCATTAAGTCAGTCTCTTACCTATCCTCCACCTCAAGCTCTTTGTCAGTGTAAGTGTGCATACTCGTAGGATTCGTTAAGAACTGAAAATAACACAGAGATACCTGACCAGCCAGCAAGCACTTTGGCTTGCCATTTTCCTTGACAATGGTGGCTCTCATTATTAGGAGTGTCTAAGTTACTAATCTCCAAATATCTTCTAAAAATACCTTTTAGAAGAGCTCTCTGATGACTTACTGGTAAGGAGTTGTATTTCTAACCCAAAGGCATTCAGTAGTCTCCTCCTGTGAGATTAACTGCCTCTGAAAACCCACTTGTGTGTCAGCTGTGGGTTGGCTCTGACTTGATGGTACATAAAAACAATGACAGCTGGTTTAGAGGAACTCACTATCTAGAAGACTCTATAGCAAGGATTGGGAGCCCTGGTGGCTGGCAGAGGATGGAGGGAGGTACACTGCTCCCCCAGGGGACACACCTCTCTGCCTGAATCCACCAGCACTTACAAGGGAGAAAGACGAGCAGTTTCCTTCATGCAGTTTACAGCCTTGGAAAACTGATGGAGAGCCAGCTATGAGTTGGTTCCAAATGAATCAATGGCAATGAGTTGATGTCCAGGAATAAGGAGCCCTGGTGGCATAGGGTATAATGTACACGATTGCTGACTAAAGGATTGGCTATTTGAAACCACCAGGTGCCCTGAGGGGGAAAGATAAAGCAGTGAGGATATGTGTCAAGGATTTCAGTCATATCATCTCATTGAACCCTCACAACATATGGAGCTGCTGTTGCTGTCTGTTGTCAAGTCAATTCTCAGTCTTTGACACCCTGTAGGACAGAACAGAACTGCCCCATTAGCAACAACATAAGATTTTCTAGGATCAATCTTGACTGGAGCAGATTGTCAGATCTTCTGTCCTGTACAGGTGCTGATGACTTTGAACTGCTGATCTATTTCATAAACAACTCAATGTGTAAAGATTGGGCCTCCTTTACCAGAGACACGAAATTAACCAAGACTCACAGAGACCTCCCTCCATCAGATGTCTAAGACAGTAAATCTGTTAGAGGAGGAAGTTGCCCATCTTTGTCCTATGGAGTGACTGACAGATTCAATTTGCCAATTTTGCAGTTTTCTACCTGCACTGTGCAACAGGACTCCTTTTAGTTGATGTCATTCACTCACTCATGGCCTTTGAGTTGACTCTAACTCATAGTTGATTCCCCAGCAGACTTCAGAGGCTGTAAATCGTATGGCAGGAAATTACATCTTTTCCCTCCTTCAGTGTTATGAGTGGATTTGAAACACCAGCAAGATATGGCCTTTAGAATAGCAGGGCACCTCTCTACAGACTGGAGCACGAGTGCTTGAGCCAGATCGAATAAAATGCCTGTAACTGTGGACATCTGGACACAAAGAAGGTGAGAGAACTTTCTCTATTAGCTCAGTCAGGAACTCTGGTGGTGCATAGATTAAAAAACTTGCACGCTAACTTAAAAAAGGTCAGTAGTTCAAACAACCGGCCGTACGATGGACGAATGATGAGGCAGTCTGCTTCCATAAAGGTCTATAGCTTCAGAAGGCTCTCAGTGCAGTTCTGCTTTGTTCAGTAGGATTGCACTGAGTTAGAATGACTACGGCAGTGGTTATCAGCAAACTAGTATGTATAAAAGTCAAGACTTTCATCAAACTATTACTAACTCCAGAAGACTACTTACATTAAAACTTTACTGGCATGATGTATTATTCATGTATGTAATAACTTTTCTAGAAAAATGTGAATCTCCATTCTCTCTCCTCTCTTAAATACAGTAGACCAACCAGTGGCCTTTGGAGTCTTATGGGGGCCCTTGATGGCATTAGAACAAGAAAAACTCATTTAGAGCCCATACTAAAGCTGTGACACAAAGTTATATTACCATCAAGCACGATTGGCAATGCCATGAATAAAGAGAGACCAGATGTTTAATTGTCCATGTTCTCAGTGAGTGAAAGAGATGCCAATCCAAACAGATGGGGACCTGATTGTCTGAGAACAGTCAGGAACATTGAAATGTTAGAAATAGTGGCTGCTCCTTGTTCCATTCCTCCATGCTGAGTCCCATGCATTCTGTAGATTAGACAATTAATTGGCAAGGGAAATGATTGAATTTTGTGACTATGTCCAACTGGCTCTTCAGATAGTTCACTTTTGCTGAGCTTCTACATTTTGCCATTCGGAAAGTTAGGGAAAGAGTACAGGAAAGGTGATGGGGCCTTAATGGTCATGAGTTTGAAGACCTAACATCTGGGGGTAGTAGAGAGGCCCTGCCTCATAGTGTTTGCCAGTTCTTATTGTATAAACATGCCCTCCCCACCCTGTGCCAACAAACCAAGTTAATTGCTTTTTAGTCAACTCAACTCCTGGTGACCCCATGTGCTGCCTGCATGTAGAAATGTGTTCCATGTATTTGTTTCTAATTTTTTTGAACATCATATTGTGGTTTAGATCAAAGTCTATAGAACATAATAATTTTCTATACTTAACAATATCTACACATTTTGTTTCATGACATTAGTTGCAACTCCCTCAATATAACACCACTCTTCCCACTTCTTCCATTTGCTCATCTTTCCTGCTCCTTCTTGCCCACGATGCCAGAACTTTGTTTCTGAGGAAATTCTGACCTTTCAGGCTCAGATGGTTGACTGTTCCCAAGAAACGTTCATTCTCCAGAGGTGTTCCCATTCACTTTATAACTTCATTGTTTGGCTAAAAGGTGACCTTTGAGAGTGGGCTCAGCTCCAGGTTTGACTATCATCTAAGGTTCATAGTCTCAAGGATTGATTCCCTCAGAATCTTTCAAGAGGTAAGTTTAGTTTTTGAAGTCACTATTATTTTGAAGTGTGTTCTACTTTCCCTCCTCCCCACGCCTGCCCTGATTCTGTCCAGGACCTCCTACTGTGGTCCTGATCAGATGTCTGGTAGTTGTAATCGGTCACTATCTAGTTCTTCTAGTTCCTTCATGTACAAGGTTGTCATCTTTTGAAAGAAGATTATCAGGCCTTCTGAGGTGCCTCAGTCTTTCAATTCATAGTTGATTGCTTTGTGCTTGTGCCACCCAAGACTCATGGTAAATACTCCCACCATAGCCACTTCCAAGTTACAAATGTGGTGTTGATCAACATAGAGTTGATAAGAGCTATGCATGATCATTTGCTCTAGCACATCATATAACCTGACCCTAGCCCAACACTAGTCCTTTGGACTCTTAAATACTTTCTTTACTGGGTCACACTGGCTTCCTGTGTCCAGTGATGCCACTCAATTTTCAGGTATCCACTCAGTATAATTTCCTAAGAAGTTTCAACTGGATCTTTTTCCCCAAGGTCAAATGCCCTGTGAGAAATCAAGAGATCTTTCCAGTCTCTTTAATTGTATAAAACACTAGCATAGTCTTTTTGGCCATGATGGCAGTTCATGAGAACCCTTCAGAAGAGCGTGGAGAAGAATGCGGAGCCAACTCTTTCAGATGAACTCTTTCCGTCAGAACGACTACCGGAGAGAGCCCTAAGCAAGCTGTTGAATCAGCTCAAGTTTTATTTCATAAAACAACTGGAAAGAGACTAGCTGATATGTTTCACAAAATACTCAACTCTCTCATCTGGTGTGTTTATTTGTGAACATGAGAATGTGAATGCTATGATTTTAAGTATGTAAGGTTCTAATTTTCAGTCATAGTGTACATGTCTCAGCGTAGAACAAAGACATTGATTTAGCCCAGGGCTTTGGAAATATTATTGCAGCACCCTCATCTTCTCGCTAGAGGATGCTGGGCTGGTTTAGATAAAATAAGAAATGACTTGACCCTTTAGCCTCAGATAAAATCAGGATGGAATCGAATGTTTGAACTTTAAAGGAGTTCAGTGACCTTCTCCTCTCTTGTCCTACTCAGTCCTGTGCTAGATGTCAGCTCTGGCTGGGGTATTTCTGGCATCCCCCAAAATAGGAAGAACACCATGTCTCCTGAGATCCTCATCTCTAGAGGGTTCCCACCTGAATCTGTAGCCCTGAGAGAGAGAGGGGAGCATTTGCAAGACATGGTGTCTAGTGGCTGAACTTTGGCCTGCAGATCGAACTACAGAGAGCCCTCTGTTCTTCACCATTTGTCACTGTTGCAGGGAAATCGAAATTTTTCATGGTCTGCTCTGACACAGAAGAACTTTCTGGTGCCCTTCTTGGGTCTAGGTGGCCTTTACCCACCAGAACTAACTAGGATCACTTTTACAGCATTCCTCCTGTGCAGATGGAGGGAAGGGAAGCATCGGTACAAAGAATTGTCCTCAGTATCTTCATCTCCACACCACCACCGGCACTCAGAGAGCTCCTACACTGAGCCAGGTGTCACACTGCTTTACATGCAAGATCTCATTACATCTTCATAACAGCCCTAAACATTTATGACTGCGTCTTAATGGCTAAGGATACAAAGGTTCCAAGAGGTTAGGAGAATTGCCCAGAGTCACTTAGCTAGTAAGTATCAGTGGTGTTGTAGTTAGGTGCTATCTAGTTGACTACACCTTCTTAGGACCCTAGGAAAACACGGTGCCCTATCTGTGCTGCACAGTCACGATGATCTCTGTCCTGAAGTCTGTTGTGGTTGGCACAGTATCAGTCCATCTTGTTCAGGGTCTTCCTCGCTTTGTCCGACCCACCACCTTTCCCCAGTGTGATGTCTCTCCTCAAAGGTGGGTTCCTCCTGAAAATATGCCCAAGTTAAGGGAGATGAAGTGTCACCAGCCTTGCCTCTAAGGAGCACTCTGGTTGCATCTTCCTTCAAGACAAATTTGCTCTTTTAGCTGTTCATGCTATGTATAATCAATATTTTTCAACAACACAACAATTCAAAGGCATCACTTCTTTGGTCTGCTTTGTTCATCGTCTGACTTTCAGATGCAATAAGAAGCAACTGAAAAGACCTTATCCTGGATCAGGCAGTCCATAGTCTTTAAACTGACGTCTTCGGCAGTGCAGTATTGAGGCAGTATTCAGATCCACGGCGAATGAGAAGCCCAGCATTCTACCAACATTCCATCTAGAGAAATGATGGACTGAAGTTTTATATAGGAAAGAATAACTTTTTAAAAAAGAAGCATGTTCCATGCAACTATTTCCTTATTGCTATCGACTAAGCTGCTCTTTGGATGCTTGCTGAATATCTTCTTGCTTCCACAGACAGACAGAAGCCTCAGATGCACCAAACAGGCCTAGAAACCTTCATCTCCAGCTTCTTCACCATCAGCAGCAGGTGTGGTGTTAACCTAAGGCCACCTTCCTTGCCCCTCACCCTGCAGTATGAACATAAATGATACCTACTTTCATTTTTAGTGTAGAAACAGGCCAGGCAATAGGTCGTATCTGAACAGTGGAAAATATGTGTTTAATAACTTTATTCCCACCACACATATACATGTTTTTGATTCAACAACAGGAAATATTTGGATCTTTCATGGCTAATTTCAGCAAGTTTTACCTTTTCACACATAACAGAATTGCCCCCCCAAGGCCTTTTTTTTCTCTCTCTCAGTGTAGGAAGGGGCTGGTCACGTGCTGCCAGGTAGCACAGGGGCCAGGAAGGTGGAATTTCCGGCTCACAGTTTGAATGACAGGCGCTGCCTCGGGCCACCTTTTCTGCTTGCCCTGGATAAGCAATGCTCAAGGTGGTGGGTGTAGTCTGAATTTAGCATTCAGTAGTACAAATGGTTTCACTGCAGGTGAGGGCAGCAGACTGGCTGGAGTCTCATGGGGACCAGAGAAGGAGGAAGCCAAGACTGGCTCTGGCTTAGGAAGGGATTGCATTGCCTTACAAACGGCCCCACAAAGTTCAGCCAAGTTGGCTGAGTGCACTGTGAAAAAATCCACGCTGATGCTTGCCCAAGAAGAAGAATGTGGAGGGCAGGAGATGAATTCCCATGTCAGATTGGGTGGAGATGTCTGTCAGGAAACCTGGATACTTCAAAAAAGGATGGAATAGGAGAAAGGAGGGAAATGACATCCAAGGAGCATCTCTTTGTATGATGCTTTTCAAATATCCTTGTTTAGCTTGGGTCCCTGGGTGTTACGAATGCTTAACATAGTTAGACAATGACCTGAAGGTCTGAGGTTCAAATCCACCAAGAGGTGCATGTTGTCCCTATCGTGAATTCCCAGAAAACTGAGCTACCTTAGTTACTTAGTTACCTGCAGCTGCTAGAGCAAATTACCATGAGTGTAGTAGCTTCAGACAACACACATTTATCATCTTCACATTCTGGAGGTCACGAATCCATGTGAGTCTCACTGGGCTGTAGTTCACTTCCAGTAGGACCGTATTCTTCTTGGAGGGAAGAATTCTTCTGGAGGGAAGAATCTGTTTCTTTATCTTTTCCATCTTTTGAAGACCACCTGAATTCCTTGACTCATGACCACCTTCATCTTCAAATTCAGCAGTGTAAGGTCTCCGTATCTCCCTCCTCTCTGGCCTATGCTTCTGTCCATACAGGTCTCCTGAGGGCTCATTGAATTTGGCATTGGGCTGCTAACCAAAAGGTCTGCAGTTTGAATCCACCAGCCACTCCAAGAGAGAAAGATGAAGCCTTATGCTTGCATAAAGATTTTAGCCTTGGAAACCCAATGAGGCAGTTCTTCTTTGTCCTAAAGGGTTGCTACGAGGACTTGATTTTGATGGGCGTGAGTTTGCCTTTAGTATTTATGTCCAGACAATTCATTCTCTGACCAGGACTCCCCTGAATTTATTTTCAAAGCATTTCCACTGTGATTGCATTGAGTCTACTGAGTAATCCAGAGTAATCACCCCATCTCAAAAATCCTTCTTCAATTAATCACATCAGTAAAGGCCATTTGTCATATAAGGGAATAGTTACGAGTTCTGGGGATTGGGATCTGGATGTCTCTGGGGCCACTTTTCTGTATGTCACAATCGATTAAAGCAACAAGCAATTCTGTGATGGCTTTTCTTACCCACAGAATCCAGAGCGAGGTTGAAATGCAGAGGGTGAAGAATAAGAAAGGAGTGGAACAGACACGGGGGTTGGTCCTTGTGAGATGCTCAAGTTCTGTGTTTAGGCACCAAGAACCACGATGGAGAGAGAATTCTCCGTCTAGTCAGTGGGGACCATGTCAACTTAGGTTCTTCATTTACTGTGGACCTACAAAGGGTCTGGTATTGAATGTGCATGCTCCTTGCTTTCTTTTTGTTACTCCACAACTTGCTGGAAGGCATAGGGAGGGCATTTACTATGAAGCTTGTATTCACTGGTAGACTATGATCTTTTGGCTAGCAGATAGCCAGTTAGGTAGGTGTATATAGAAACGTGTGCGTGGAGGTGAGAGTTGGGGCGGGGGGTGGGTTGGGGAAGAAGTTCTCACTTTTTGGTTTCTATCCTGTCTCTGTTCTCCTTGGTCTCTGGGCTGCCTTTTCCTGTCTCCTTCCTGTACTTTCATGTCTCTCTGGGCCACTTCTTACCTCCTCAGGTTCCCTAGTCCCAACTTACCACAAAGAGCATAATAGTGTTCCTTTGCCAGCCCGCTCAGAGATTCTTAACTATTGCCTCATTTCCATACCCCCAGCATTTGCCAGCAAATTAATTTGGACTCATTTTTAATAAGCTCCTAGGTGCTTGGCTCAGGACTTAAATATTTCACTAGCTTTAAAGTTCAAGATGGGAAAGAAGCTTACAAACAAAGAAACAAAAACAATGGTTCCACACAAAGTGACAAATACTGGTCTTTGCAAAGGACACCCAGTACTTTCAAAGACATTGGGGAAATACTAAAAACTGTGTGTGTTAAATAACATGTGGAATCAACTGCTTTTGGCTCATGAAGTTCAGGTCCTGCTGTTTGTCTCTCTGAACTTAGATCATCTGAAGACTGCCCGCTTTACAAAGACAGAGAAAGTGGTAATGAAACACTACCTACATGTCAATGCTTCGTCCTTATGGGCCAATTAAGAACACAAAACCAACCCCAGATTTCCCAGCCACCACATTCTTCCCTTCCTTCTTGCTTTAATATGTGAGTCGCTTCTCTGTAATTCAATAGACTTAGAGAAATTGATCGACAAACATATTTTAAAAATCTATAATTCTACCACAGTTGGGAGAATATGAATCGCATAATTGACCAAGTATACACTCCAAGACTCACCCATGCTGTGTGTCTATTTCCAAAGAAGAGGAAAACCAGCATTTATTGAGCACCTACTATGTGCCAAATCTTGTGCCTTTTGGATCAATTCAATCATTTACCCTTTATGATAACCACGTTGCAAAAACATGATTATTTCTATCATGTAGATTAGCGTTTTGACTAACCTGTAGAGCCAGACTGACTTAATAAAACCGGTTGGTAAATTATCTCTCTTTTCTAAATATTCTAGGTAAGGCTTTATATTGATTGTGAACATTAACTAATCCTTGAAATAACTTGCTTATTAAATGTTCTATACTCAGGGTGATTTTTTTTCAGAATTGATCTTATTAATTTTTTTCAATTCTGTTCAAATAAGTATTTATCTAGTCAGCTAGATCCGTTTGAAAGCCTTCTAGAAAATGTTTTAACACTTCACTGTGCTCTTTCAAATTCATTAATAGTTTAACTTTAATGGTCATGGCTTCAGAAACTTTCAAGCAATTTCAGTGTCGGCTCTTCTTCTGTGCTACTTTTTTCTTTATTTTCCTTGCCTTGACTTTCCAGAATCTACTTTATTTTCTGCTGTGCCACCCTAAAGTTTCAGCTCTTAGATGCGTTGAGAGTACGCCACCGAGTTTTCCTGTCCTTTCTCTCTGAGGTGGATACGTCAATATACTGTTTAATTTGATTAGACATTTTTAGAGATGATGTTGATTGGTCTCTTTGATCTTTCTCTGGAAGGGATTGAGTTAATTTCAACCCATTGCAGCCCTCCACTGGGCTTCAGAGGCTTGATGTGAATTTTGATGGGAGGAAACTATCTGTCTTTCCCTTAATTTACTACATGTGCTGAAACATCATCAGTGCGTTAACTCTCCCACATTGCTTACCAATTTCTGCTTCTGAGTATTTTTATTTTAAGTACTTTGATTCTTTGACCATGTCCATAGAGTTGCATGCTATTATTTGTACAAAATGAGACTACTTCCTGGACTCTATAATGCATTTCATTTTAAAAAAAATATTGATTTGCATACAATATTAATATACATTGTGTTTTACACTTTTCTTCATTTGCATTGTGTTTCATAAACTTCTTCCCATACATTGTGTTTTATCCATTTCCCTCTCATTTGTGATTGTCTCGTACATTTCTGCACCCCATTTCAGAGGTGGAAGGATGGTATCTGTGCTAATGCTTCCTACTCCTCATGCCTCATGCTTGAACTTGTGATAGCAGCTCCCTGCTAGCAAGTGGATCCAGACTCAGCGTGACCCTGTAGGACAGAGCAGAACTGCCAGGGGGTCTGCGAGGCTGTGCTGTTTGATGGAAGTGAACTGCCTCATCTTTATCCTATGAAGAGGCATGTGGATTTGAACTTTGGTGCACTACAGTCCACGTTGGACTGCGTGGTCTGAGGGTTCTTCAGGCTGGCTGGGGGTCTGGAGCTTATCTTCTCATGCCCTGGCTCTCACTGTCTCTACTGTTGAATCAGAACCAACTTCTAGCTGACCCTGCATGGGGCTTCCAGCTGTCACAGGCAATATTCCATTGTGAGGGATGGGGTATTTTCTTGGCTGATTTTCAGATCACCCACCCTTTCTTCTTAGTCCAGAAGTTAGAAGCTCTGCTGAAGCCTGTTTACCATGGGTGAAGTGCTGGGATTTGAAAGACCAGGGTCATAGCTTTCTTCCAGCGTCCCAACAACGTGTGAGCCCTCGCTGACAAACTGGCAGTGGTGGGATTGATTTCAGGATGGTGGAGGTAACACCATGGCCCACCCTCCTCTCACACGAGGCTGAGAGCTCATCCTCCTGGAAAATGCACAAGGAAAGCTGTCGCTGCAGGTCACCTGTTCCCAGGAATCAGCTCCCGTGGGGACGGGAAGTAGAGATGGATGGCTGCCATTCTCTCAGACTGTGGAAGAGATAGGACAGGGAGGTGACTTTTGCCATGAGGAACTGCTGGTGAGGAAAGTGATGTGACAGGAAACGTCATAGCCTTGGGCTAAGAGAAAATCAGCAATTAGCCAGAGAGAGACGTGGCCAACCCCCTACACCTCCAAAAATGTAAATGGAAAAGAAGTCCTTTAATTTTTATAAATTTGCTAAGGAAAGTAAAAATGGTGAGGGGCGACCCCCTTTGCCCTGGGTACAGGTCCCCCGACAGGCCTGGCAGACAGAACTGAGAGGAACGGGAAAGTCCTGAGATTACATTTTTCTTTTTGAAGAATGCTGCCAAATTGCTAATTTGGACTCCCGTTCTTTTTCTGCAACAGAGCTTTCTCTGACCTCGGAGGAGCTAGAATGTAGGAAGCTCGGGGTCTTAATGTTTGAGAATTGCCAACGCTGCTTCTCCCCCTATAAACTCTTGGGTGGCTTGGTCCATAGGGCTAAATGGCTCATTGCAATTTCACAAAGTGGATTTTATGTGCCATTAATGTTTGTTAATTTGGTTGAGTGTCAAACTATACAATTTTTTTGCTGCATATTCCTGCAGTCTAACCCCAGCCCCTCAGCACCTCTCAATATTGAGGGGTGAGATGTTATTCTCAAGCAAATACAGAGATGATTATATTCAGCATCTGTTTGGAATTGAATGGATGGTACCTTCAGTAAATGTCCCTCTGGGGAGAAGAGGCAATAATATGTCAGCACGTTTGAGTTTAGAGTCCAAGTTAAGGGGGCAGTTGAGAAATCTCATTGGGGGAAAAAAATGCTATTACCACCTGTCCATGAAAGGAAAGGAACAGGCTTGGACTCGATTACTGACCCCTTTGCTTTGATTTCTCATCCTACTTGCTATGGTTTTCTTATTCTTTCCTTATATTCGGGAACCTGGGAGCTCAGTAGTAAGTGTTGGTGTACAAACACAGAGTTTAGTTATTAGAAGCCACCAGCTGTTCAGCTGAAGAAAGATGGACATTCTGTTCCTGTAAAACACGACAGCCTTGGAAACCCCATGGGGCAGTTCTGCTCTGTCCTTTAGGTCTCTGAGTTAGAATCAGCTCCAGGGTTGTTGGTATTTGTATGGTCAGAACTTTAAAAAATACTTGCTATGTCCATATCCATATATTTTAGTTCTGTTTGAGTGCTGAAGATTCAGAGGTAGTTATGAGTTCTTTTTTGGAATGACCACTGCTGTTAAGGACAGATTACCATGCACTGATGAGAATTCCATCTGTTAACAGTGTGAGCAGGCTTGAGTCTTCAGTCTTGTGCATGTTACTGATACTGAAGTGGGAGGGATAACGGTTGTCTTTTCCAAAGTCATAGTTCAAAAACAGACTTAAGGGTCCTGTCTTAGATTGTCTTTCACACTTTTTATTTTGTCCTTAAAAGTTTCCATCCTGTTGGAGCTTTGTTCTGGTGAAATTCTGCTTCTTCTGTGCTTTGGGTGGACCTTGAGGTATGACTTGTAGGTGGCCTAGATATTTTTAACGCCATGTCTTGTCTCTTAACAAAACACTGTCTTTGTCATCCTCTCTCCTCTGTCTCCACAGTGCAGCACAATGATGAAGGTCTCTCCCACCCACTGCCTGTCACCCTGCTGCCGGGGGGGAGGGTAGGTCAAGTGCTTCAAAGCTCAAGGAGAAATTCTCTCTTCCTTTGGGCACCCGCTGACTCTCATTCATCTTGTCTTCTGTTTTGTCACCGTAAGCATGGAAGGACTCCAGAGTGAAAGTGAGATGTACTGAGACCTGCATGAGTTTGTCCCTCAGGGTCTGAGAACCGTTGCATTCCTGGTGGCTCTCCTGAGGTCCAGTCCATACCAGGAAGGGAAGGGGCCAGAAAGTCAAGTGTCCTTCTGCTCTGTCACTCTCAGGAAATACATAGCAGAAGCTTAGTGCCGGCCAGTGTCCACTTAATGGGCACACAATCTGAGCACAGGACTGCACTCAGAATGATCCTACACGCAGTTGTTCAAAGCTCTGCTTTATCCTGTGTCATTGTATACCCGTTGAGTCAGACGTGACCCCCCGTAGCTTGACCTTCCAGCAGGTGTTCAGAGGCCGTAGATCTCATGGGAGAAGATTGCCTTCTTTCTCCTGTGGAGCAGCTGGTGGATTTGAACCACACACCTCCGATGTGATAGTGCAGTTCCTTCCAATAAACTACCAGAAAGTCTGTAACCACTGTCCAGTGAGAGATCTCATAGTTTCATTTTGCCCAAGATCCCATCTGTTATATGGCTGGCTCTGATTCTCAGTATGAGCTTCTGACTGTTCTTCTTTGCTTATCATTATATTAAAAAAAAAAAAAAGAAGTCATTGACTAATAGATGTGAGTTTTCATCTGCCTGATCGTCAGAAAGTCAGAGAGACCTCTGAACCTAGAATAACACATTAATAGTCTCCAGAGTTCAAAGGGGAGAGTGGAGTTGAACAGCGATTTAAGGTTAACATGCCAAAGAGCTGACAGTTACACTGGGTGGTGAGCTCATTCACTGATAGCAGTGTTTTTTTATGAATGGAGGGGAGCAAAGTCCAAGGTGCTGTTCAGTTCTCTTGAAATCAGAAATGGCTTATCTGGGAAGCTCCCGAAGATTGTGGCACTGGGATCCTTGAAGTTGCATCACTGGAAATTTGATATGCAAACTTGAGTCTGATGTTCCTTATGCAATCAGTACATGGCCCCTGGCTTCTTGTCCTCCCAGTGTCCGCTAAAGGTTGGCAGAGAGAACTTATGGGTTTCCCCTAAAGAATGTACCTTTACTTCTCCCTGGAAATGCTATGATCAAGAAGCAGATTATGGCCAAACAATAGCCTAGTGTGTCTCCTTCTCATTCTTGCTCTTCTGTCCCAAACCTTCAGTTGGATTTCCACTGCCAGCTGGAGATAGAGGTCAAACAAATGCCCCTTCAGTCAAGATGCCCTTCTATCTGGGTACAAATTAACTTAACTACAGAAAGCCCTAACTTCCAGGGCCAGGAGGAGCTTGTGCCAGACCTGGAGAAGATAAGTCACACATTCCAAAGGACACGTGGGCACCTTGGTGATACGGCATTTGAACTTGTTGAAGAATGAGTGGGAAGGTTGAGGGAGAGAACAACTCACTGGCTTCCCATTCTGTAGGAACAAGCCTCTTTATTGCCTTATATCTCTCCTTGAGTTCTCTTTGTATGTCATGGGATTTTTTTTTAGTCCATGCAGGTCAAAGGGGAGTGATCCCCTTCTAGAATAATGGTGCTTAGGGGGTAGGGTTCTGGCCCATCTGTGTGTTGTTTGTCTGGTGGTCCATATAGTGACGTGTTGTGTGGAGGATAAAGCCGTTTTGTAAGTCTTACACTGGTCTGGTCACACTACCTATCCTAGTCAAGGTTTTCACTTTCAAGTTAACAGAATCCAGTAATTCAGTAATTCAGCTTCCAGCCAAACAATAGACATCTCTGTGAGGTGAAGCATAATACTAGGAACACTCTCACTCCTTAGAGAAAGCAACCAGAGGAGATGAAAAGGTCACCACCTGCCCAGGGTTGAAGCTCAGGAAGCAGGAAGGAGATGGATAGCTAGAAAGCTGGATGGAAGTGGGAACTAGAAGGAGTTAGTGGGAAGAGTGCTGTTACGACATGGGGGTTGTAATCCACATCCACATTATAATGTGTGTGGATTGTCAATTGGAAAATCACTTCAGTCACAATAAAAAAATTAAAATAATGTGCCATTTTTCTAACATGGAAACAGAAGGAAGGGGCTAGGGAAAGTTTATGCATAAGGGGATAAAGGAATAGTGCTTGCCTCAAGGTCTCGTGGTCCAGCGACTGACTGTGCCCACTGACAAGCAGAACCAAGCCAAGTATGGATCCAGTGACAGGCTGATCCATGGTGGTCTTCCCCTGGAGAATGGGGCCTTCTGAGAGGGTTAGGAGAGATGTACTTCCCCCCTAAAGGCCCTTCAAAAGCCACTCCTTATAGATGGGATTAGCTTTGCTGTCTTTCACAAGACACGTCAGTTTTAGTCTTTACACACACACACACACACACACACACACACACACACACACACACGGGGGTGGTGGTGGTGGTGGAATCTTTCTTTTTCCTCCCAAGTAGGGAAGGGACATGTTTTAGAACTTCATGGAATTCCAGGCGCAGATTCCAAGAAGATTGCATTTGCTTGTGCAATAAATAACAGTGCACTTGGGCCTGGCAACCTCCCGGCATGGTTGCAGAAGATATATACTACAATTAGCCATCACGGGGAGTTGCCAGCTGACAGTGGGGCTAGATTTATGTGTTTGCTTTTTCCATAAGTACAATTTTATTTGATAAGTGCAGTCCACAGATCTAAAGAATTAATCCACGGTCCGCATTGTAGGATATTTCCTCCTTAATATTAAAATAAATATCTCCCCTCTATCCAATTAAATAAAATGATGTTAATAACAGCGTCTTTGTTGTTGTTGTCTATGGTGCATCTCTGTCATCATAGAGTTTATTAAAAGAGGTGGCTGGCTTCCTTCCAGAGAGAGGTAGAGTTTTTCTTCTTTCTTCTCCATCATCTTACTCAGAAGATTATAATTTTTTTTTTCTTTTCTAAAAGAGCATTTCTAGCTGGAGTGGAGAGTCTCTGTGGGGGACTGCTTTTTTTAGGGGAGGGGAAGATCACTGGTCTCTTGTTCTCCTTACTACAGAGTCACAGCCTACTCATAGCATGTTTTCAGAGTCTTAGGGGGGGGAGGAGAGATTGCCCATCATTCTTCCTTGGAGCGGCTGGTGGATTTGAACTGCCTGCCTTTGCATTGGCTATGTTGCATCTTACCCACTAGGTCACCAGAAGTTGGTTTGTTTGTTTTTTAAAAAGAACCTGTTTTTTAAATTTTTATTTACTTTTTTAAAAAAACTTTAGTTTGTATTAAAGTTCACAGAGTAAATTCATTTTCCATTTGATGATGTATACACATTTGGGTATTCCACATTGGTTGCAGTTCCCTCCATGCACAGACATCTGTCCCACACCCTCAGTCCCATTGACTTCCTTGTCTTTGTTCATCCTTCTTTCTTGCCTCTTTCTGTCTTCTGTGTTTGCTTTGCTATACTTGTTGCCCTTTGGTTCTCAGGCTGTGCATTGTTCTGAGAAGCACACTCCTTCCTGGTGCTACTGTTCGTTTACACCCAGGTCAGATGGTATGACAAAATCACCAGGGTGGTGGCCTCCTTCCTCTACTGGTGCACAGCGACTGATGCCTTAACCTAGCACTGCTGGGGTGATGCTGTGGGAGGGAGAGGGATGACCTCTCTGCTGAACACTTCTGACTCCTCGCTCTGCTCTCAGAGCAACTCTGGACATTTTGAGGAACAGGAATACACTCTGCTTTGAGGGGGTTTGTGAGGTTGAGGCTGTTTAGCCATTGAGGTGGATATTCTCTCACTTTATCTCCATGAAGGGAAGATTTCAGAGGACTTAACACTTGCTGATCTTGTCCATAAGTGTTGCCATGAAGAGATTGGAGAAGGAGGCTCTGGGGAACATTTTTCAGATGCCCACAGCACACTTGACTACTGTGTTTACTGAGGCTTCAGATGAAACCACCACCATTATTGTTTATTCTTGGTTGCTAGTAACCAGTTGCCATTGAATGAGCCTTCTGTGCGTGTCTCGGAATGGAATTGTCCTCCACTGAGGTTTTGGTGGCTGGTGTTTCAGAAGTACATTACCAGGACTTGCTTTCAAGGTACCCCTCGATGGACTTGAACTTCCAGCCTTTCCGTAACTGCCAAGTGTGTTAACCCTTTGCCCCACCCAAGGACTGCTTATTCTAGGCCAGGGATGGCATACAGGTTCTCAGATGATGAGGGCCTAGCTCCAGGGAAGAAGCCAGATGTGTTCTACGTAATTGCATTGAAAGTGTGTACACAGGCACAAACCGCAGGCCTGCTGCCCTGTGCTTGTCCTTGGCGTGACCAGGCCTGGCACCAGCTCCACGGGACCAGAAATCAAGAGGCAGCAGGCAGAGACTTTCAGAGTAGTTCGACACTTGAAGTCTACTACATGCATTTGATAGTTTATGCCTGTCAAGTCCAATAGTGTTAAAAATCATCTAGAAATTTGTTACTTTATCTACTAATTTTTTTTTAATAGTTGAGTTTTTTTAGTGGGAAATACAACAAATTTGAATTTTTTTCATTTTTTATAATTTGGATTGAGAAGCAGGGCAATAACTAAATAAGGATTCCCCAATCTCTGTCTCCATGAGTTTATTGCAAAAGTTAAAACCAAGCAAAACACTTTCTAATGTCAGTTAACCTTCATTAATCTGATTGAGCTTTGAACACAACCCCAACCCAGCTCTCTCCCCTGACTTCCGCTGGTGAGTAAGATTTAACGTGTCATTATTGTTGTTGTTGAGTACCATCGAGTCAGAACCAACTCAACTGACTCTCCAGGGGATTGTCAGAGGCTGTAAATCACGTGGGAAGAGAGTGCCCATCTTTCTTCTGAAGAGCAACTGGTGGATTCGAACTGTGTACCTTGGGATTGGCATCACAATGCCTTTTTAATAAGCCACCAGAGCTCCCCTAGATCTTCTAAAGATGTGTCTACAGAGGACTTTCAGAGGTCCGTTGAGCAAGTGTAATTAGAGCCATTTCATGTATGAGGGAACAGGCAGGTGGCAGGACTGGCACAGGCACAGAGTCTGGCTCTCTCTTGCTTCATCTGGACTTAGCTGAGACTTGCAGAGAGCATGAAGAACTGCCCAGGCCTTGTCTCAGGAACTCCCCACAAGCTCTCAGGAAGCCTTCAGTTCTTTCAGTTGTGGGAACCAAGCTACAAAGGGGCTAACTGATGCAGGGAACCCAGCTAAGTGGATGCCATGTTGGTTCTGTCCAGAGAGAGGCACCTCAAGCAGAAGTTCATTTCCCAGGCTTTGCAGTCAAGTGAGCTGTGTCCATTTCGACCAGGTACAAGGGACAGCACTGCTTTTGTTCATAGCTGTGCAGTCTGTACACCACTTACCTTGTGTCCAGTAACCCACTGACCATCGAGTTGATTCTGGGTCAAGCACATCCCCTGTGTGTCAGAGTAGAACTGGATTTCATGTTGTTGTTAGTTGCCTTTAAGTTACCACAACTCAGAAACCCTTTCAACGCAGATCAGCCCTTTCCTGCACCATTCTCTTGAGCTCTGACATGCTTGAGCTCATTGTTAGTCTTTGTGCCAATCCATCTTGTTGAGGGTCTTCTCTTTCCCTGACCCTCCCTCCACCTTTCCCAGCATGATGTCTTTTTCCAAGGACTGGCCCGTCCTGACAAAGTGTCGTAAGTATATATGAGACAAATTTTTACCATCCCTTGCCTCTAATAATTGTTCTTCATAGATTTTGTTTTTAACTCTTCCTTGTGATTTGGGTGAAAATTTTTTAAGCACATTGACATTTTGTTCTCAGTTTGTGTATTTTGTAGAATTACCAGCATCCTCACATTGTAATATCGCTCTTCCCCATCCTGCCTGTGTTTCCTTTTTCCACCCATCCTCTGTTCTTGTCCCTGCTTGTCTTTTGAGCTTTCTCCCTCAGCAAATGCTGGCCTTTGATCATGTTGTAAGGAATTCATCCTTCTCTGGTGTTACTAAAGCAGGAAGTTGGGTCACAGGGTGATTTCAGTTACAGGCTTGAAAGGTGGCTAAAGAGCCTGGAGTCTCAAGGGTTCCACCAGTCTCTATATCAGATCAACAGGCCTAGTTATTTTCGATTTCAAATGCTTCATAGCATTTTCACTTGTTTATATTTCTGGGAAAAAAAAATATCATCAGGTCTGTCTTCTTAGGTAGACTCAAACTTCCAAACTTTTGGGTTAGCATTTGAGCCCTTAACCATTTGTGCTATCCAAAGTCCCACTGATATTCTCATCAACGTGAGTGGTATTCCTGAAGTTGTACAGTGCACAGCATGCCCAACTAGAAACAGAGGATCTGATTGGGAAGGGTCACAGCATCTGTCCCAGATGCCCCAGCCTGTGCACTCTGCAGAAAAAGGGGTGCACTCTGGGCTGTCATGGCCTCACTCTGCTCCCTACATGGAGAAACCCTCCCCTCACTCCCTCTGGGCCCCTGTTGTCCTACCCAGGGTGCAGTTCATTGCTCAGAAACAAAGCGGGATGGGCGTGTGATGCGCCCTTTGTTGGCCCTGTAATCTCCAGCTCGCTGTGCTTTTATGAAATGTGAAAGGAGATTATGGGCCGTGCTGCACCATAGAGCTCCGTTAGGTAATGATTAACACATAGTGCCAGTGACAAGAAGAGGAGAATGAGGTCACAGGAGAAAGGCACTCATGCTTCAGCTCCTCTTTGTTTCAAAAGATCCAGACTCCCCCAGAAGACAAAACAAACTTTTGCTCTTGTTGGTGGCTCCCCGGCCCTCTGAGCGAGACCTGGCATGGAGTAGGCACTCAGCAAACGCTGACAAGCGAGTGAAAGACGAAGGGAAGGCTACGTGATTGAATAAACAAAGTTGCAGGCATAGCAGGAACTGGGAGTTTGCTCCCTGGCAGAGATATTTTTAGAAAGGGGGGTTGGTGCGTATTATACCAGGGCACCACTTGGTATATGAGGTGCTTGTCATGGAGACCAGTGTTCACGGAATTATGCACCAAGCATGGTATCGGGGCTTGCCTACGTGCTCACTCGTTCTTTCTCTCATCAGCTTCACAAGGGAATGGTTGTTACCCCCATCTCGTGATAAAGCACTTGTTACTGTTGTTGGGTGTCTCGGAGTCAGGGATTCCCGGGGACCTTGTGAACAACAAATTGAAGACTTGCCCAGTCCTGCTCTGTGTTCATGATCTCTGGCATGCTCAGTCCCATTGTCAGTCACTGTGTCAGTCCAACTTGTTGAGGGTCTTCCTCTCTTTATCTCAGCCTCCATCTTTCCAAGCATGATGTCCTTTTCTGAAGATTGACCCCTTCTGACAACATGCCCAAAGTATGTGAGAGAAATTCCACAATCCTTGCCTCTAAGGATCACCCTGGCTGCACTTCTCCAGTCAGACTTGTTCGCTCTTTTGGTAATGCATGGAATATTCAATATACTGTGCCAATATTACAGTTCAAAGACATCCATTCTTACTGTCTTCTTTAGTCATCATTCAACTTTTACAAGCCTGGAAAGCAATTGAAAAAAGACTTGGGGCAGGTGTACCTCACTCTTGCCTTTAACAATTTGTTTTCTTGTCTCTCATTTTTACAAAATTTTACTTTGAGGGAAAGTTTATAAATCATATTGTTTTTTCATTCAATTATTCATAAAGCTTTTTTGTTTTATTACATTAAGGAAAGTTGATTCATCTAATTATTTAGTGTCTGATGCACCCCGTGCAGCACATACCTTGACTTCCTGACTTCTGCTATGGGTGCGGAAAACCAAGTGAAATTGTTGACAACTTCAGCTGCCGTGTGGAAAAGTCCACTTGTGAGGATTTCTGTTTTCTTTGTTAGGGTATAAGTTAGGTCCCTGCAAATGGAGTCCCTTGCTGACTCTGATTAAGTGACAAGGTTTGAACTCAGATCTTCCTGACTCCTGATCCCAATTTTTGCTGTCGTCTTTGTTAAACCGAACGAAACCACACCAGACTCACATAGAAGAGAGACATTTAGGTGTGCTTTTGGGATCCTGGGATGCTCCGGGTGTAGGAGGAAACCACTTGTGTCTCCAGTAGGGCCTTGATTTAGCTGAGAATTCCTATTTTCTCCACATCCCGGGGTCGGTTCTGGGAGAGGGTATAGGACATAGGACTGGAGAGTCTGTTTCACAGCTGGTTCTGCCTTGAGGTTGTATTAGTTGTATTAGGAGGAGCTTGTCCTTTTGTAGAGATCTGAGTTGGTGGCAAAGAAGGCTATCAGTAATTCTTAGTGTGATTGTTCGAAGAGCAAAGGAACTCTGGTAATATCGCAGATTACACTTTAGAATACAAAGCAAAAGAGTTGTCAGTTTGAATCCACCAGCAGCTATCTGGGAGAAAGATGTGGCCTTCTGCTTCTGTAAATATTTACCATGTTGGAAACCTTACTAAGCGGCACGTCTCTGTTGTCCCAGAGTATCCCTTTGGATTGTGATGTTGGTGAAGGCTACTGGATATTCCATAGGCTGTCAAAAGAACAAGTTCGTGTTGGAGGAAACACAACCAAGCTGTTCCTTAGAGGCAAAGATGCCGACAGGTCATCTCACATACTTTCGGCAGCATGTAATCAGCAGGGGTCAGTCCTTGGAAAAAGATAGCCCTTTTGGAAAAGTGAGGCTTAGTAAAAGAATACCTTAAACAAGCTGGAGTGGCACAGTGATTGCGACAGTGGACTTGAGCACTGTGGAGACTGACGATGACACAGAGAGGGCGAGGTTTCACCCTGTTGTTCAGAGGGTCTTTCTGAGGCATAGTCCACTTGAGGGCACATAACAAACAACAAAGCATCGTGTGAGCTCTAATCGTCTTAGACTGGCAATGGGGTCAGAAGCGAGAAGCTTATAATAAAGACTTTTTGAACAGAAGGATGAAGAGAAGAAAGAAGAGGAAACAACAACAACAAAAAGAACCTTTTCTAAGTGCATCTCTGAATTCTAGAATTCATCTTTTCCTTCAGTGACTAGCAGTCAGTATATGGTTGACAATTGAGATTCAGGGTAACATAAACCAAAGGAAAAGGTATTTGTTTGTGCTGTCGTTTGGTGCCATCACGTTCTGAGGTGGAGCTTCCAAGGGCTGGCTCTTCATCTGTTGACGTTGTTCCTTCCGTTTCAGATGTCTGGGAATCTGAGGATAAAGTCTGAAGAAGGATATGGAGGGAGCCAAGGGCCCGGAGGTCAGAGAGGAGAAGGTGACCCTCCAAATGTCAACACTGTTCAGTCTGTCACCATGTCAGCTTAGTGCCACTTCTCCTACCAAGGCCTGGAGATGTCCCTGTGGCCTGAGTGTCACCTCGAATATGACTTCCACTTCCCCAGGGTGCTGCCCTACCCCCCTCCTTGTTCCCAGCTTTGCTGACCAGGCATCCAGTGTGTTCTCTGGCCGAGTGGACAGCAGATGATGTCCCTCCACATAACGGGGTCATGCTGGGTCCCCAGATGGGGCACTGCAGATAGAACCAGTGTCTGATAGACCCCAAGTCTTCCTTTGTGGAAGAGAGGACCTTTTCACAGGCCTTTCTGGGATCTTCATTTACTCAGCAGGCATTTTAAGGTGACAGAAGGAGGTAGGTGGAGGTGAGGACCCTTGTATAGGTGTTTCTGAGGTCTTTGTTTCCTCAGCAGGCACTTGAGGGTGCCTGGAGGTGGTGGCAGGGTGTGGTGAGGAACTGTTGCTTCTGCTGGTTGTCACTGAACTGGAACTCCAGGCATCTTCATTTGCAATGCTCCTGTGTAGTGGCTTTGAGCACACAGAGCTAATTATTTCTGTTCTCAGACTGAATTTTTCAGTCCATCTCTCAGAGCTTTGGAGTCATGTTAGCCATGTGGTGAAGGCTTCTGGGACAGTCACCACACACTCTTCCTCCAGCCTTGTCTGTGAGGATCGCAGAGCAGCATGTGAGTGTGTCCACACTGCAAGGCTGCTGCATGACCAGACTCGAGTCCAGACGAGACCAAGTCCACTGGCCCTGAGTCCATTCCTCATGTAGCTGACTTGTGGTCAGTAGAACCTCCTGGTCCTGCTCTCTCCATTCTACGGAAGTGGACTTCCTTACCTTTCTCTGGCTTCGCTCCTGCAGGACCTGCACCACACACCTTCCCATCTACAGACAGCACTTAAACTGTCCTCCCCGGGGCTCCTTTCCCCAAGTTCAGCTGCCACTTAAAATATCTGCACATCTCAGCTTTTGTCCAGTGCCTTGTGGGAGGGACAGAAGAACCTCCTGACCATTCTCTCTTCTTGTGGCCAAAATATTGTTGTTGTTGTTAACGTATTTTTGTTTGTTTTTAATTTTTATTTTATATTGGTTTGCTCACTGGCCAAAATATTTGCATTGAAAAGGCAGGTCTTCTGGCCAAGGTCTAGTAGATAAAAAGGTTTGCTGCTAACTCAAAGGTAAATGGTTCAAATCCACCAGCTGTTCCTTGTGACAGAGAAGGACAGTCTCCTTCTGTGCCATTTCCAGCCCCTGACAACCTGCTGGAGGGTCAGCTCTGAGGGAGTTTCAGCTCAACAGCAGTGAGTGGGTAAATGACAGGTGTCTAGGGTACAAGCCAAATCCAGATAACTCAGGGTGCTTGGGGCCTTCCCACTTTATGGACTTAATTTCCAGAGAGTTTTCTCCATAAACCCTCCAGTTATCCTGCTGAGCATTTGCTCCCACACCTGTCCAGGTGTGTGTGTGTGCGTGCATGTGTGTGTGTGTGTGTGTCTGTCTGTGTACAACCACACAGGAACTTCACTTTTTACTCAGGATCTGAGTCTGAGGATCTTAGAATTATTGCTTTTGCTTCTTTGATTAGGTCTGACCAGGCCATGTCCTGAAACACATGATGTGTCTAATGAGACAGATTCAAGGTGCCAGCACATGTGTTAAGGGACTCGGGTGACAGAAGTTGTTACAGTTCTCAGCTGTTAACTAAAAGGTTGGTGGCTCTAATCCACCAGCTAGCTGTTGTGAGGGACAAAGATGAGATAGGTTGCTTCTGTAAAGATGCATCGCCTTGGAAACTCTCCGTGGCACTTCTGCTCTATCCTACTGGGTTGCTATGAGAAGGACTAGGCGTGGCAGCCGTGTGTTGGACGCTCGTGTTGATGGGTTGCTGTTCCTCCACCTCCTCTTCCCTGTATTCCAAGCTGGTCCTGCTGACTTAGTGGCCAACAGAGTGGACGAGAGGAAGAGTCAAGGGCTCTGAGATCAGGTCATGCTCGTGCCTAGAACTTAGATGCTCACTCCTGCACTGTACCCACTCTGGGAACCTATCAGCCAACCACAAGGGAGGCCACTTGCAGGAAGTCTGCAAAACAGCCCTCTGAACTCTATATCAGTGGTCAGCACACACTGCCAGCCACTCAGCCCGGACTGCAGACCAGTAAATAAAGAAGCCAAGTTGGAATAGACACTCATGGTCATCACATGGACCAGAAATGGAACATCCAGCTAAACCTACCTTGAATTTCTTATCTAAAAGAGTACTGAAAAACTCCCCCACTGCTTACATCTACTAAGTTTTGAGTTGAGGAGAGAAAAGCCACCAGCTGCTCCACAGGAGAAAGTAAAATGGACTTTCTGCTCCCTTGTGACTGGCGCCTCTGAAAACCTGCTGGAGGGTGAGCTGTGAGTTGGCTCTGATTCCACAATACACTACAACAACTCCAGCAGAACAACCATTAAGCAGTTCAGCTGCTAATCAAAAGATTAGTGGTTCAAAACCACCAGTGCTTCATAAGGGAAAGACTTGGGGATTTGAGTCCTTAAAAATACAGCCTAGAAGACACTAAAGGAGTGTTCCTTTTTACTCTAAGGTTGCTATGGGCTACAATGTATTTGTCAGCAAAAAACAACATTTTGGGTTTTTTTTTAAGTTTTTTTTATTATTATTAAATTTTATTAGTTTTAGTGAACATTTACAGAGATTTTGGGTTTTCATTCATTCATTGTTGCACTGATTTCTCCACCCTCCTCCCCAGTTCGTTCTTCTCCTCCCCCCCAAATGTCTGTGTTAATTGTCCAATTGGCACAGTGCTTGTCAAAGCCAGTTCTGATTAATCTCCTTTATCAGTGTGTCCTTTGCCATTCCCTATCACTCCTCCCTGAGGGAGACTTCACCCTGATTCATAAGGAAAAGGGGATGGCGTATTCTCTTAGCTACTTCCTGCTGAAAAGGGACGCTGTGGGTTTCAGGGTGAAGATCTTCTCTCACTACTCTAAAGGGCCCCTTTGGCAGTAGGAAACACGTAGACTATTATGGAGATTGATTTTGGAATTTAGATGCACTGTTATCAGTTGTGCTTAGCCATACATGTTCATATCCTTGAAGATGTATCATGGAAGTGAGAAAACAACATTTTGAGATAGTTTATTGTGTGGTTATTGTTGAGAACTGGGGCGTCATCCCTGACTTGGAGTGATCCGGTGTGTGACAGCAGGACACTGCCGGACCCTGTGCCATCCTCACATCCTCTGATTCTCTGTTGTTCTTCAGACCAGGGCTGCAGCTACACTGTCAGTCCAGCTCGTTGACAGTCTTCCTCTTTTTCGCTGGCCTTGGCTTCACTGAGCGTGATGTCACTTCCCAGGCACTGACCTCTCCTGATAATATGCTCCAAGTACATGAGATAAAGTCTCACCATCTTTGCACTAAGAAGCATTTTAGCAGCACTTTGTCCAAGACAGATTTATTATGTAGCTGTAGATACTTCTAATACTTGATGGGCTGAGATTTCCATTCCTGGAATATCAGACTTTGAAAGGAGTCTGTGTTTGTCTGTGTCTCTGAGAGGGAGGAAGGGCTAAGTGATTCTATGCTGTTTGTTTACAATTGCTGTGCCTTCTGCTTTCCAGAGATCTACTCCTATCCTGAAGCCTAACCAGTGTTGTTTATTAGTTCACCATTTATTGTTCTGTGTGGATGTTTTCTAGTTTCAAAATTGGTTTCGTAAGCAGAGAAGCAGAGATGTTTTCAGGCCTGGGATAGTGTCCTTGGAGCTGAACCCTGTTGGGCTTTACTGGGCAACCAGATTGCAATTCAGAGGATAGAGATCAATGTGGCAGGAAATAACCCCACACTGCACTGGAAGGGAATGTATGTCCAGTCTTACCCAGGAGGTACTATCATTTGGTAGAAGTTTCCTCTTGTTCAGGGTTGGGAAGAATTTGGAGGCTAACACTGACCGGAGGCTCAGCAGGGAAGAGTATTATTGGTAATATGCGATGTTTAACGTAGCCGTAATCAGACCTAGAACTTGAATTTCATGTGATTTGAGATAAGAGTTCTACTAATGGCTCTCTTACCAACTGTAGGTGGCTGCTTGAACTACTGAACTCACAGAGAAAATAACCAGCCTTGGAAAGCTTCCCAAGATAGTCTCCATGAATCATAGCTGTGACTTTCGGGAGCAAAGCCCAGAAAACATTTTACTTCTTCAGATAAATGCATATGGTGGTTTAAATGGGAAATGTGTGATATATTTGGATTTCAGAGAAGTTATAAAGTGTGATGTTTGTAATGCGGTTTTATACTGTTGTTGTTAGGTGTTGGCAAGTGGCCTATAACTCATAACGACCCTGTGGACAGCAGATGGAAACCTAGCCTTATCCTGCACCATCCTTACAAACTCCATCATGCTCAAGTCCATCCTCATAGCTCCTTGTCAGTGTACTTGACTTTCACACCCACCCACGAGAGGTGCGTTGAACCTGAAAAGAAAGGCCAGGGTTGTAATTCTGAGGTTTGCACTTACTCTCTGCATGACTACGTGTTACCTCTGAGCCTTAATTTCCTCGTTTACAAACGGTGAAATGAGTCTTACAGCAAATCTGGGTGATGTCATTGTGATCTGTCTTCCACTCCAGTTTCATGATTTGACTGTGCATTTTCTCTTCTCATGGAAGCAGCTCTGCCTCTGTCTGTCTCTCCGCCTCATTGCCATTGAGTCAGAACTGACTCACAGCTGACCCGTCACTTGGGTTTCACAGCAACTGCCCATCTGTTTCCCATGGAGTCAAACGGCCAGAGAGGCACAGCCTTTAGGATAGCAGCAAAACTCCCTGTGGACTCTGTCACCAGAGCTCCTGAGCTGTGGAGAAATGCCTCATCAGAGTTCTAATCTAGAGATTAGTGAGGAAGAAAGCAGTGTTTTATCAACTGGATGCCAAGTTAATGTTTGTCCATTTATTTGAGTTCTTAAATGGGGGCTCAGACGGCTGAAAGGAGCTGTGAGTCATAAGAGCTTAGTACAAACCACTTGGCATGTCAGAGAGTAGACCTGGCTTTGTTGAAGGGCTCCGAGGTTTCTGCTTTGAGAATGATTCTATGGGAAGAATCAGCTCTGGGCTCTGTCTCAGGAACATGTTGCAAGCACATTCTTTTTCATAGAAATACAGATGTCATTCTCTTACAAAGGCCTCCTCCGAGCTGGGCATGGATGAGTCAGGTGCTTCAGGTACATACTATTCTTTTATTCATCTGCCGATGTATGTGAAAAAGGGAGGGAACTGACCTTAAAGCTTGACCTAATGGTTCAGAATATGGGCTCTAGGTCAGATGGTCTGGAATGGAACCATTGCTCTGCAGCCACATGTAGTTGAAATCAAGTAAATGAAGTTCCCCAAACTTCAGTTTTTTCACCTATAAAAAAGGAGGGAGAGAACTTTTTAAAAGGGATATATGATTGGGTATTACTGTCATGACAGGAGTCCAGAATGAAGACTGCACAGTGGAGTGGACTTGGGGGGAAGGATTGCATAACAATGAAAGAGGTTTTTTTTTTTAACTTTTCAAGGAGAAGGGTGAATTGGAGGGAGGGGGTGGGCAGGGAGAAAAGTACTACAATGAATGACTGGAAACCCTAAGTCTCTGTAAACTATCTCAGTCACAAAAGGACAAATATTGCATCGTGCCACTGTCGTAAAATGGGACTGATATCAGGGTTGGGGTAAGACTGAGAAAAACTGGATAAATTGTGTATACTGCACTGAAACAGATAAGTCTCTGTAAACTATCTCAGTCACAAAAGGACAAATATTGCATCGTGCCACTGTCGTAAAATGGGACTGATATCAGGGTTGGGGTAAGACTGAGAAAAACTGGATAAATTGTGTATACTGCACTGAAACAGATGAGGGAGTGAATAATTTAAAAGCCATATATGCTAGTGTATTACGGTATCACAAGAGTCCATAATTAAGGTTGCATAGTGGAATGTACTTGGGGCGGTGGGAGGGGTGCGGGGGGATTGTGTACCAGGGAAGGAGTGTTTCTTTTACTTTTGAAAGAGAGGAGCGAACTGGGAGGGGGGGGGCGGAGGGAGGGCTGGGCGGGGAGAGAAGTGCAGCAATGAATGAATGGAAATCCAAATTCTCTGTAAATGCTCATTAAAATTATTAAAAAAAAAAGCTTAAAAAAAGATGTTAAACAGTTTATCAAAGTGACTAGTAAAATATTCTGTTTCATGTGAGCTGGGCATTGTTGTGAGTCATTCTGGATTACAGATAAAGGTAGAAATAAAGCTAATTGATACAAGGGGGGAAAGGAGGTATAGTTAGAGGTGGTGTTTGTGGAATGCTTGACCCCACCGTCCACAGGATCATCTCCACCGTCATCATCATCATCATGATCATTTTCATCAGTTTCATTAGCTCCACTAACATCATTATTAGGATTATTACCATCATAACCATCACCACTGTCACATTCTCACCATTATCCTCTCATCTCCACCATCACAAGGGTGTTTTTCATCACTCCCACCATCACCAGATGCCTTGATGATCCGTGTTTTCAGGATCAAGGAGTTAAGGCTCAGTGTTGACATGGGTCTAAAATAAAGTATATGTTTAAGCTCAATTCTTAATTTGTATATTTATTCTCATAAAGACATCAGTTAATCCGTTTCCAGCTATTTCTCAGTATTTCTGGTTGTTGGGAGAAGTTTGTGGTGGTTGTTGTTGTTAGGGGTTGTCAAATTGACGACTCCAGGAAACCCTGTGTCCACCGATCAAAACCTTGCCCCGTTCAGTGCCGCCCTCACTGTGTCTGCCTGGGCTTCAACCCTTCAATGCAGTTGCTGTGTCAGTCTATCTCAGGGAGGCACTGCCCGTTGTCCATGAATGCTGTGCTTTCCTAAGCATGACATTCCTTCCAAGGCCTGGCTTCTCCTGACAGCTTGCCCCACACAGGTGCAAAGACGTCTTATCCTCCCTGGCTCTTCTAAGACAGGATTTCCTTCTTTGGGCAGCCCCTGGTAGGTTTCACATATATTTGCAGATGGATTAAATAACATTAAGTATATAAAGCACCTGATGCATCCATACCCGGTCTAGAGTACTTTCCAGTTCCACAATTCAGAGGCATCAGTTCTTCTTTGTTTTCCTTATTCAGCACCCAGTTTTTACATGCATATGAAGCGCTTGAACGTACTGTACTATGGGTTGGGTCAGGCATGTCTTCATCTTTAAATGAACATTCTTCTCTTTAGTACTTTAAAGAGGTCCTCGAGAGCACCTTGATAGCTTGAAATCAGCCAGACTTGGGAGTATTTACACCATGCTGTTTGAGGTGCCGTCAAGTTGACTGTAATTTGTAGTGACCCTATAGTGAACCTTGCCCTCTCCTGTGCCATCCTCACAGTGAGCCAAGCCCCAGCTCATTGTTAAAGTCACGATGTCATTTCATCTTGTGAAGAGTCTTCCTCTTTGGACCCCCAACCTTTCCCAGAACGATTTCTTTTTCTGAGGACTGGCCCTTCTTGACAACATCTGTCTAAAGTGTGTGAGACCAGGTTTCACCATCCTTACCTCCAAGGA
>NW_006399822.1:6652065-6690054 GCF_000299155.1 Elephantulus edwardii
TGTGTCCTTTGCCATTCCCTCCTCCCTGAGAGAGACTTCACCCTGATTCATAAGGAAAAGGGGACAGCATATTTTCTTAGCTACTTCCTGCTGAAAGGGGACACTGTTGGTTTCAGGGTAAAGATCTTCTCTCACTACTCTAAAGGGGCCCTTTGGCAATAGGAAACACGTAGACTATTGTGGAGATTGATTTGGGGATTTAGATGCACTATTATCAATTGTGCTTAGCCATACATGTTCATATCCTTGAAGATGTATCCATTTTCCAACTTTCTATGCATAGGAAGCAATTGAAAATGCCACAGCATGCATCAGATGCACCTTAGTCGTGAAAATGACTTGGAGATTGGCAGGTTTCATAGACAGAGCTCCGTACACAGAGCCGGCTGCTAAGCATTCACCAGCATATCCTGTCCCCAAGCAAACCTGTAGAGTCAGAAACTCCAGAAGTGCTCAGCTTCCAAGAAATGCTGCTGCTGTCTCCATCTTTCCTTCACTTCCAGCAGTCTCAGAAACTCCCTCAACCTGCAACTTCTGCTTTCTCTGCACCACGCTCCCACCCCGCCAGCCTCTGTGCTGGTGACGGTTCAGCTACCAGAAGAAAAATGCTGTAGATGCTTCCTTACCTGATGAAGCAGAAAGACACTGGGCAGGGACAGAGGAGAAAGCTCCCATTTAAACGCAAATAGCTCAAATAATTGCTGAGCAAATCTAGAAGATGACTGGCTGAGGAAATTGCTTTTGTGTGTAGAGTTGCTGTGGGCTTGCCCCTTGGGGGCAGTGATTCCTCCAGGAGCTCAGGCTGACACATTTGAGTCCCTGACTGTCTCTGCACAGGTATTTCCTTGGCCTGCAGGTCACCTCTGCCTCCAGCTCCCCAGGGGACTTTCCTGTGGGTGCTCTGAAAGGGGGTGAGGAATCATTGCCTGACACTGAATTACCAGGTGCAGGTAGCTATTGTGTCTACCTTCGCAAGACTAGTTATATTACCTTTGGTATGGCATTGAGTGTAATGCAACAAAACTGTCATCGAGTCAGTGCCGACTCTTAGAGACAGCCCTGTGTGCGTCTGTAGTGTCAAAGACCAGGCCTTTCCTCCAGCATGCCTCTGTGTGGCCTAGAACCTCCAAACTTTCAACTAGCAGTTAAATGTGTCCAATGTCTCCACCACTGAGGGCCTCCTACAGGTTATCAGACAACCTATTAAACGGTAGGAGCTCTGGTGGCCTTGTCATAGGGAGTCAGGGGCCGCTCACCCAAGGGTAAGACCTCTCTGGTGGTTCAGATGAGGTGAACCAGGACAAGGGCTCAGGCAGAAGTTAAAAATGCAAGTATTTGACCATTTTGTGAATTCAGGGCCTACCAGGGTGTGCAGGATTGCAAAACTGGAGACCAGGAGCGGCTCTTCAGGAGAAAGATGGGCAAGGCTGTGTGGTTTCCACGCTTGAAAATGCAGTGAGGGGTTAGCTCTCAGTCTGTCTGACTTGAAGACAATGAATTTGAGGGTTTCTTTCACTCTTTCTACAACAAGATGAATTTGACAGAACAGCAGCCATGGACTTTGAGCCCAGTGTAGCTCGTGAGGGTGGCACGGGATGGAATAACACTCCGGTCAGCTGTTCAGAGGGTTCCCACTGGGTCGTCAATAACAGCACCTAACAACATTGCTCTGTACTGAAAGAGGTCTGGTAGAATAGTGTGTTAAGAGTTGGGCTGCTAACTGACAGGTCAGTGGTTTGAATCTATTAGCCTCTCCATGAGAGACAGATAGGGAGTCAGCTTCTGTACAGATTTGCAGTACGAAAACCCCGTGGAGGATCCCAGGGCTTGGAACCCACTCCATGGCAGTGATTTGGGTGTGTTCACATTGTATTTCGGCACTTTCATGGTGCAGTGTGTTAAATACTGAGATGATACCCAAGAGGTCAGTGATTCAAACCCACCAGTCACTTCTGTTCCCGTAAAGATTTACAGCTGCAGAAGTCGAGGTGTTCTGCCCTGTCTCACTGGGTTACGGTGGGAGAAATCCAGTCAGTGGTGGGGAGTATTTTGAGTTGATTGTACCCAGGAGATTCTATCTGGAATAACGTAATTATAATCTAACCTGAAGAGCATGGGAGGTACTGCTTTAATGTCCTGTTCATACACCAAGTGCTTTTAATACCTGGAGTGTCTCTAGAAGGGAAATAGATATTCTTTTTCCCTTCAGAGGTATAGACTCTAGTAACTTATAGAGATCACCAAGCCCAGGCGTTTGCCTACAGGTGGAAGCTTCTCAGGCAAGCACCTTGGTCTTTCTGATACCTCGGTCATGCCTGTGAGATGTCCACACACTGTCCATGTTTGTGGTTGTGCTGATGAGAGGAAAATTCAAAGAAGTGAAGAGAATTGCTCCAGATCACATGGGAAGCGGAAGATGAATAAGGAGAAATAAAAGCAGCAACAGAAGTAAAAAAAACAAATATGGGACAGTATTGTAAATTAAGGGCTGCTAGAATTTTTAGGATCACACAAGTGGAAGCCAAGAACAAAGCTTGGTGTTGAAGTCAGAGATCCAGGCGTCGAAGTCAGAGATCCAGGCCTAGAGTCTGATGGATTCCTTGGTCAGTCAAGTTCTAGCTTATGACCTTTGTAGGCCATACATACCACCCTGCAAGGGATTCACTTTCCCAACTGCAAAATGGGCATTGAAATATTATCTCAAGATACTATTGTATTTAATAAGTGAGAAATTGGAACTCCCCTGCCAAATTTTCTGGCGTAACAGGAGAAAAGTTGCTATAACTCTTATTATTTTGACTGGGTGTTTTTGGCTTGTTACTATGAAGATTTGAAGGAAAATCATTGAGATCTTAGAGATCATCTGTCCCTAAGGAAAGCTGAGTTAGAGACCTCTGCCTGCCTGATGTCCTGGGGGCCAGCGTTAACCTGAGAGAGAAGTGATTGATGTGGAGTTAGGATGGCCTCATTGGAGAGGTTAGCTGGACACAATAGAAGCCTCACCAGGCCTCCAGCACTGTGAGTGGAATCTGTTTGATTTAGTTGCTGAGTTTCCCTCCCTAGAGAGGCTCATTCACTTGTCACCACCTGGTATGACCTTGGGTTTGACTCACTTGCACTTTGTACAGTGGCACTCTCAGTGTGGAGCCTGATGACGGTCAATTTCATCTCTGAGCTGTCCCATTAGACACAGAATAAACTTTCCTTTCCTGTCTGTTGGTCAGAACCAAGTCTGACTGGCCTCCCGCAGGACCGAGCAACATATTGTTTTTAATTTTTGATCCTAGAATGTCAGCCGTGGCCCAGATGTAATACCAGAAGCTGCCTCAGGCTTCTTTTCTTATGTATGTTGTAAGTGCTTTTAAAAATTACATCCATATTAGTTGGTGATTGATGACAATTTAGAAAGTACTGATAAAATAAGGAAAAGACATGTTTTTAAACCAGTAATCCCACCATCCGTAAGTAAACAGTGTTCTTCATGATTTTAATTTAGCTTCAAGTTTTTAAAAATAATGGAATAAATGAAATCCTAAGGTTTAAGATAGTGTTGATTTTGTTGCTTTAAAATTTCACATGGATGAACGTTCTAGGCAATTGCTTTGACATTTGAAAAGAAAAGGGCTGATCTGAACATCTTCTGGATGAAGGCATAAAGACATAGAATATCCATGGCGCTTGCCCTTTGCTGATACCCACAGGGAAGGCATATTCCAGAATCTGAAAGGAACATTTAGAAGTCTATTCCAAATTCCTGGAAATTAATGCTGATGAGGGCAGCAATGGGCTCCTGTCAGCTAAGCACAGAAGACTCTTTCCTTCATGCATCAATCCCATGTCTTCCTGAATTGAGAAGTGCTGGTTGGGTGGCAGGAAGAGAGGGAGGCAGGAGAGAGATGAGGAAGAGAATGAGAAAGCTCCCCTATGTTCACAGGGCAGACAAGACTGAAGGGTATTTATTGTGAAGGGGAATATCTGGGGAAACTGGTCCACAAGGTCACCCAATAGCAACATTTTAGTAAACTCATCATCACTCAAGGTCTGGTCTTAGACTTTGTAATCTCAGAATTATTATTGCCTTGTTGTCTGAGAAGTTCTTGGGGGCCCCCGCTAGCCAAGTGTCTAGCTATTAAATGGTTTCAGAGGAAGCTGAATTGCATTCAGAAGATTGCCTGGTGAGTGTGCCTTAACACTGACACATTTGGACGATTTCAGCAGCTGGAACCTTCAAGTTTAGACTCCTTTTTTTCCTCTTTAAGTAGAGAATAACTGAGAAGTCTATATTCTGGAGACAGCCTGAGGTTAGACACCATCTTTCCTGTTTTGTGTAGTACAGAATTTGGAAAGAGTAGACCTTGAATGACTCATGTAAGTTTTCACTGCCTTACTTTTATCACCTGTAAAATGGCAATGACATAGTATCTACTGTCGAAAGTAAGAATGTGTACTCTGTTAAAATCGAAGTAAAGAGATTTATTGAGGAATACTACAATTTGAAAATCGAACAGCCACCCTGTATAGAAAACTAAGTTACTTCGAATATGGAGGGAGAGGTGATTTTATGATAAAACAGGGAAGCAGAGTGGGTACATCACTAACAGTTCTATTTTCAGCTACCTTGTTCCTGGAACATCTTGACTAACCTCATTCTACAGTCACATTCCTGGTGCCCACCTTTATTTACTAAGGGTGGCTTAGGGTTAAAAGCTAGGCCAGATAAACAAGATGAGAGATAGGGGTCCAGGGTCTCCTGTCACCACTCAGCCCAATGCCCAAGGCCATATGCATATGGATGGGAAGAAATCAACATTGTATTCTTAGGAATGCAGAGGCAGGAGCTTGAAACAAAATTAAGTTTTGATTCAGACCTTAAACCACAGTTTTTATCATTTGAAATGCATCATTAGAGATTTACTAGCACATTCTTCTCTTTTGTTCATACCTCTGCCTATTGATGTTTTTGTTTACCTTGAGTCAAAACTGACCCATGGCAGACCTTCTACCAGGTTTTCAGAGTCAGTGACCAGTACTGGCTGAGATTGCCTGTCTTTCTCCCATGGAACAACTGGTGGATTCAGATCACATCCCTTTGTGTTGACAGTGCAATTCCATACCACTAAGCCAGCGATATTCACAATGGAATTACCTTTCTTCTCCGAGAAATTCTTGAGCATGTTATAAGGCTCAGATATGAGGAGTACTTAAGCCCTGGTGGCCAGTTGGTAAGCAGTTTCTGTTGTCAACACAATGGTGAGTATTTCATATCTATCAGCTGCTCTGATGAAGAAATATGAGTAGTCTTCTCCTTGTGCTTTACACCCTGTGAACACTTGCTACAGAGCTGACTGTGAGTTGGTCCTGACTTGACAGCACGTAACAACAGCAGCATAAGATCATTGAGAGTATTTTATGGTTTTTGTGCCCACCCCATAATTCACATCCATATTTATCGAAGCATTATTGTTTTTTTTACTAGTGATTTAAAAAAAATTATTTTATGCTGCTTTACATACAAAGTTTGTATACGTTGTTTTTCACACTGGATCTTTCCTCTTGCATTTACCCATCCCTCCCTCCCCCCATCAAATTGTGCAACCTTATGATTAAGCCCCGCCCCCAGCCCCCTGCCCCCTGCCCGCCTTCATCCCTCTGTTCCCTGCTCCCCTCCATGGACCCTCGTACTCATTCTGCAACAATGGTCTTATACAATATTTGTCTTTATCAGACTGAGTTAGTTCACTTAGCATCATGTTCTCCAGTCTCTCCCAAGTAGTAATTTACAAAGTCATTGCTCCTGCGTGCTGTGTAATTTTCCACTGTGCCGATGTACTACATGGTTTTTATGCTCATTTGATTCTCAGCTTTCCATATCAGTAGGCTTCATCTTCAGGGTGAATTGAATTTTTTTTGCCAGAGTCAGTGCTCCAAGCTGGGCCTAATTTGGAGGAACAGCTTAAGGATAAAAAAATACTAACTCAAAATGTAATACCCGTTAACTTAGTTTCTCTTTTAAATTTAATTTCTTCTAAATACAGGGTTCTTTTCATAGTGAGAGGAATTTAGTGGGGCTACATGTATTTTTTTCTATAATTATATTTTATTAATTTTCATAAACATTTACAGAGATTTTGGGTTTCCATTCATTCATTGTTGCACTATTCTCTCTACCCTCCTCCCAGTTTGTTCTTGTCCAAATGCCACAGTGCTTGTCAAAGCCAGTTCTGATTAATCTTCTTTGTCAGTGTGTCCTTTGCCATTCCCTATCACTCCTCCCTGAGAGAGACTTCACCCTGAGTCATAAGGAAAAGGGGACGGCGTATTCTCTTAGCTACTTCCTGCTGAAAAGGGACGCTGTGGGTTTCAGGGTGAAGATCTTCTCTCACTACTCTAAAGGGCCCCTTGGCAGTAGGAAACACATAGACTATTATGGAGATTGATTTTGGAATTTAGATGCACTTTTATTGATTGTGCTTGGCCGTACATGTTCATATCCTTGAAGATGTATCATGGGGGTGTTGCAACCTAGAAGACACAAATTTAACTAACAAGTTATAAGTACATGAGTCAAAAATTATGGAAAAGTAAAAGAAATGATTCTTTCATTGTTTTACAAACCCTCCCCCAGGTCCCCTCCACCATGTAGCCCTTGCTCTAGACTCCTGTGATGACAGAAATACCTAGTTATATATCTCTTTTAAACAATTTTCTTCCTCCTCTGTTTCAGTGCAGTATACATTATTGAACCCATCTTACTCAGTCTCTCCCCAACCCCAAGGACAGTCCCATTCTACAACAGTGGCATCATGTAATATTTGTTCTTTTGTGACTGGGATATTTCACTCAGCATAATGTTCTCCAGAGTCAACCATTTTGAATAATATTGCATGAGTTCCTTGTTTTTTAATGCAGCATAGTATTCCATTGTGTGAATATACCACAGCTTCTCTAGCCATTCGTTTGTTGATGGGCACTTAGGTTGTTTCCAACTCCTTGCTATTGTGAACAAAGCTGCAATAAACATGGGTGTGCAGGGGCTACATGTATTACGTGAACATTTTATGTTTAATTATATATTCAGTAATTAAGATAACCCATCCAGTCTGCACCAGCGAGCCTATTTAGGAACCAGTACCTTAAGGTAACAAACTAAAACCTCTTAAAAGAACACGAGCCTAAGGTATACAGAATATAAAACAAACAGCTTTTAGATAAATCTTTCTGATATCCTGTTCATTTTTCCAGAATCATTCACTTCACCACAACCAGGGGTATTGGCAAAAGGGAGCTGATCCCTCCTCAGTGAACCCAAACCAGAAATCTAAAGGTGTTTTACTCTCCAGTAAAATTTTAAGGATAGGCTACAGATTTCTGCTGAGTTGTCATTCTGTCTGCAACATTATCAGATATTTAAGCCATGTTGAAGTTATTTAATGCCATCGAGTCAGTTTTTATTCTAGTGACAATCTGAACAACAGAGATGAGCCGTGCTCTGTTCTGCGCCAACCTCATGATCTCTGACATGCTTGAGTCCATTCTTGGAGTCACAGTGTCATTCCATCTTGTTGAAGGTCCTCCTCTTGTTCTCTGACCCTCCACCTTTCCTGCCATAATTTGAGACATAGTTACAGATAAGTTGTTGGTAGACTTTTTTGACTGAGGGATATCATATGAGCACAGGAATGCATGGAGCAGTCTCTGTCCTGATAGGTGTTTCTCAGATAGCGTGGTTTGGTATTTCCTTTGTTCTGCCCACTTTAAAGGTCCTCCATCTCCCTTATGGTGAGAAAAGAAGCTCAAATCATAAGTCTAGTGTATACTTTCCTGACGCTGGCCAATGATTGGGCCAGTTTAACAAGCACATTTCTCTCTGAGTATCAGAAAGCATTGTTAGAAACAAATCTCAAATGAACTTTCATTTTTAAAAGTTATCTACAGAAAAGATTACAAATATGAAGCAAAATTAAGAACATAGTCCCACTTTTGACACCAGAAAACATCCAAGTAAGAATTCATACTCTGTTAAAAATAAAAGTATAGAGACTTACTGAGGAATGAAACAATTTGCTGGTTGGGCAGAAGCTCCGTAAATTTGTAAAGAATACATGTTTGTTCTAATTATGGGGAGAGGTGTGCTTTTATAGTGAAAAGAGGAAGGGAGGTTGGCCATAGTCAAATGATTACAGCCACAAGGTGGATATATCATTAGCAATTCTGGTTTTAATTACCTTCTTCCTAGAACAGTTTAAGTAAACTCATTCCCCTACAGTTATATTTTTACCCACCTCGATATTTACTAAGAGCAACTTGTGGTAAAGAGTCTGGCTCCATTCAACCAAAGCCACAAGGCCATATGTATACGACTGAAAAGAAGTCAAGGTTACATTCTCAGTAACACACAAACAGGAGCTTATAATACAAAAGAGTTTTGATTTAGACCTTATGTAAACCATTTGTGAATGCCAAACCTTCAGTTGTAGAGGTTTGCTAGCATGTTATACGTGCTGATTTGTATAAACTAGCTGGCATACTACATTTCCACTTCAAGATCTTTCTTTTTTTATTTTATTTCTTACATATTCTTTGTTTACATTTGGACGTGTCATCTACCAGTTAACAATCACTTTTTGCTTATGTGAAAACACATACTATCCCATTTAAGAGTGGAATAGATCTTTCAAATTCTGTCTTGGATTCACAACACCTAGACACTAGGCGTCAATCATTTTGTAAAAAAAGTTTTGCATTGGGAATATCTGCTTTCAGGGATCTCTCCAAGGTGTTAAGGGACAATGTTTTCAAAAGATTAAAGAGCACTTGATTGAATCCATGGTCTTTTCCATGCCTTCCTATGTATCTGAAAGTTGGACAATGAATAAAGATGATGGAAGAAGACTAGATGCCTCTGACTTGTGTTGTTGGAGAAAAACAGTGACTATTCCATGAACTAAGCAAAACAACAAACAAAAATGGCTTGGAGGAAGTACAACCAGGGTGTTCCTTGAAGCAAGGATGATAAAACTTCATCTCACATATTTTGAACATGTTGTTATGAGGAGACAGCTCTTGGGAAGAGACACCCTGTTTGGAAATGTGGAGAGTGAAGAGCCATTTAAGAGAGGAAAACCCTCAACAAGGTAGACTGACACAGTTACAGTATCAATGGGTTCAATAGATCAGAGGTGATGAGAGTGGCACAGGTAGAACCGTATTCAGATTAATTGTTCTTGGTATCAAACTAGAGGCACAGCTATGCAGATGAAATAATACATTATATAGAACAGGGGGGAAAATGTTTAAAATATTGTGGATTATATGTAGTTTATGATAAAAGATTGTTGTTGTGTGCCATCAAGTTGCCCGCGACTCATAGTGACCCTGTGTACAACAGCCCTAAACCCTGCTCTATCCTGTGCCAATCTTACCCCCATTACCCCAGTGACTGAATCAACCCATCTCATTGAGGGTCTTCCTCTCCTGTGCTGTCCCTCCACCCTCCCAAGCATGATGTTTCTCTTCAAGGACTGACCTTGCCTTGCAGCATGTCCAAAGTATGTTAGACGAAGCTTCAGAATCCTTGCCTCCAAGGAGCAGTCTGGATTCACCCTCTCCATGACGAACTTATTTGTTCTCCTAGCAGTCCATAGCATATTTAATACTCTTCTCCAGCACCACAGCTCAAAGGCATCAACTCTCCTTCTATCATCTCTAGTCATTGTCCAGCTCTCTGATGCATAGCAAGTAATTGCAAAGACTATGGCCTGGATCAGGCACACCTTAGTTTCCAGACTGACATAGTTGATCTTCAGTACTTTGGAGAGGTCTCTGACAGCAGACTTTCCTAATACAATTCATCTTTTAAATTCCTGGCTGCTGGTACTAAGAGTGTTGATTGTAGAGCCAAACAAACGGAAGCTGTCAACGTTCTCAATCTCTTCACCATCTATCATGATACTGCCAATTGGCCCACTTGTGGGAATCTTTGTTTTCTTGATGTCTAGCTTCAATCCATATTGAAGGCTGCAGTCCTAGACCTTCTGTTGCAAGTGCTTCAGGTCCTCCTCAGTTTCAACAAGCAGGGTTGTGTCATTTGCATAAAGCAGGTTGTTGATGAGTCTATTTCCAATCCTGATGTCACATTTCTCCTCATAGAACTCAGCCTCCTGGATAATCTGTTCCACATATAGATTGAAAAACTATGGAGATAGGACACATCCTTGATGCACTTTCTTCCCAATTAGCAGATGTTAAAATCTAGCTAAATAAAACAAACCACGAGTTTGTTGCTGCTGAGCCAATTCCAACTCCTAGCAGCGTTAGAGGTCAGAAGAGAACTGCCCCATAGGGTTTCCAAGACTGTGAATCTTTACAGAGGCAGAGCGTCTCACTGCTCCTCCTCAGATGTGGGTTCAAGTCTCCACTCTTTCTGTTAACAGCTGAGAGTTTAACCATTGAACAACCACCAGAGCTCCAGTGGGGGCTGTAGATACTTAATGCCAACCAGAAAGGAGTAAATGTTTTCCTTCATGTAGGACCACTTCAGAATTTTATTTTATTTTTTATTAACCTCAGATTACATCTAGGGATTTGAGGGTTTTTCTGACAGAAAGGAGGTTTGAAAGCCCAGCCATTTGTATGTAAACTTTCCCCATTAGTGGGATAATAGCTTGAGGACATGACTACTAATCTCCCATTTATTTCTTGCCTGAAGCCTCTTTTATGACTCCCTTTAGGGATTTAGCTTCTTTTCTGAAATGCAAAAGTCAGATCAATTGATATCTTCAAAAGTTAAGATGTCAATCTTAGCTGCAGAATCTAAGATCATCGGAAAACGGCACTTTCCATTCTCTTTTCCATCTATGTCTTAAGGCGATGTTTTGGGAAATGAGGGGCTCTTGCCCCACTGGCACTGCCTTTGGTTTAGTTAGTGCTCAGCTGAGGCCTTGAGTAAGACATCATAAGACAATTGTCTCTTTCCCAGTTCTCTTGAAATCTTTCTGAGTTTTTCTCTAAAAGTCTGAGTGATGGGAGTGTAAATTATTGACCTCCTTCTAGGACTGTGAGCTAAAACTCATTTCACTTTAAGTTTCATACACTAACTGTTTGTATGATTATGTCCCAAATAGTACATAAAATATATTTACATTAAAATAACAACAACAACAACAACAACAATCCATTGTTTATTTAGAATTCAGATTAATAGTGTCTAGTATTTTCTCAGGCAATGTTTAACTCATTCTAGTTTCTATTAACATTCTATTTTTAAACAAAGTTCAAACAGATTTCAAGTTCCAAACATACAGCAGGCAATGAGGTCTAGCTAAAATTGAATAACCAAATTTTGTTTTCATAGTATTTATTTTTACAAACGTCTTGATTTGTGGCAAAATGCTAGCTATGCATTTAAAGTGGTGTATACTTCATATTAAAATACATTTAGATAAAAAAAAAATTTAAAAAATTTAGGTAAAATGAAAGAATGAGTCAGTTTAAAATAGGTTAGTACAATGTGAACTAGAATATGGCCAAAAATGAAAGAGAGTAAGACGTACTGACTGGGATACTACAAATAAACCTAGAGTCTGTATCTGGCAATACGTTTAAGGAATCTCACCAGGCACTCTCTAGATTTTGTAACTTCAAATCCAAACCAAATCTATTGCGGTCAAGTTGATTCTGAGAGCAACCTAAAGACCCAATAGAACTGTCCAGTTCAAGACTGTGATCTTTACAGAAGACTATGAACACTTGTTCCTCTGAGGAGCATCTGGTGGATTTGAGCCACTAGCCTTTGGATTAGCAGTTGAATACTAACTGTGTCAATTTAACAAGCCTCACGTCTCACAGCTTAGTTGTTGTTGTTGTTGTTGTTGTTATGTGCCGTCGAGTTGTTTGCAACTCATAGCAACCCTACGTACAACAGCCCTAAACTCTGTCCTGTGCCAATCGCGCTGCCTCTGACACCCCCATCCCAATTACCCCAGTCACTGAATCAATCCACCTCATAGAGGGTCTTCCCCTCCTGCACTGTCCCTCCACTCTACCAAGCATGATGTCCCTCTCCAAAGACCTGTCCCTCCTTACAACATGTCCAAAGTATGTCAGACGAAGCCCCAGAATCCTTGCCTCCAAGGAGTAGCCTGGTTTAACCCTCTCTAGGATGGATCTGTTTGTTTTCCTGGCAGTCCATGGTACATTCAATACTCTTCTCCAGCACCACAGCTCAAAGGCAACAATTCTCCTTCTATCCTCCCTAGTCATTGTCATCAATCACAGCTTAGAGGATTTCCAAATTGTCAGTCTACTGTTGGTCATCTTGGCACCCAGTGAAACAATTGAGTGAAGACCACATTTTTTTGTTCAGATTATTTCCCTACTTGGAATTTCTTTCCCCCTGTCTCATGCAATTTCCCTGTGGTTTCTTAGTTCATTAGTTCTCTAAGTACAATTCTTAAACCACCAACAAAACGTCAGCAAGGGAACATGGATGATGAGGATGACGGCACAGGATAGGCCAGGGTTCAGACCTCTAGTTCATCGGGTCACGATGAGTCGTTGTCAACTTGAAGGCACCTAACAACAATAACCTCTCAGTACAGGCAGCAGGAGCATCTCAGGTTACAGATAGAAGAAACAAGACAAAGCAGAACAGAAGAAACACAAATAGCTTGTATGCAAAAATCTTCAGTAAATTAAAGCAAATTAGGATACGAATATAGGACTATTTTAACTAGAAAATTAGTGAAGATTTAAAAATGGTAGTTTCCAAGTTTGGCAGGAATGTGGAGAAATAAGCATTCACATGAAATGTTCGGGGAAGCTTAAGTTATGCAATCAATGGGAAATTAGTCTGGCAGGATATATAGAAGGCCTAAGCAAAGTTCATACCCTTTGACACAGTAATTTCTCTTCTTGGGGGGAAGAGTCAGAGATATGTATGAATATTTATGCACAAACATGTTCATTGCGACATTATTTATAAATAGCAAGAATGTGGGACTGGAACACGTGCCAAAAACTGGGGAGAATGGTTAAATAAATTATGTTAAATGGAAGTGAGAGGCCATATGTAGCCATAAAAAAATAAATGTTTTCAAAAGATATTCAATGACATGGAAAATAATGTTAATTTAAAAATAGATAAACATTTGTGTATGCAGTTTTAAAATAATTGTATTAAAACAGTCCATGAGTTCTTTGCATCTGGGTGTCTGTCCAAAAGAAAACAGTTCACCATGGTTGGAAGCTGTACTATTATAAAAGAATTAGATTTGTCTCCTCTAGACTTGCTAGTTTCTTGGTCTTCTCTATCCCTGTTTTGGCTAAATTTTCTACAGTGAGACCACAGTTGCTTACAATGAAAATCTTACAAAAGGAGAGAATTCAATCTCGTATAATAAATATTATTTCTGTAAGTGTATGCTGTTTTTGTTGTTATAGGCTGTCGAATTTCTTGTGACTGACTCATAGCAACCCTATGTAAAAGAGCCCTAAATGCTGCTCTATTCTGTGCCAACCTCGCTGTCTCCGACACACTCATTCTCACCACCCCAATCACAGAATCGATCCATCTCATCGAGGGTCTTTCTCTCCTGCGCCATCCCTCCACTCTCTCAAACATGATGTCCCTCTCCAAGGATAAGTCCCTCCTTGCAACATGCCTGAAGTATGTCAGATAAAGCTTCAGAATCCTTGACTCTAAGGAGCATTCGACTTTCACCCTCTCCAGGACAAACCTGTTTGTTCTCCTGGCAGTCCATGATATATTCAGCACTCTTCTCCAGCACCACAGCTCAAAGACATCAGTTCTCTTTCTATCATCCCTAGTCATTGTCCAACTCTCCGATGCATAGCACATAATTGTAAAGACTATAGCCTGGATCAGGCATAGAAAAACATAAACCTTTGCTTTGGGGCATAATAGAGTAACTGGTACTAAGTTTCCCTTCCTAACATAAAATAAAAACGTTTTAAAGAAAAAAAGTAAGCAAAATGTGAAAGGAAACCATTTCTAGTACTTAGGCAAGAGGCAGCATAGAATGGCGAAGCTTGATGGAAGGAATCCTTTGAAGAGGACTTTCCTGATGGTCTACTCCTGAGAGTACCTTCTGCATGGTTATGTGGGATGGTGGAGGCCAACCAAAGTGTGGTGGTCTTGGTGGGGTGAAAAACAGAAAATTGGGACTGTTGATGGAGTTGGCATTGGCAGAAAAGACTGCATAGGAAGGACCCCAGATGTCCATGTGTAGGTTCTCCTTGGTCCTGTGAAAGGCTGAGCTCTGTGTGTGTTGAGTGAAAACCACAAATCTCAAGAGAGTGGCTGCTCTGGGACTGAGGAATAGAGATGGGAGAGGTTAGGAAGTGCTGGGGATCAGTACCCACTTCACTGAACATCTTGAGAACTTTTTGAGACTAAAGAAAAGCCCTCCTTTAGAAGTAGGAGTCGCTCCCTAGACAAAGCCTCATGGATTGGCTCTGACAGTGAAACCAATGACTTCATCTTTCTTGGATCCATAATCAGTACATTTGGTACAAGTAGTTAGGAGAACAGGACACATATGGCACAAGAGAAGTCTGTAGTCAGGGACCTCTTCAAATTATTGAGGAGCAGTGATATTAGTTTGAGGACTAAAGTGTGCCTGTTCAGGCCATGGTCTTTTTTTCACTCACTTACTGTGTATCTGAGAGGTGAACAGTGAGTAAAGATGACAGAAGATTTAATGCCTTTGAACTGTGGTGTTGAAGAAGAGTGCTTAAGATCCCATGAATAACTCAAAAGCATCTATTCTTCTATCATCCTTAGTCTTTATCCAACCTTTAGACACTTTGGAAGTAATTGAAAAAAAAAAGGGGGGGACTTGAATCAGGTGTACCTTAGTCCTTAAACTGACATCATTACTCCTTAGCGCTTTGGAAAGGAGATTTCCCCAATGCAACATGTGACTGCTGGTACCAGGAGTGTTAATTGTGAATCCATTATTAATGAAGATGCTGACAATGTCAGTCTTTTCTCCATCTATCATGATGTTGCTTATTGGCTTTTAAAAATTATTAAATTATTAGGAACCAAACATTAAGAGAAAGCTTCAAATGCATACTGAGAAGATCGAGACATATGAGAAGTAGCACTAAGCTAACTGTGTCTGTCTTAAATTAGCATTAATATCTTATTTTTTCAGTTAAGTTCCAGGGATTCTGTTGCTCAGGTGGCAGTTTTTACTAATTTACTCTTCCCCTGAAGGATACTTTTAATTGTGATTTGCTAAAAGTTAAGGTAGACAGGACAAAGAAATGGAAAGAACCCCTTCCTGGGGAGCCAGGCACATCTGAGTTCAATATGATCTATACAAATGTAAAACGTCATAGTATCATTTTGGAAATTGAGCAAAAGAATACACAATAAATGACCAGCACATAGTGTAGTATCTGCCACATCATAGGTGCTCTGGTATGATTTTTATTTCTTCCTCTGTTTTTCCATATATAAATAGTACTGTCTTTTTTTTTTTATTAAATAGTACTGTCTTTAGATTGATGTATCGATATTCCCCATGGAAAAGTTGGGATGTAGTGGGTAAGGGCCCATGGATAGAATTCTGGAGGTCGGCCATCCAGGTAGGTAACATTGATTACTAATAGAACACAAAGTCATGTGTTACCGCTATGTTTCTTATCCTCATGTGTAAAATAACAAGTGAACCTGTAAGGTTTTTGACAAATTAACTCATCCTCACAAAGATCTGGGCGCAGTTACTGAGCATCCATCCGCCTCTTAAGAGATTAAACATTCAACTCATTGCCATCAAATCAGAACCAATTCATAGCTGACCCTTCTGCAGGTTTTTAAAGGCGGTAAATTGAATGGGAGAAAATGGCTCATTTTTTATCTGTGACACATAATAATGATTAAAGTTTAATTCTTTAATCCACTGCTGCTGGACTTGAACAGTCAGAGAAGTGTGACCTTTGGATTGGCAGTGCAACTGTCTGTGGTCTACCAGAGCTCCCTTAAGAGAAGTCCTAAAGGGTAAGAGGAGGGGCCAGGGGGACAGAGGGTGGAGAGGGGAGCAAATCACTAGGATAAGAGTTTGGTGGTCAAAGAGAGGCTGTAAAGAAATTAGGAAAGAGCCAGTGAGGACCTGAGAAGACAGGTAGTAGTAGTAGTTGTTGTTGTTATGTGCCGTTGAGTCAGTAGTAGGCAAAGATAATTGTATAAAAAACAATGTATATGAATGATCATTTGAAACATGGGTGAAGGACTGCTGGAATTGTAATGTTACATGAATAATACACAATGTGTACAAATTTTGTATGCAAACCAGTATGATTTTTTTTAATTAAAGAAAAAAGCCACCACCAAGGAACGAAGAAAGTTGTTAACTACAGTCACTGAGCTTCCTTAACAGATGTTAGCAACAGTTACTATGGAATGCAATCTCCAGATGTTGGAGGACACCTCCCAGCCCCAGACAGAGGAAATGAGAGCTTAGCATCTAAGAGGCCTGTCTGAGTCGTGAAGATGCCCAGATATCTCAAGGACACTTGCACCCCCTGTGTCTGCAGGGTTGCTTAGAAGATGGGGTATTTGCTTCGTGGACAGCAGATCCACAGCAGGGACGTTCTACTGACCCCAAGTGAGAGGTAAATTAGGAACATTTCTCATGTCCTCCTGTCTAGGCCAGGATGAATTATGCTCAGTTTTTCCTTATTATTTTCATGGGGTGTGCGATACGGCCTTCTGGTGTCACGTGACAGAGAAACGTGCTGTGGGAAAGCCCACTGTTGGCTCTCAAGCTGGTGGCTATTTTGTCAGCCTCCTTACCAGTGGTGGGAGGAAGAACCATTTCTAGAGTATTCTTTGTGCTTCATTTGTGTATTAATGAATTGAGGGAGCCCTTGGTAGCACTGTGGTAAAACTTTGGACCGCTGACTGCAGGGTTAGTGGTTCAGACTCAGCAGCTGACCTGAGGGAGAAGAATGTGATGTTTTGGTTCCGTAAGGATGTGTTGTTGTTGTTGTTGTTATGTGCCGTTGAGTCGTTTCCGACTCATAGCGACCCTATGCACAACAGCTCTAAACCCTGCTCTATCCTGCGCCAACCGCACCGCCTCTGACACACCCATCATGACTACCCCAGTCACCGAATCAATCCATCTCATAGAGGGTCTTCCCCTCCTGCGCTGTCCCTCCACCCTCCCAAGCATGATGTCCCTCTCCAAGGACCCGTCCCTCCTGGCAACATGTCCAAAGTATGTCAGACAAAGCCCCAGAATCCTTGCCTCCAAGGAGTAGCTCGGTTTAATCCTCTCCAAGATGAATCTGTTTGTTTTCCTGGCAGTCCATGGTACATTCAGTACCCTTCTCCAGCACCACAGCTCAAAAGCATCCACTCTCTTTCTGTCCTCCCTAGTCATTGTCCAACTCTCTGATGCATAAGAAGCGATGGCAAAGACCATGGCCTGTATCAGGCGCACCTTAGTCTCCAGAGAGACACTGTTGCTCCTGAGTACCTTTGAGAGGTCCCTAACAGCTGACTTTCCCATCGCGATACGCTTTTTGATTTCCTGACTGCTGGTGCCAAGAGTGTTGACTGTGGAGCCGAGCAAAGTGAAGCTGTGAACACTCTCAATCTCTTCGTCATCCATCCTGATGCTGCCAATTGGTTCAGTGGCGAGAATCTTTGTCTTCTTGACATTGAGCCTCAGTCCATACTGAAGGCTGCAGTCCTTGACCCTTCGCAGCAAGTGCATGAGGTCCTCCTCAGTTTCAGCAAGGAAGGTTGTGTCATCTGCATAACGGAGATTGTTGATAGATCTTCCACCAATCCTGATGCCACAATTCTCCTCATAGAGCCCAGCCTCTCGGATAATCTGCTCTGCATACATGTTGAAAAGGTATGGAGACAGGATGCATCCCTGGCGTACACCCTTCCCAATTTTGAACCATGCAGTGTTGCCCTGCTCTGTTCTGACTACTGCCTCTTGGTCCGTAAGGATATACCATTTGGAAACCCTGTGAATACCCCATGAAATATTCACGAGAGCACTGACTATCCCATGGATTTCCAAAAGAACAAACAGAAATGTCTTGGAGCAGGTGAACCCAGAGTGGTCCTTGGAGGCAAGGACGGCAAAGACTCTTCTCACATACCTTGGGCATGTTGCTAGGAAAGGCTTCTCCTTGGAAAGGGACATCATGCTTGGAAAGATGGAGAGTCAGCAAAAGAGGAAGACCCCCATCCAGGTGGATTGACACAGTGACTCCAGCAGTGGGCTCCGGTGTGTGAGCGATTGTGAGGAAGGCACTGGATAGATACGGCAGGTTCACACCTGTTCACAGGGTCACTCTGCATCATAGTGGACTCGCCGGCACCTAACAACAACAACAACAATGTGGGTGGTTCTGCTCTGCCTCCCAGGCCACGATGAGTTGAAATTTTACTTGATGGCAATAAATTTTGTTTTGGAGAATGATAAATTTGCTGGTTCTGAAGGGGAAGCTGGTATTTTGCATATGAGGTAACATTTTCCAGAGATCCAATGTTGATCAGAAGCTGAAAACAGAATTTTGTTACGCCGTCTACCTCCCAGAGGACTCTAAAGAAGGAATCAGCAGGCGTCCAGCTGTCAGCTCTCCAGGCTGAGGAATGAAGATGCTGATGGTGAAGAGTCAGGGGTGCGACCGCTGGGCAGCCAGTAGGTCCCTAGAAGCCCTGGCTCCCCATGCAGAGAGGCCTGCGGACAGTCATCAGTTACAGCGTGCCCAGAGACAAGGCCAGAGAGACGTTCGTTTGACGGCATGGACTTAAACGGCCCGAGTTCTTCCAGCGAGTGGTTGTGTCTTCAGACGGGAGTTCAGACATGCACATGTAACCTACTCTTATCTATCTATCTATCTATCTATCTATCTATCTATCTATCTATCTATCTATCTATCTATATTATATATTAAATATCTATATTTTTATTATATATATATATTTTTTATTCCAGTTAAAGCCTTTTACACGTCTAATAATTCAGACCTAGTATTTGTAACTTGGCCACATCTGAATTTAGCAGAGGTCAAACAAGAAACATCCCCTTTGATTTTGTCTTCAGGACTTACAGTTGGTTCTGTTGTCTCAAAGACGTGTGCTTGCTCACTGCTTCCATTCTGAGACACTGGGGAAAGGATAACGAAGGTTTCAGTGACTCCACAGAACAAACTTAATACTCAGACTGTCTTTGGTTAGCAGTTTTTTGCTCGTAAGCAGCAGAAATGATCTTTAAGTGATCAGATCTAGAGAAGAGGAAGATTGCATTCTAAGTCTGGGGTGTCAGCTATGGTTCATAAGGGCAGAGAGTGAGCTGCCATTGGGATTGAATTTGAACTTGACATTGACTGACTTTTTTCTGAGACACATCTCCAGGCCTGTTTAGTCTGTCTTAGCCTGGAAGCTGTGCTTCAGACTGTTCAACATCCTGCAAGCCTTCACTGTCAGGAGTGTAGTGTGGTGACTGTGTGAGGTGTGTTGGCTGGTAACCTAACTCATGTCTCCCTCACAGATACTGAGCCAACACTGTCCCCGCCAGTTGAATATACTCCCTAATGCATAGCCAAAATGAAGATGGGAAACTCGGAAATAATGAGTGAAATGCTGCCTAAATAGGGAGCCGATAACTGTACCTCCCTTTGTTGTTTTGGGCCCTCTCGAATCAGCTCTGGCTCGCAGCCGCCCTGTATACAGATGGAAACACTGCCCATTTCAGCTCCGACCTTCTGCTTGCTGGGGCCCCTTGGTGCAGGCCCTATGACAATCCGTTTGCTTGAGGGTTTCCCTCTTTTTAATGGACCCTCCACATTACCAAGCATATTGTCTGTCCTGACAGCGTCTCCAGACTTTGTGATATGAAGCCTCACCATTCTCTCCTCCACAGAGTATTCTCGAATGCATGCTCCTGAGAAATAGTGTCTTCCTCTCGCAGACAGTAGAGGTGGGATATCTGCAGGGCTCAGCTGTGGGCTGCCCACACAGCTCCTTAAAGGCACAGGACACCGACCTGAGGTGCATTGGTGTCCCTCAAACATGAGATATCTCTGCTGTAGCATTTGGACTTGGCTCCGCTGAACTGTCTCAAGGGAGGGAGGTGACAACCTGTAATTCATTACTTGTTGGAAATAGAACATCATTGAGGAGATAAGAGCAACAATGGCTTTCTATCCAGTGATGAATGACTAAGAGTTGCATTATTTTCCTTATTTATATATGGGTCTCTTTATTGAATTTAGTGGGAGATAAAGAAATGATCTGCCAAGCGTCTGGTTAATATTACTTTTCAGGGCCCTTTTTAGGCCCAAGTAGACTCCTACTGATACCATCTGTGAGCTTTTCAGCAGGGAGAGATGTAACATTTGTTTCTGACAAGAGCCCTCTGTTTCCCTTATCTGTTTCATTTGAGGGGCCATTGACCCTCAGCTTCTTTGGTTGAAATGAATGCTTCTCCACCAAGGAGAAGTTCATGAACTTGGCTCTCACCACACAATGCGTCTGGATGATCCCACCTGTAAATCTAAAGGCCCTTTCCATCTCCAGTTAGACTGAGCACTTCCTGTCAGCCAGGAGAGTCTGTTAGGGATGAAGTATGAAGTACCCAATTTCTCCTCTGAATGGATCAAGATACAAAATGCAGACTTGAACTCTGACCGGTTCTGCCCTGTTCTGAGTGGAGATCCCTTTTTCTTTCCATTGTTGTTGAGTGCTGTAGAGTCGGAACTGACCCACAGCTGACCCTCCATTTTCAAAGGCAGTTAGTTGCACCTGGGGGTGGTTTGGTGGCCTAGTGGCAAGAAGTTGTGCTGCAGTTCTGAAGGCACACGGTTCCATTGCCCACCTTTCTTCTGCAGAGCAGCTGGTGGCCTCGAAGCATGTACCTTCAGGATTGCAGTGCAGCTTCTTGCCATTAGGCCACCAAAGCTCCCTTCTTTCCATTGTAGTACGGAAACATTAGAACGACACAAAGAGAGGTTGATTCACACAGAATATGAGACACGTGGTCAGTGGCAATGCAGGTTGACACTAAAGGTCCACTAACATGTTTCACTGGAACTGAGGGCACAGTTGTATGGTGCTGCAGAGTCCATTCTGACTAATACCCTGTGTCCAACTACGTGAAGCACCGCCCTGTCCTGTGACATCCACACATCACTGCTAGGCTGGAATCCACGGTTGCAGCCACTGCTCCAGTCCATCTCACCAAGGGAATGCCTCCTTTCCACTGACCTCCTGTGTCACCAAGCATGAGGCCTTTCAGCAGGGTGGTCCACTCTTGAGGACATGTCAGCAGCGTGTAAGGTGAAGTCTTGCCCACTTGCTTTTAAAAAGTGTTCTGATTGCATCTCTTCCGAGATAGATGTGCTCATTCTTCTGGCAGTCCATGGTATGCTCAGTCCCCCCCTTTCCCCAACACCACAATTCGAAGGCATCAGTTCTTCTGTGGTCCTCCTTACTCGTTGTCCTCTTTTTCATTGCCAAGATCTGTTGTTTTAGATCCTTATGCATCAGATCCAATGCATATTCCTGTTTGCCCCTGAAACATGGCTACCTTTGTCTGATATCTAACCCTGACTCCAATAATGAATCCCTCTGCCCTCAGACCCCAAGCTCTCAGGGTTTCCTAAACTCACAGGTTCCTTGTCTTCTAGGCAGTCAACTCCAGGAATGCACAGGAATGGTTTGAAATGTAGTGGATGCCGGGAAATGAGCCCTGGTGATGTAACAGTTGAAGCATTCCTCTGTATATGTATGAGCTCACCCCCAATTCCCCATGAAGAGAGGGTTCAGTAAGCAAGGCCCTCTGATTCCAAGCCCGAGAAGCATCTGGGATTGTGGCAACCAGCAGCGCAGCCACAGGCTTCGTGTCGTCCTACCCAATTAGCGTCTGGAGTTTTGTGTACGTCTTCCTCCTGGGCCGCACACAGCACGCCCTCTCAGAAACGCCACCACCTTGCTCTGAAATCGCTGAAGGCACTCTAGCTAATGAGCGGACTCCTGGCTAAACGACTGTTTAAACTCTGAAGTCAGTTTGAGTTATCATGTTTCTGTTCTTTCCTTTGGCACTTCTGTAACTCAAAAACATTATATTTGTTTAAAGTGGCAGATAAGGGAAAGTATTCTCACTATCTCAGTTGACCAAGTTTTGCCAGAAAGAGTGGTCTTACTTAATATTCTTGGGGTCACACTTCATATGATTTAAGATGAGAATTGTGCAGACCCCAACTGCTGGATGTCAGAGTTGGAGAAGATTAGCATAGCATTTCAGTCATTTTGGTCTCTCTTTAAGTCTCTCTTACACACACACACACACACACACACACTTCATTCATGTACATTGTGTGTCATGCATACCTTCATATACATTATGTTTCAAATGATCATTGCCGTATGCTGTGTTTCATAAAATGAGTCACCATAATAGCGGACACAGATTGATTGTACATGTAACTTTCATATGCGCTGCGAAACCAAAGACACGGGTGTGAGTTGCCTCATTGTGACATTCGCTTTATTGTGGTGACCAAGAACCAAACCTGCAGTATGAATTGATGCGTCTCTGTATGCCCTCTGTCACTTTTAAGAAAGCTTATTACTGTAGACACTTCCCAGGTACACAGAAGTGGAGAGGACAGGTGAGCAGACCTGTTTACTCATCACCCAGTTCATCTTGACTGTTCTTTTAAAAGTGAAACTCCTCTGCACTAGACCAAGCTTCGGGCAATAACGGACACAAAAGCATAACTCTAAAGTCCGCAGTTCGTTCAAGTCAAGTATGCATACACTACACCGAAAAACGTCAGTGGAATGCTACCAAGGTGTCTTCCTGCTGCAATTCTGAAGACAAAAAAACAACAACATAAGAACACACTTCCCAATAACGGGAAAATCTATCGCTGAACTAAATAAAAATGTTCCCATAACGTACTGTAGCAAAATAAAGATGTTTGACTAGATTTATCAACCTGCTCCAGGAGCAGAATTAAGGTTCCATGCTCCGTTTTTCCTACTTATTTAAAAACACCTGAGCTGTTATATAGCAAGTTCTACAGCCACTTCATTATGTAAATATAACACAGGTCTGCTCTAAAGACATATGGCTTAAGAAAAGGCTTCTGTTTTCTGAGACCTGTCGGCTAGCGTAATGATTCCTTACAACAAAGATGTGAGGGCTGTTAGCTACACACTCAGCTTGACTCACTCAAGATCGTCATAGATAGTAAGACTCGAAAGGTGTTTCAGGTACTTCAGGTCCTTACCACATTACGACAAAGTAAAATGAAAGTAGCTCTTAAAATCTGAAGCTGTACAGGTTGGAGATAGATGAGCAGGGCAAGGTGGGAAAGGAAATCTTCATTCTCAATGGAGTGGGTCACCAAGGAGATTCACAGATGGTGGTAAATAGTGTGTGTGTCTGTGTGTTGATAGGATGTTATATCATTTTTTCCATTCTAGGACCTCGTGAAGTTCATGCTCTAGAGTCCCAACAAATAGCACACGGAGGAGTTCGCTCATGTTTGCTCCTGACATAAACTGTTCACCACTGCTGGATGCCGTTTCTAACCCAGGTAGTTCACAGGCTGTGTGATTATTGAGAACAGTGCAAGTCAGCAGGGCAAGAGAATCCCCATGGCCCTCGAACGTCCTCGAACTTCTCAAGGGAGAAGATGCATGCATGGGGTTTGTGTGTGTGTGTGTGTGTGTGTGTGTATGTTGAGAAGCTACAATATCACGAGGTTAAAATAGACACTGGATAAGCTTTTGTTATTTCTTAGAACCAATTCTACATTCTATTTATGATGGAGGTGAGAGAGGTGGGATAAACCAACCAGACAGACCCTTCTTTCCCCACAGGCGTCCATAAACCTGGTTTAGTGGAGTATTAATTTGTTGGCTTTTCCATTTCTACTTCTCTATCTCTGAATGTGGTCTAGAGAGGAAGCTAGGGTATCACATTTCCCTGGGGAAAGTGGCTTCTGAGTCTTCCTAACTGTTCACTGCAGCCATTAATCCTTCTGATGAACTTGGTAGCACAGGGAGCTTCCTCGGAAGCCTTTGTTGACACCTAACTGATTTACTTAAGTCTAAGTCATGCATGCTCAGTCTCTGCCGGCCCACTCACCACGTTCTCAGGTCCCCCTGATCAGAACTGACTTCCTGTCTTCCCGCCACGGAAAACTCCACTGCTTCCAATTAAAATCTGCGTGATTTATGAAACCCATAAGTTTACGCACCTTCATTCTTCTCTCTCCTGGCCGCACACTCCTAGTCAATTTCTTTCTTATAATGTAGTGCTCCATGCTTTGAGATGCCATGAGTGGTTTTGCAGCAAGAAACTTTAAAAAGAGAGCAGAGTGAAGGAGGGCTGCCAATTAGTGAGAGGCCCTTGTTATTGGTTGAGTAGAACCAAACCAAAAGCTGCATCGGCACGCCATGTAAGGATTTCATGCATTGTCTTTTTATCTTTAAAATTCTGGAAAAAAGAGGATGTCATCGATATGTAATAGATAAGGAAACAATAGATTGCCAATATGTAATAAATAAGGAAACAAATAGAGTGTGACTTTGCTAAACACTCATAGTGAGTGGTAAAGTTGGACGAGAAGAGTGATGGATATGGAGTTGACCAGCAATCATGGCCATTGCTGCTCATGAAAACGATCATGGTTTTCCGTTTATGGTGACGTAGCCTTCGTCTGCAGACTCCCAGGAGCCCACAGAGGCATTGCTCTGACTGCTGAAGGAACTTTTCATGTTTTTGACCAAGGATTCGTGCATTTGCCTATGAAAAGATCTTACAATCTGGCTAGTAGTAATTGTCTTTGGAATGGAAAGGTCTTATTAACCCAAAGTAGTAACTCTGTTTATTTGTACTGATTATAGTAGACAGCTAAAAAGAAGAATAGAGTCTTTATTTGACCTTCAAATAAGAAAAAGAAGACAAATTTATGATGAAAATTCTTTTAGCAAATGAGTAATAAAACAATTGCAGCCATAAGGGCTGGTTCTGCAGAGGCCATTGCTTTAAACTCTAGTATAAAGTGTATTCCAGTAACACATGAGAGACATGGGCTCATTTGATCTATATGTTGCTTTACTTTGCCCCTGTGAATTCTGGGTAAAGATCAAAATGAGGTCTCTGAAGTCAAGGTATTTTTACCCAAGCAATGAGTTTTAAGATGTGTCTTGAACTAAGGGGAAATTGAGTTAGAAAAATGGCATGAATATTTTATTGTGGAGATGCACATACATGTCGTCGCACAAGCTCACCTATTCATCATATTCTTGGAACAAGTGTGTGTGTTTGGGTGTAAAAATGAAAAAAATTTAAGGTCTAGCATCCAAAGAGCCCAAGTCTAGTAAAGAAGGCAGGTGTGTAAATATACCAGTGCATTCTGGAATGATCCAGACTACTGGAGAAGTAAACCCTGGGCCAAGGAGTCTCACCAAAGAAGGAGTCAGACTTCCTGATCTGCCCAAGCCAAGGAGAAGCTCTGAGGTCCTTTGCGAGGTGACAAGGAGTTGGTCAGGCAGCATGGTGAACAAATGGAAGCCCCATCCTGAGACCTCACCGTGCATATGAGCATGTAGGGGTTTTAAGTCATTTTGTAATGAAACTTATTCTCTCTTTGAGTCAATGTGAGACATGGAGAGTATGCCTTGCAATTTAATCAACTAAACTTCTTGAAGTCGGAAACATGGCCTTTGCTTTATCATGTATCCCACATTGAGTGACTTGTATATTTGTTGTTGGTCGTTACCCTTCAGTGAATTTTGACAGAGAATCAATCGCACGGGAGGAGATGGCTCATTTTTCTCCTGCGGAGCAGCTGGTGACTTCAATCTGCGTACTTTTGTGGCAGCAGCACAGTTCCTTACCACTAAGCCACCAGGGCTTGACCTGTATATAGTAGGTGCCTAATCAGTGTTCACCAGGGCTTGGCCTGCACATAGGGCTTGACCTGTACATAGTAGGTGCTTAATCAGTGTTCACCAGGGCTTGACCTGTACATAATAGGTACTCAATCTGGGTTCACCAGGGCTTGATCTGTACATAGTAGGTGCTTAATCAGTGTTCCCCAGAGCTTGACCTGTACATAGTAAGTGCTCAATCAGGGTTCACCAGGGCTTGACCTGTATGCAGTAGGTGCTTAATCAGTGTTGTTTGGACTCTTGCTTGTGCTTTCCTACCTAGAACATGCAGTACAGCAATGTGACTGATAGTTCAAGGCCAAGAAGCGAGTGATGCAACAGACTGATTCTATTTGTGATGTCTTTTCTCCCCTTTCCCCACCAGCCTGTTGTCTTTTTAGATGAGAGAGATGGAAGGATAGTAGCAATGGAGGGCAGCCAGTGGTGGATAGACAGGATGGTGTCTTCTAACAAAAATGACCATGTGTTGGGTCGTAGAGGTTACAACGAGAAAGGAGTGGTGGGATGGGGCCCTGAAAGATCAATGAGTTCTCCAGAGCCAAGCCAGGCCCAGATGTCAGCCAGTGTGGGTCTGTCTGTGGTGGCATTCTACAGTAAGCACTGGACAGCTAACCAGAGTCAGGAGTGCAGACCCACCAGGCACTCCTTGGGAGAAAAGTTGAGGCAATCTGCTCACATGAGGATTTAATTACAGCCTCGGAAACCCTGAAAGCGGTGCTATTCTTTCCTGTAGCATCACTGGGTCTGAACTGACATGAGGAGAGTGAGTTAACAGCTGAACACTTTAAATATTGAGACCACTCAACGGACCACCCTCTTTGTATGCAAATAACACTCACCTTCCACATTTACTTATCAGATTTACTCCCTCTCCCCAGGAAGTATTTTCATAAGCACAGATACACCATATTTTTACATATTACTGTAAAGAATTTACATAATGCATTTACAAAGAAGTCCACCAATCCTTTAGGAGATGGAAAAAGCAGTGGACAAGCATATGCAGAATGTGTGTGTGATTTGTAAATGTATAATAGATTCTTTACATGTGTTCTTAACTTTCATTTCTTTGGCAACGTTGGCAGACTGCACATGTTTGAGAAAAAAGGGAAACCACAGTGAGTGCTTTTGAGTGGAAGAGGCTGCATTCAACACAAGCCAGCCTTGCCCCGAGCCCTCGTTTGCTCCTCGACCCTGCAGCCTCATCGGTCCCACATGAGGCAGCCCGGATCCCTGCTTGTGCCTGACCCACTGCAGAGAACGTGAATGTAAGAACTAAGGTGTTAACCAAGTTGGTGTTCACTGCCTGACACTGACTGTCCTGCTCCCACTGTACGTGAGTGGAGTGGAGATGAGGCCCTGGAAGCCGAGCTGAGGCTGTAAATTCTATGGCTCATTATAGAAAGTACATTCAATAATTATGATGGGGCCCATTGTAAGCCAGATACTTGACTCTCACAATCACTGTACCCATGGCCACTTCTTCCAATTAAATGCGATCGATGAGGAGAGAGAGAGCAAGAGCCAGAGAAGAAGGGACTTGAGGAGATTTGGGGCTTTGTCCACTCAGCGGCTGCCTCCTGGGGTTTTAATTGCTTATAATCTCTGGACATTTTAAAGAATTTTTTTCCCCCCTGACTCCTGAAAGTGCTGGTTGTCAGTGCTTTTCAAAAAGTTGATCTGAATATTCATACGTTCACTCAGACATGAACACAGAGAGATTTGACCTCATCTGGAGCACTGGTGGTGCCGTGCTTAAGTGGTTGGATGTGAACCACGAAGTCAGTGGTTTGAACCTACCCTCTGTCCCATGGGAGAAAGACGTGGCCATTTGCTCCTTGGGTCCAGCCTTAGGAAATAGCACCGAGCACTTCACCTCTGCCCCATGTGGTTGCTAGCAGCCAGGACGGAGTCAGTGGGTGTCAGGTGATGTCTGTGTCACATTCTGTCTCTCCTGCCCTTGATGACTCCCTGCCCTGTATCCTGCCCGTTTTCTTAGAGATGAGACTTCCTGGAGCCCTCCTATTCCCATCAAGCACAGTTAGGACCTTCTGGCTTAGAGATCCCAGCACCTCTCTGCCTGCCCTGTGATACCTGTGGAAGCGAGCATGTCCCCTGAGAGCGGGTCATCATTTGAGCAGGCATTTATGCACAGAGAGTCGGACTGGGTGACGTTATTTTGAGCTGCCCTCCTCGCTGATGTCTGCTGTTGTTACTGGTCAGCTGGTCAGCCCTTGACAGTGACGCCAGGCAGACAGAAGCATGCACTGCCAGCTCTGGGACCATGGCCATGTTTCAACTGTAACTTGGCTCGTGATTGCCTGCTAGAGAAACTAGATCATTAAGCCCTGCATCCTAGCATTTCTTCAGAAGGACCTCTGAAGCCTGTTCAGCGTCATTGCAATGGGCATATTTCCACTTAGAGGTGGATGACGGCCACGTAGGAGACATACACGCCTCTGGGACTTGAAGCCGGGCGTCCCACATGGAAGGCCAGCGTTCTATCCGAGTCACCAGAGACCTCTTGCCATTGGTAACAGAAGGAGGAAAAGATCCAATCCTTGGGGTTTCCTTAAGAGTCCTGCTGGCTGGGGGGCTAGGGGCTTGCGCTGCTAACCTGAAGATGCATGGTTTGAACTCCCGAGTCATTCACTGGAATGAAGATGTGACAGTTTACCTCTGAAGAGTTAGAGCCTCACAAACTCGATGGGGCTCTTCTCTGCTCTGCATGCCACTTCATGGATACGGATTTATTTTCTTAAAACAAATTGAAGGTTTCAACCTTGAATTGAGCAATTCTGTCAGCACCATTTTCCCAACAGCGTGTACTCAACTTGGTGTCTAACTTATGATTTTATCATTCTTGCCATACTTCAAGCTTTCCCATCATAGCATCATACACTCTGGTGGCTTACTGCCAACTCTAAGGCAAGCATTTCGAACATGCCAGCTGTTCTGGGGAAGAAAGATGGGCAGTCTCCTCCCACGCCTCTCAAAACCTGCTGCAGGGTGAGCTAGGGTCGCTTCTGACTCGACAGTACAGAGCAACATCACACACTGGCCTGGTCTGTAGAAAGTTGTTGACTAACCCAAAGGTCACGCCCTCTGGTGGTTCAAATCCACCAGCAGTCTCTGGGGAAAAGATGGGTGGTCTTCTCCAGTGCAATTTACAGCCTCTGAGAACCCGCAGCAAGCCCGGGACTGTGTCAGTTATGAGTTGATCCCAACCTAACAGCAGCGAGTGAGTTATATTGTGCACTTAATAGACTCCAGGATAGTGCAAACAGAACCTTTGCCCAAACTGGGGAAAGCTAAAATTCATGTGATTCACTTTTTCATGGTATTTACTTTGTGGAGGTGGTCTGGAACTGAACTTGTCCTTCAGAGGAGCTGAGACCATATCTAGGACTGCTGTGTGTCAGAGTGTGACCTCCCACAGCAGTTTGCTTCTCTGGCATCTGTATTTATCCTCAAACTCACTGTGAGAGATTGAAAGCAGGCACTGGACCTTTGTCTTTTGTGTTCTCCAAGAGCTGGGATCAGGTTTCCCCACCAAGTCTTAGCACCTTAGAACGCTTGAGTCCAGAATGATCTTGCGGTTAATGTTGCTACTTAGCACCTTCTCCAGTGTGGACGCTGGAGAGCAACTGCCAGCAGGAGAAACTAGAGGCTTAAACTGCCAGGGGGACCCTCTCAGCATAAGTTGTAATCAAATGAGCAAGTCGACAAATACTTGCAGGTACTAATTGGAAACTGTGTAAAGTCCTATAGAGAAAACACGGGGTGATGTGCTTGAGAATGACTGAGGGTGCAGTCTGCCTTCTGTTTGTTCTCTCATAAAGTAAACATAAGATTTCTTGAGGCACCCTCCCCTGAAAAACCACTGAGAAGAAAGCCCAAGTAAGGGAGCCAGGGGACCCTGCTAGCAACACAAACCAAAACCCATTCCCACAGAGTCAAGTCTGACTCATAGCAATCTGCTATCCAGTTTCTAAGACTAAAAATCTTCACAGGCAAAAAGTTGCCCGTCTTTCTTCTGTGGAGCAGCTGGTGGGTTTGAACTGCTGACCTTTGGAGGTCACACTATGCCCATGGAGTTACTGATTGCAAAATCCAGCAGAAAAGCACAGCCCATATGTTTAGTTCCTGCTGGGAATGGACATGTCACATTGTTACAGTGAAGGCATTGATGCTACAGCAAAGAAGCATTTATTTTCCTTAAGCCAGCATTGCCCATAAAGGCTTGTGTGTAGAACTCTTTATTTGTCTGCCTTTTACTATTTGGCACTCACTGACATGCCAATATCTATGTGGGTGGGGGGAACCCAACTGTACAGGTATATTGATTGTATCAGATGACATTTCAACTCAGCAACATTTTTATTTTTATCTATGCATCCTGCAGTTAAAGAGGACTGTATGTCATTGCTAGGTCATTAAAGTTAGGTAAGCTAGAAAAAGACTACACTTCATGAACAAGGAGTAAGTTTTTCTCCCTAATTCAGTTCAACACATCAAAAGGGATCATTGCCTATGATGTTCAGATAGTGTTTTGGTTTTGGTATTATGTGCTATGAAGTCAGAACAGAGTCCTAGTTGACCCCCTGTGGGTCTTCAGAGCCTATAAATTGCATGGAAGATAACTACATCTTTCTCCTTTGGAAAAGCTGGTGGATTTGAACTACAAGCCTTCAGAGTGACAACATAACTATTTATTAGGCCACCAGAGCTCCGTTCCATAACTGTTTTGGGAGCTGGGAATGGAGCGTTCCCTACAGGCACACTTCAGAGATATTACAAATACAGTAACTTGGGGTTTCTCTGATGCTGAATGCTGTGCTATAAGGTGTGTCAAATGCCATAATGGTTATCCATCATGGGCAGTGTTTGGTGGAGTTTCAAGATTGATTCGGGTTTGGAAGCAGTAGTGGCATTCACTTCCTAAACCACATGCCTCTGGAAACTCTAGGAGAATAGAGAAATGATGATAGTTAAAGAACAGGGTTCGGGTCTTTTGTTCAAAGGGTCGCTATGCGTCATACTCGACTCGACAGCACTTAGCAACAACAGTAACTACAAAAAAACAAATGTCACCAATACGTGTATAAGAATTTACACTGCCAGTCCAAAGGCAGACGGTACAGATCCAGCAGCTGCCTTGTGGGAGAAAGAAGGGCGGTCTCCGCCTCTGCAGTTTACAGCTTCTGAAAGCCCACTGGAGGGTCAGCTTTGCGTCAGCTCCAACTTGAGGGCACATCTCAACAACCACACATGTAACAGTTACGCTTATGCCGTAGTCTTCTCAGACAGCTCTGGTGGCTCCGTGGTGAGGGGTGCTGCTGCCACCCCAAAGGCGCGTGCTTGGAATCCACCATCTGCTCTGAGGAAGAAAGATTGGCAGTCTCCCACTATGTGATTTAGAGCCTCAGGAAACCTGCTGGAGGGTCAGCTACGAGTCAATTTTGAATCCACAGCACCTGACAATGACAGGAAGAGCCTATTAAGAATATTATGAAAAAGTTTAAAATATTGTGAGAATCATCACAATGTACAGTGAGACATGCAGTGAGCACAGGCTGTTGGTAAAAATAACGGACAAAGACGTGTTCAACATAGAATTGCTACCAAGGTTCAGTTTATAAAAATGTGGAGTGTGTGAAGCACAGTAAAACTGCTCCTACATATTTCTTCTTTCACAGAGCCACTCTCCTCACTTGCCGGCTGGTTGCAGTGAGTTTCCTGTTGGTTGTTCCCTGCAGAATATTCTCCACAGAGACGCTAGAGTGAGCCTTTCCCAAATCAGTCAGATAATAGTGCTGCTTTATTTCTTCAGAACCCTCAACCCCAGTTTAGTTCCCTAAAGGTGCTGAGGCACAAGTACCACAAGGGCGTGGCTTTCAAGTACAGACATTCATTTTCTTACTAGACTGGAGTAGAAAGTTCAAATTAGAATCTCATCTGTGTCCGTTTCTTCCTTGTTGGTAGCCAGGTTGTTGATTGATTTGTAGATCCTTTTTCCATGATACCTGTCTTTCCAGTTTGCGGATGTCTCAGGGAATGATTAGGTTTAGAACCTGTCCACTCTTGGTGTCTCCTCATCAGAATAATGAGGTCTCATCCTCATCTCTAAGGAGCAAACTGGCTAAACTCTTTGAGGATAGATTCGCTTGTTCCTCTGGCAGTCTGTGGTGTATTCACTGTTCTCAGCCACCACCAAAATTCTATCTTTGTTCAGTCTTCCTTATGTACTGCCCAGTTTTCACATGCAAATGTGACAATTGGCCCAATTTGGTCCTTTCTTCCCTGTCTTTTTTTGTTTCTATACATTGTGTTCCATTCATGTACGTGATGGGTTTTTTTGGGTGTGTTTCACACTTTGCTTCATTGACACTGTGGACCTTTGCTTTCTTCATGTCAGTTGTTCTTGCTATCATCCCACAACTTGTTGGATCCTCAGTAATTAGTGTTAATGCATGCAGCCTGCTCTTGAGATGGTCCCTAAATTAAGGTGGGATGTGACAGGGTCCTGGGCATTGCTAGTCTTATCTCATTGCTGCCCTATCTCATCTTCTAGCACCCTTGACCTTGATCTTTCTGCTCCAACCCCCATGGCAATGATGTGGTTAATTGCAATGCTCACCATCTTACTCTAAGGGAGCTCTGGTGGCATAGTGGTAAGAAGCTGCACTGTAATACCAAAGGCACGTGGTTCAAAGCCACCAGCTGCTCCGTGGGAGCAGGATGAAGAGCCTTCTTCTACGGGATTTACAGCCTCTGAAAACCTTCTGGAGGGTCAGCTATTCCAACTTGACCACATACAACAGCAGTACCACCATCTTACTCCAGCGTGCACTGTCTCCCCTGACTTTATTTTTCACAATGTATCTATCTATGACCCTCTGACATATAATCCCTTTGCAGTTTGCTTGTTGATGACGCCTTCCTTGAGGATAGAGACTTCACTCTGTGTTGTTCATCACTGGAGTCCAGTACCTAGAATAGAGTAGATACTAAATAAACATCACCCTGGGTGAATGAAAGAGTTTACACATATTTAGGAAAGATACAGCAACAGTAGCATAATAACTGCATCCACCTGAATATTTATCACAATGTCAGGTAGTGTTTGGGCTATAGAGAAAAACAGCCATGTTGTGTGGAAAGATTTGAGGTCCATTTTTAACAATGGAGGAAATGAAGACTCAGGAAATTGAAGTACTGTGACTGTAGTCCTGATAGGCCACTGGGTATCTGAACTTCTAGTGTTCTGTTGGTGAACCTTTAACAATTGAACAATCTTACCACTCAGATAACAGCATAAAGCCATTTTCCATAGTGTCTGCCCTTCTTACGATATGACCACTGCCCCCCATGGCTGCTTTCGTGGTATCACTATTAGCTGCCACTTTGGGAAGAGAGGTACACCCTCCTCTCTTGTCACATGACTGTCACAAGGACAGAAGTGAGCCAGCTCATTGCACCCTTGTACTTGATCTTGAAGTCCACACCCTGCACATTGTACCATGTGGTCCCTCCTGGAAAGCAGAGAATGGGTATCTCTACTGGATCTTCACTTTGTGGAGACCGAGTTTGCGCTGTGATCAGGGGGCCTTGTCCCTCAGTGTCCTCCATGCCCAGAATCCAGGCAGGCTTACCCTGGACCTGTTTGAGCCTGGCCTCTTTCTTGAAGAGGATCCCACTTATTGAACTTGACAGGGAGAGCTGCTCTCAGAGGAGCCGGCCCCCCACGCTGGCCTTTGAAGTGACCGCCCAGATGTCCCAGACAATCGTAGTGGACCTTTGGGGCCTGCACGGACTACTTTTTAATTGATAATTCCATGTTTCTCTAATAAGTGGCCTCCTTAATAATGGGCTGCCACTTCATATGTGGTGATGGCTAATTTCACTTTTCAGGCCCATGGCTGTGATGAGCTATAATGAGCCTGAGACTTGTCAGGGGAGTGGGGAGGGCCCCCCTCCACCCCCTCTTGAAGCCCTCATTTCCCTCCACCCCTGCACACAATTGGGCAGGCTCTGAAAGATATTAATAAGTGTGACTGGGATATTCACCCCTTTCCAAATAAAACATAAAGTCCTGGTTTCATTAAGCCAAGCTATTAAATTAAGAAAGTGTTTTTAATTATCTGAGCATTTCAGGGAGCTCATAAAACATTTAAGGACCTCACAGGGGTGGCGCTGACGCCTTTTCACAGTGAATTAGAGCCTTGACTCCTGGAGGTGCTCGAAGGGCTGGGGCTGCAGCCGCAGACTCACTTTGGCCCAGAGCACCCGCCACTCGGGGATCCTCTTCTGGAAGGCACATCTGCATCCAAGCAGCAGGGAAAACCAGATGACCTTCCTATGCAAAACAAAACCGAACAAGCAGAGAGCAGAGCCCTCAGCATCCCAGGGCCTCCTGGTATGCCTGGCCCTTGGCTGGGCGCTGAGGCTTGAGAGGAACTTAGCTCAATGTTGTTAAGTCAGAACCGACTCACAGCTGAACCTCCACTTCAGAGGCTGGAAGTCGCACAAGAAGAGATTGTCCATCTTCTTCCCTGGGGGTGGTGGTGGTGGTGGATTAGCAGCATTAGAGAGGTGCCCCCTTAAGGTTAGTGACGCACCTCCCTGTGGGTTCTGCTGTTAGTTGTTGTTATGTGCCGTGGAGTTGTTTGCGACTCATAGCGACCCTATGTACAACAGCCCTAAACCCTGGTCTATCCTGTGCCAATCTCATTGCCTCTGACACACCCATCCCGATTACCCCAGTCACTGAATCAGTCCACCTCATAGAGGGTCTTCCCCTCCTGTGCTGTCCCTCTACTCTACCCAGCATGATATCCCTCTCTAAAAACCTGTCTCTCCTTACAACATGTCCAAAGTATGTCAGGTGAAGCCCCAGAATGCTTGCCTCCAAGGAACAGCCTGGTTTAACCCTCTCTAGGATGAATCTGTTTGTTTTCTTGGCAGTCCATGGTACATTCAATACTCTTCTCCAGCACCACAGCTCAAAGGCGTCAATTCTCCTTCTGTCCTCCCTAGTCATTGTCCAACTCTCTGATGCATAACAAGTGATTGCAAAAACCATGGCCTACATCAGGCGCACCTTAGTCTCCAGAGAGACACCGCTGCTCTTGAGTACTTTAGAGAAGTCCCTAACCGCAGACTTTCCCATCGCAATATGTTTTTTGATTTCCTGGCTACTGCTGTTAGAGCTCCCTGAAAAATTATAGCCACCCCTTACTAGGGCCACCACTCGTCTGTCAGTCAGTTTGTCATACTGTGTGTGATGGTTTGCATGTTGCTCTGATGCCAGTAGCTGGTTGTTCTGTGTACCACTGAGTTGGAACTGACCCCATAGCAAATCCTACACTCGGTTTTTAGAGGCAGTAAATGGGAGGAGATTGCCCATCCTTCACCTGTGGAGCAGCCTTTGGATTCGAACAGTGTATCTTTGCGCTGCCCATGCAGTTCCTTACCCCTAAGCCACCAGAGCTCCCCTTTTGAAATGTCACTTGCAATGCTACCTGTATTTCACATGTCTGCAGGATCATCATGGAGGATGGGGTTAAGTGACTCTTTAGAACACAGCTTAGAAGAAACATAATGTGAGCTATGGAAATTAGCCAGTGAGTGAACCCTGTGGAACACAACTGGACATTATCCAATGTGGTGCTTAAGGAGAAGCCCCAGGTTAGAAAACACACAATATACACAGAGGCCCTGACACTGGACCGGAGCACAGCAAAGACAGAACAGGAGCCGGCAGCGTTTCATTGTGCACAGGGTCACCAGGAGCTGGGCCTGACTCAGTAGATTTGAACCAGCAGCACGCACTGCCTTGGGGTGAGCAGTGCAGTATTCTGCAGACTGTACCACCAGGGCACCCTGATAAAGCGAGGTCTGCTTGTAGTTCACCTCCCCTTAAAGGCAACAGTACCCACACAAGGACTATCTTCCATGTCTCCAGGTCACTGCTGAGGAGCCGCCACCGCTCACAAAGGAAGACCTGCTCCCTCCCTCGTGCCCTCTGTGCTTCCCAGCTTGACCCCTCCCCTGCCTGCTGCATCCCCCTCCTCCTCTTGACCCCCTGAGCAGTCCCTTCCCTGGCTGTGTTGGTCCCACAGCTTGAGGTGATGGACTGATAGTCCTCTCTGCACCTCCCAGCGCAGCAGGCAGCAGTGCACTCTGGGAAGAACTGATATTACAGAAAGGTCAGGGTCTGGAGCCAGCCTCACGGCCTCTATCATTTAAAGGCCAGTCTTACAGTTTCTTCAAAGCTAAGCTTGGGACCTCTCCTGATGGCCCACTGCTGCATGTGATAGGTCACTTCTCCTGGCCTTCCTGGTTCTGGGGCAGTGGTCAGGTCTCCTGATGGACAGTAGCAGCCAGGTACTTGTGTCCTGACTGAGGCCATTGGGCTTGGCAGGCTCGATGGACTTAAACCTCATAGGGTATCAACTGTCTGTGTTGGCTTCAGTATCCAGAGGCTGGTGCAAAGAACTCATTTTTGTTTATTTATGCTGTCAAAACAGGACACAACCTCTTGGTGGAGGAGAAGTACAGAGCAGGGCAGCTTGGACAGTAGAAGGAGAAAGGGGACAGTCTCTCTCCATTAGAGAAAGGAAGTGGGCAGGGGGCCCTGAACCAGACAGAGGACTGAGAGAGATGCAGAGACTGTGAGCTAGAGACAGGGCAGGGCAATGAAGCTACAACAAGAAAGATGCAGACAGATACACCTCATCATCACTTATCGACTCTCTCGTTAGCCAGCATTTCCATTTACGACAACAGTAAAAAGTCCACTAGCAGACAGTTCTGTGCCTTTGCTACATCTGTCTGGCAGTAATGAATGCCAGGGTGTGAGAGGAGAAATACCACGCTGTGGCAGTGAAAAGTATGTGTCAGTATGGCTGGGCCAGGAGTATCAGTGATGCCGTATTTAGGTAAAGATGTAACTTGACAGTTATGTAATGATGGTGCTTGGCAGTTACAAAATGATATAGTTTGGAAGTTATACAGTCGTGGAGCTTGACAGTTACAGACTGATACAATGTGGCAGTTCTGTATGTTAGATGCCTTCAGTCAACTACAACTCATAGCAACCCTGTAACAACAGATTGAACCATGCCCTATCCTGCACCATCCTCATTGCCTCCTATGCTTGAGCCCATTGTTAGAGTCCTGTGCCAATCTAGGCCACTGAAGCCCCTCCTCTCTTCCTTGGCGCTTCCACCTTTCCCAGCATGATGACTTTTTCCAAGGGCTTGTCCTTAAGTGATCTTTGGACTCTTAACCACATCAGTGAGTGAGAATGGTCGTAAAGTGTCTCAGGTACAACACACACACACACACACACACACACACACACAGACATGAAGCTAGAAATTGAGAGAGAAAACCCACATTATCATACTGACGGCCTCAGCGGAGGTTCAGAAGCATTGAGTTCTTCATTGCTGGTCAAAGTGAGTCTTGTTGAATGCGGAGGCCCACAACAGATGTTATTGTTATTTATTGTAATGGTAGTAGTTGTAACAGTTGTCATAACTGTAATAATCATAGAACCATTACTTGCTTTTAAATAGTGCTTTATGGATTCTTCCAACTTAGAGCAACCCTGGAGGATAGGATAGAACAGCTCCATCGAGTCGCTAAGTCTGTAGTCTTTACAGAAGTAGATGTCTGTGTGCTTCTTCTGAGAAGTGGCTGGTGAGTTTGAACTACCGATCTGTCTGTTTAGCTGCAGAGTGCTTGCTCACTGTGCCATCAGGGCTCCTTCGCGGACCATGGGTGTGGGCTGTCCTCCTGCAGGGATCTTGTGCTTTTGTGAAAGCATTTCACTCAGAGCTGTTTTATTCAGTCTTTTTACAAAACTGCCTTTCTTCAGTTTTCCTGTCCAGGGTCAGAACCCTTTTTCTGCCTTTTCAAGGGCAAGGCTCCTCAAAGATCACACAGTCTAGACCCATAAACAGAAAAGCCCAGGATCAGCAAAGGAAGGGCGGGGGCAGGGCTGGGCACAGCGT
>NW_006399822.1:6690154-6703944 GCF_000299155.1 Elephantulus edwardii
GGGGGGGGGGAGTCAGGGCGGGGCTCTCTGCCCGGAGCAAAGCAGGCAAACCATTTAGAGAAATCTATTTTAAATTGATTGTTTTATTTGCTGGATTTTATATCGACATGTTTTGCTTTGTTCTCAGTGTGTTCTGGGACTGTGGCCTATTCATTTATTATTAAGAGAACGGTAATTATTTCCAGGAGCTCCTGAGAATACACTGTGCTTCCCCTCGGCCTGCTCTCTGCTGAGTCGGGTGGAACCCTGTCATCTCCGAGGACATCCGTGGCTGGAAATGACAGCCTGTGTACCTGCTCTGTCCTTGGTGTACCTGGCCTGTCCCGTGGGTACCTGGTGTACCTGGTGTTTCCCTATTTGGTACCAGAGATATACCTAATGAGTTTCTATTGATGTGTACCTGGTGACTACTGTGTGGGTCCCTGATGAATACCTGTTGTGCATTTGGTGGGTTCCTGGTGTGGACAGGATGTGTATGTGGTATGTGTTTGGTGGCTACGTAGTGTATACATGGGGAGTAGTGGACAGGGTAACTGTTGTGTACTTGGTATGTATGTTATGGAGAGTTGAGGGTATCTGGTACCTGATGGGTATGCACCTGTGATGTGTAACTGAAGTGTACTCTGGGTACCTGGTGGGGACCTAGTATGCTTATGAAGGCGTAGCTGATGGATACCACTTATGCATCTGATGGATACCTAGTGTGTGAAGGCCCATCCATAGCTCTTCCATTTACATCGCTGGACTGTGACCCCAGAGGAGAGGGTACTTGCCTCTGTCCTGCTTGCAGTTATATCCCTAATACCAGATATGTTGTTGTTGGTGTGATGTCCTGTGTGAGCGGGAACTGACTCGTTGTGGAGCCTCCAGCAGGTGTTCAGAGACAGTAAATCACACGGGAGGAGTTTACCCACGTTTCTTCCACAGAAGCATACCTCAGCTGGTAGAGTCAAACTATGTGCTTTGTGGTTGGTAGCACAACTCCTTGTAACTAAGTCAGAAGGCACACAGGATGATTTAAAGAAGGTTGTTAAATGGATGCCTCCCATTCTCCTTTTCTTATGAATATGGATATTTGCCCGAATTATTCTAAATCTGATGTTGAGGATGGAGCTGAGGTTCATGTTGATCCCAGTGGGCTGCAGTGTTGACCTCTCACCTGATTCCAGGTGGTCCAGATGTGCAGGGCTGAACTGAGGATCCTACAGCCCTCACTTGGACTTGTATAAATCTTATCCTAAGGTGTTAACTTTGGGCATGTGTCCAAGAAGGACCAGTCCTTGCCTTGAAGAAGGACTTCATGCTTGGAAGGGAGGAGGGACAACGCAGGAGAGGAAGACCTTGGATGAGATGGATTGATACAGTGACAGGGGCAGTGGGGGTTGGCATTTCGGAATTAGTGAGACTGGCTCAGGACAGAGCAGGCTTCAGAGCTGCTGTACATAGCATCACAGGCAACTTGATGGCACATAAAAGCAACAATGTATTAACACATTACTTCAGTGATAAGCTCCTTCCACTGAGTCTTGCTCTGTTCTTTATCTTACACCCATGAAGCAGACCAGCTAGAAGTGAGTCTAGATAAAGACTCCACTCAGGTTCTTTATGTCTTTTGGGACTCAGTGGTTGACACTGATGGCCCTCTTCTTATCATAGTTCTTCTAGCTTGGTTAATTTCTCCAAACCTTCTAGCACTTTCCTGTGTCCTTCCTTGGAGATCCTGGTAAAGCTTCATGACTGGGGGAGGATCAAGGCCAGTGGTGACACGCAGCACCAGCATCGCATCATAACATCATCACCTCGCTTCTCTTGAGAAGTGAAGAAACTTGGCACCCTTGCATTCTAAGTTCACCAGCTAGAGTCCAGGCTGTGAGAAGCCCCAAGCAACCAGCTATTATGCAAACTCTCTAATCCTCTGTTTTTCCAATTGTGAAATGGGAAAACCTGTGCCTTCAGTGTGGGGCTTTAATTGTGACTAAATTTTGATATAATAGAAATAAGCTGCATAACACAGGCTCTGACATACAGGAGTTTCTCCAGATGGATTAGCTTCTTCCACTTTTATTTTGTATGGGTGTATCTTGAGGCTCAGGATGCCCCAAAGAGGCTATCCAAATGAATCAAGACACATTTCTTAACAGCTCACCATGGAAGAGAGAAGGTGGGGTCCAGTAAAAGACACAGTGTGGTCTCTAAGAGCTGAAAGGCAAGGCCGGTGCCCCTCAGAGGAGAGTTAATGGACGGTGGTCTATACAGGAGGGGAGCTGTTAAGTGTCCCTCTACCTACGATTGTCCAAGACTTCTGCTGCAACCCTTCCTCAGCCTTCTTGCTCTGCATAAGGCTTGAAACTGTGGCCATCACTTGATGTTTTCTTAAAGTGTGTTTTATCCAAATGTTTATATATTCTAAATAACCCAGATGACCTCTAATTTCTGAGTTTGTTAGTTCCCTTTTAACTTGTTATTGTTGTTAGGTATTTTCAAGCTGATTACAACTTACAATAACATTATGAACAACAAATAAGAGCCTGCCCTGTCTCACACCTTACGAACAGTCTGTGATATGTTCAGCTCTATTGTATAGTAATTTTAATTATTTATTTAGATACTATTAAGGGAGCATCTGTTATATGCCAGACACCCTTCTAAGCCAGGACACTGGCAAGGATACAGACTAGAACCAACTAGAAGAAGATTCTGTCCTTATGGATATTGAATGTATTTTGGAAAAGGGATACACAATTTTTCATTTATTAATATGGCTCATAGACCAATGCAAGGAGAATGCATGCAGTAGGTACTTATTGGATAAGTGACTCAGTGAATCATAAAGAATGAAAGGAAGAGGCAGAGGAGAAGGGAGATGGTGTGAAGGAGTCAGAGTTCTTCCTGGATGAGACGGTCAAGAACATGCATTCCGTAATTAACACAAGAATGACACCGGTGTGAGCTTTGAACATGTTGTGTTAGGTATTATGACTGGAGGAAAGAATATTGCCGTAATTGGTACAGCTCAATCCCTGCCTTCATCAAGCTTAATGTCCAGTTAAATATCTCTGCATTTTCCTTAGGCTGAATGAGTTCACAGTCTCTTAAAATCTCTCAAATCTAGAGGACTGTGTGTGTATCACAGGTTTCCTGGGGCATGTTTGGGATATAAGAGGATTTTTAGATGCTTCCTAAACGACTGACTTTACAATGATCAATTGATGATTATTTAAAGTTGCTAAGTCCTCACTCACTCATTTATTGCCAATGAGTGGAAACTGACTCATAGTTGACCCTTCCGGAGGTTTTCAAGACTGGCAGAGACTAGTCAAGTTTTCCCCACAGAGTAGCTAGTGGATTCAACCCTTCAGAGGCACTGCCTTGGACCACACTACCAGAGCGCTCCATAAGTCTTGAAATCTATTTTCAAAAACACTAGGCAACCAGCATCATTTCCAGTTAACAGCAAGTTCCGTGACATTGTCTATTCCACCTTGGGCTGTATTCACAGTACGTCAGGGTTTCTTAACTGTGACACTGATGACGTCTTGTTGGAGTTGGCCCTGTGTGCTGTGGACTGTTCATCAACATCCCTGGTCTTCACACGCCCGAGAGCAGGAGCATTTCTTCCATGTCACCAGATGCGACCACATGGCCCCTAGAAGAAAACATTCCACAATTGAGGAGCACAGTACACCAGGCCTCTTACTTTTTAATAAATCGGAGACAGAAACTTTTCAAGTTACATCTGATCTGCAGCCAAGCTCTGATTCTGCTACCTATAAGCTATGTGTCCATGGGTAAGGTCCTCAGTCCAAGATTTCTTCTTCACCTGAACAAAGCAGATATTAAGGTTCACCACCCAGAGGTGTGATGTGGCTCAAAGGGAATGACAGGTATAAAGGATCCAACAGTATAGGTGTTCAACAGCTGTGGACCGCATCTTTATCTTACCTAATAGAAATGACTATTGCCAAGAAGCATCTGAGTTTGGAAAGGTGTGTGTGTGTGTGTGTGTGTGTGTGTGTAAGCACAGATGCCTTACAGATGGGAAGATATATTGCTGAGAAAGAACTAACTTCTGTATGACTTAAGAACTTCTTGGCAGAATGTTAGCAATATCAAGCAACACTTAAGAGTGCACACTTTTCTGAGTAAAAAAGTTTGTCATCAACTCCTAGGTCAACCAGCTGCTTGCTTGGTGATGGTCTTGGGCAAACTCAGTGGCCTCTGTGCCTCGATTACTTCATCTGACATGCAGGATCATAACAGTACCCTTTCTGTTGAGTGGTCCTGTTGTGAGGATGAGACTAGATCAAGGCGTAAGGCTCTCAGCACCATGCCTGTGGCCCAGAGTCAAGTCTGCTCAATAACTCTTCATTGTTGCTATTATTATCTGCATTATTTCACCCATAGGCACATCCCCCGCATGGACTTCAAAGAAGATGGTGGCCTCTTTCCAAGGGTTTCTGATCATTCCAGAGTAGCTCAGTCAACAGTTTCCCTAATGAGCTCAAGACTCCTCAGGGGGACCCTTTGTTTTCCTAGTAACTCTGTCAGTGTGGTTTGCATTCCTGCATCAACATGGCACCAAGTGCAGATTCTCAAGCCTGCATGAGACCCAGACTATCAATTGTTGCAATGGAGTAAATGATACTCATTGTTAAAACAGGGTAAATACCTACTTCCTTTACACAATGGAGGGAGCTATTGTAGGCTATTAAGTAAATAACTATAAATAACCCACTATAAAACGCTTTACAGATGCCTCACTGCCCTGAACTGCAACGTTCTGAAGTAGCTGTTATGGCCGGGTAAATTATACGTGTTTTTAAACACTGTCCAAAATACATATTTACACATACTTAAAGTCCTACACTAAACAGTCTCTATAGCAACCAGAGAATCACAAAAGCCTTATTAAGCATTCTTTGTAGTATTTTTAGGAGTTTAATCATTAGGAGAAAGCTCACAGGCCATGCAGGCACCAGGGAACTTGAAGAAAGTAAGTCTTTAGAGGAACAAAAGAATGAGGCTGCCTTTGAACCTGGTGGGAGAGGATTGTTTTTAAAAACTAATAATCAGAGAAAGGAAATTGTGCAACAATGAATGAATGAATTTTATTTAAAAGAAAGAAAGTGTACTAGAGAGGGAGAGGGAGGAAAATGTGCAACCGTGAATGAATGAAAATCTAAATTCTCTGTAAACTTCCATTAACATCACAATTACAAAATATCTCACTCTAATAATCACCAAGGATTATCTGTCTTTCTGTCTATGTAGTTCTATGTTTGAGGTCTATCAGAAACCACTTTAGAATTGCAATTAGGTTTTTCAACAGAGAAGAGAAGTCCTCAGTTAACATTTTTCAACCAGAAAAGAAAAAGAAAAAAATCTTCTCAAGTATTCTTTTTAGTCACAGGCAGATAAAGATTTCCTTGTCATTCAAGAGGGGGACAATATACATGATCCACAGTTCTAGAACATGAGCTACTTAAGTCTTTGAGAAGAAGCCCCCATGGTTTCGTTGGGGCGGAGCCATCTGCCATTATTTGAGCATCTCTGTCATGAAGACAGTCTGTGGCATATTGCAGGAACCAAATAACGAGGAGTATCTGTAACATAGAACTAAATATTCTTGCTTGATCATGCGTTCTGTCCAGTGCCAGTGGTGAGTCTCTTCTGGACACAGTTAGGGATCCAGGGACAAGAAATTCTAGGATGCTACTATCTCTGCATTTGTTTTCCAAAGTTTTGCATCTGGACAAGAGACAGTTGAAGGGGAATGTGAGGATGCAGAAGTAGCACCTCATATTCACCCATATCCTGTTGGCCAGAACTCAAGCCATGTGGCTTCACTTAACCTGCAACAAAATGCAGGAGATGAAGGGAAACACTTGCAATATTTGATGAGTATGAAATAATCTTTCAGGTGAATCTCCCCTAACATCGTTGTTGTTAAGTGTCATTGAATCAACTGTGGACAACAGATCTGAACAACAGATCTGCCCTGTCCTGTGCCATCCTCACCATCTCTGCTGTAGTCTGTTATTGCCATCATTATGCCAATCCATCTTGTTGAGAGTCTTACTATCTTTCCTTGACCATCTCCACCTTTTCCAGCATGATGCCTTATTCCAAAGACTGACCCCTTTTGACAACATGCCCAGAGTATGTGAGATGAAGTTTCAGAATTGTATTAACTTGATTTTATCTTTAAAACAGTGTTGCTATGTGGTATTTCCCACATTTACTCATGGGAAAACAGGCTGTGAGCCCTAAATGACCAGTTCAAAGTCACTCAGCAAAGCACTGGAATGGTCAAATTGAACTCATATAAATCTAGAGCTGAGGATAAGGTGTTCTGTGCACGCAGTTGAGCGTTTGCATGCTTAACTAGAAATGCGTACATGTGTTCACCAAAAGGTATTCTCAAGATACCTCTTAGAGGCATTCTTTGTAATGAGTCCAAATTGGAGATAAACCACTGTCTACCAACAACAGAATAATATATTCTCTTGTGTACTCACACAGTGGGATAGTGTTAAGAATGAATGGTGTTGTTGCTGTTGTTAGGTAGTGTCAGCTATGCCCTGTGGTAACTCTATGAACAACAGAGAGAAACCTTACCCTCTGCTGAGCCAACCTGAGTCCCAGCCCTGCTTATCACTGTTGCAGTCACGGTATGAGTTCATCTTACTTTTGTTCTTCCCCTTTGTGATTTACTCTCTACTTAGTCAACAAGGATGTCTCCCCTGACCCCCCATTTTTTTCTATGATTTTTAAAAAACTTTTAATGTTTTATTGATTTTAATGAAAGTTTATCAAGACTTTGGATTTCCATTCATTCATTGTTGCACTTTTCTCCCTGCCCAACCACCCCCACCCCATTTCGCTCTTCTCTTTGAAAAGTAAAAGAAAAATTCATTCATTGTTTTACAATCCCTCCCCCCAGGTCCATTCCACTATACAGCCTTCGTTCTCGACTCCTGTCATTACTAATACCTAATCACATATCCCTTTTAGCCAATTTTCTCCCTCATCTGTTTCAATGCAGTATATATTATTCATCCCATTGTTCTCAGTCTCCCCCCAACCCCGATGTCAGTCCCATTTTACAACAGTGGCACCATGCAGTATTTGTCCTTTTGTGACAGAGATATTTTACTCAGCATAATGTCCTCCAGGGTCACCCATTTTGCATAACATTGCATGAGTTCCTTGTTTTTCAATGCAGTGTATTATTCCATTGTGTGAATATACCACAGCTTCTCTGTCCATTCATTTGTTGATGGGCACTTAGGTTGCTTCCAGCTCTTTACTACTGTGAACAAAGGCATGATAAACATGGGCATGTAAAGAATGATGTCTTTATTGAGAGTCTAGTCACTCATGGTATAGAAAGTCCGAAGTCCATGGCATCAAATCTTGCCATCATCAATTCTAAGGAGCATTCTGGTTGCACTTCTTCTGAAACAGATTTGTTCATTCTTCTGCTTCCGTAACCATATGATTAAGCAAACCAAATTGCTTTTGATAGAAGCCAAGAATTGTGGTAGCCAGTTTGGAAGTGACCAGGAGGGTACATTCTTAGGATACTTGTGATGGCCCATTGTTCTGTTTTCAACATGTTGATACTTGAGTGAAGATTCATCTAGATAAGATCTTCTCATTTTAGGATTTCTGTATATATGCTGTACTTTAATGACACTCTACCTCAGGAAAACAGTATTCAAGACTATAAATAATAACTTCATAGTGGATTGATTCCATGTAGCAGTCAACTCCTACCACATTCCAGAAAAGCTCACCCTAACTTTAAACATCCCACCATGATTCTCATCCTACTGTTGCCCTGACCCATTTGTTAATATGGCCCCTTATAATTGTGACTTAGCTTCTAGCAAATTTGACAGAATATTGAAGCCAACTACAATTCACACTAATGCTGACCTTGAGAAGATGGTTCTCTTCCTTGAAATAAAATATAAACTTAGGATTTGTAATTAGGCAAAGACAAGGAGAAAATGAAACCTGAATTCAATAAAACTTCAAACCGAAACAGTTCTGTAGATTGGGTCTGAGGATGTCTCCAGCCTTCTATCTCAAACATGACAGAACTCAGAGGAGAAAGAAAAGGAGAAACCGTTGCTCTCATCCAGCTAGAATGAGCTGACAGTGAAAAGATTAATCTCATTGCTTTTCTTTACCTTTTGCCCATCTCCTTAGCACACCTGCCACCCCAAACAGCAATTTGGTGGGAGCCTGACTGCCAAAAGCTGATAGAGACTTAGGGACGGCTTTAGCGGTGGGTCCTCATGCTGTTTTATAAACACTTCCTAGGTTGGCAGCAGAAGGATAAACAAAAAATTGCAAGACGAGCTGGAATTGAATTCTGCAGTTTTCACCTGGCATCCCATCTGACAGGATGATGCTCTGGACTTTGCAGAATCCACAGGGCAGGAGTATGGTCCTCCTGCTGAGAGTACCACCATCCCCTCTGTTCCAGCCCATGAAGGAATGCTTGGGACCATGGCTTTCACATGGAGGCTTTTGCCAGAGGTCACGCTAAAGATCTGTTGGGATCTCAATCAATAGCAGTATGTTTAGATTGTGCTCCTTTATCAAGGCAATGTGTTCCAGTTCCACAGATACCAAATAAGCAAGCCCTGCGTGCCAAGCACTGGGTTAAGTGCTGAGTATTTGTGAGAACTCTACCTGATAGAGAAGACTATAGATACTGTGCAGTGCTGTGCATCTCCAGGAGTGATGGTGTAAGTTCACTTGGAATGGCTAAGAAAGCATAGAGTAGGGAGCCTGACCCAGGTTACGTCTGATGCTCCGTCTGGGCTCAGTTTTGAAGGATGAAGAGGAGATTGCCTGAAATGCAGAGGACAGGGAACTTAGAGCAATATGAGTTTGCCTGGGAAAATGGGAAAAGAACAGAATGATGAACAATGAGGATTAAAAGACAGAGGGAGTCACATTGACGGGCTTTAGGTAAGATGTTGATAGTGATGTAGATGAAGATTCTGTTTCTTCAAAATAAAAGGGGGTTTGTTGAAGGAAAGCAGAAGAGGGAAGTGATAAGACTTTGGCTATCAGAGTATAACAAATAGATGGTTTTCAAAAGAGAAAACGGAAAGAGATCCAGAGAGCTGTGAAAAACTCACTGCAGGATATCAGATATAACCAAGTGTTCTTGTCAGAGACCTTTGGTAGTCAGCACTGTGCCATTCAGACACCATTCTGATGAGTCCTGCTGCGATGTATCTCTGACTTTGACAGATCTGTGTGAGCTGAGCAGGGAGAGATAGTTTTGATTGTTCTGGAAAGGGATGCATGCCTTTGAGCTGTATTGAACAACCCATAGACTGCTGAAAGAACAATAAAAAATGTTGTGGACAAGGGGCAGCCAGAGTGCTCTGGAGGCAAAGATGATGAAGCTTCACACTTTGGGGCATGTTGCTTAGGAGAAGCAATTCCTTGGAGAGGGACATCATATGTGAAAGGGGGAGGGTCGACGAAAGAGAGGAGGACCTTCAACCCAATGGATTAGCACAGTGAGTGACGCAGTGGGCTTGAGCATGTCAGGAACTGTGAGGAGAGTTCAGATCTGCTGTAGGGTCTCTATGGGTCATACTCAACTCGACATTTGTCAGCACCTGGCAACAGCAAAAGAAAGGGAAGATATAAGGCAGGACAAATGGGAAGCAGAAGATGAGTTGTGAATGATGATTCTAAACGCCCACACAAAGCTCGTGACTTGAAGGCAATGGATTGAAAAGGGGTCTACACTTTCAACAGGGTGGAATTCTTTTTCCATATGTGCCGGACAAAAGGAAAACAGTCCACATGGGGAACATCCATGGACTGGCGGGGAAGCCTGAGGGCTTGGACATGTGGATGGGAAAGGGGTTGTCTTGATGATATGAAGCTCTAAGAAAGTAATATGACGGTGAATGAGACAAAGCATGTGCTGAGTCAGCATCTTCCCCAGGAAGGTCAGCACTGATTCCTGAAAAGCGTGAACTTTTAAGGCCACTGTAACAGATTATCACAAACCAAAAGACTTAAAAGAACAAAACAATGATCTCCTATGATTCTGGAGCTCCACAGGCCAGAACTGACGTGTAGACAGGGCTGGAATCGCCCTGACGGCTCCAGGAGGAGCTCCATGCTACCCTTTCCAGCTCCAGGTGGTAGCTGTCCGCCAGTCGTCATGCTCCTTGTCTTGGGGCTGCATCAGCCCCTTGTCTGCTGGGTCTACCCATGTTTTCTCTGTGTGTATGCCTGCCCTTTCTGTGTCCAGTTACTGGATTCGGGCTCTCACCCTAATTCAGTATGACCTCACCTTCATTTGATGATAGAGAAGACATCCTTATTTCCAACTGTCTTAGGGTGTACATATATTTTTGAGGCTGCTGTTCGACCCAGGAAAAAGAATGATAAAAATCTCACTCTTTTATGCATAAACACTGCAATTATACAGAATAAAATAAAGCTCCTGGAATAGATGGTATACCAGTAGGCATATTTCAGCTAACAGATGCTGCCCTGAACGTGCTCACCAAGTTGTGTCAAGAAATAGAACAAACAACCACTTGGCCAACTGACCTGAAGAGATCTATATTTGTTTCCATTCCAAAGAAAGGTGACCCAACAGAGTGTGGAAACTATAGAACAATATCATTGATTTCACATGCAAGCAAGATTCTGCTGAAGATTATCCAAAAATGACTGGAACAGCACATCAACAGAGAACTGCCAGAAGTCCAGGCTGGGTTTAAGGGGTCATGGTACTAGGGATATTGTAGCTAATGTTAGATGGATCTTGGCTGAAAGCAGGGAGTACTAGAGGAATGTCTGTGCTTCATTGATTATGCACAGGCGTTTGTGTGGGGACCATAACAAACTGTGGCTGACTCTGAGAAGAATGGGAATACCAGAATACTTGATCGTGCTAATATGAAACCTATACTTGAACCAAGAGGCAGTTGTCAGAACAGAGCAAGGAAACACTGCATGGTTCAAAATTGGGAAAGGCATACGCCAGGGATGTGTCCTGTCTCCATACCTTTTCAACCTATATGCAGAATAGATCATCCAGGAGGCTGGGCTCTATGAGGAGAAATGCGGCATCAGGACTGGTAGGAGATTTATGAACAATCTGTGTTATGCGGATGACACAACCCTGTTTGCTGAAACTGAGGAGGACCTCATGCACTTGCTGCTGAGGGTCAGGGACCGCAGCCTTCAATATGGATTGAGTTTCCTGCGCTCCATCCTTTGCTTTAAAGAGTCAAATGCCATTCTGCTTATCTCATGAGTATCTTTTGTATCCTTTATACAGTGTGCCATTTGCAGCATTTCATTGTTGACATTGGAGACATAACAGGTGGGATATGCTCAGTGTGGTAATTAGAATGAGTCATTATGATTTTGGTAAAATACCGATTGGCAGTGGTGGTCATTGGACTCTTTGATGCTGGATAAGAATAACTTGAGCCAGTATTTGTAAAGAGAGGGAGAGGGAGAGGGAGGAGCAGGAGGAGGAGGAGGAGAGAGAGAGAGTGTGTGTGTGTGTCTGTGTGTGTGTTAGTTCCATGGTAGAGTTCTTGCTTCTCCTGCAGAGAACATGGGATTGATTCCTGGCCTTTGTACCTTATTCACAACCACGTATTTACCAGTAAAGACTTACTTGCTGCTGGCATACTGTAAAGGTGACAGAGAAGCTTCCAGGCTAGGACTAGGAAGAAAGACTTGGTGATCTATTTTTGATAAATTAGCCATTGAAAACCCTATGGAATGCAATGGGATTATAGCAGCTGGCAATAACAGTCCAAGAAGTGAGGGACCGTGACCCAAAAATCCAATGCACATGCACATTCCTCCCTTAGTCTTGCAGGCTGTCGTTAGGTGTCCTTGAGCCAATCACAGCTCACAGCATCCCGGGGAACAGCAGACCTGAACCTTGCCCCGATTTGCACCATTCTCACAATCTGTGTGATACTCACACCCGTCGTAGAAGTCACTGTGTCCGTCCAGGCTGCTGCTGGTGGTGGTAGGGGCTGTCTCATCGACCGTGACACATAAAAGCCTAGTGAACCACTGATCTGAACCTGCTCTGTGCTGTGCCATCCTCCTCATCCCTGTCTAGGTTGAGCCCATTGTGACAGTCACCACATGAGCCCCGGGCTGTTAAGAACAAACATTTAAAACCAGTGAATGAGTCTGCGCCCAGAACAACCTGTAGACACGCAGACTCACTGTGGATTTGTGCAACTGCCTTTAGGTCTCGTGATAGAATCATTGGCGGGTTTTTTTTATCCCTTCCATGACACAAACCAAAGAAAAAAAGTCATAATAAAATTTTACAAGTTAGTTGCCGCTGAGAATCAACCAGAGAGCACTCTGAGAAATGAGCGGGAGCCTCTAACTGAATCTTCACGCAGGACAATAAGTCTAATGCGAGGATGGGACCTGCAGAGGTCAGAGTGGAAAAATCCTCCAGAGGCGCAGCTGAGGAAAGGGGGGTCTTCTTCCCCTGATGCTTCCCCATCCTGATCTCCTGTGCATGTGCAGCAGGAACAGAATCTGGGGCTCTGCTCTGCAACAAAGCTGGGCCAGCAGGACCCTTAAAGTGTCCCCAAGGAACCAAGAATTAACCCTCCGTGAACCCACGGAAGCCACGGCTCCTCGTGTGTCCAGCGAGCCTGCCGGATCCTAATTGCAGTGGAGCCAGCATGTCACTTGCCATTAGGTTCGTTTGGCATTAATTTTTTTCCTTTTAAAATGACAGGGTTGCCTTCATAACTGTAGAGGAGCTCATCACTGCTGTCCATTGGGGGTCACAACAGTTATACCCTTATCCCATAGACAGTGTGCTCACTGCCCCTTCTGGGGTCATTGTTGCTTTCACCTCTGTTTTGTCTTTTAGGCACCAGTGAGAAATCAGGTCTAGCCTAAAGGACACTGTGGGTTTAGTTTTGGGATTCCCATCTTTATAGAAATACATTTTTAGAACAGGCTGTGTTCACACACCTTTCACATACACGTAGCAAAAGTGCATCCACTGTTTTCTAGGTGGTCTATTGAACACATCACTGACCCCATGTTGTTATTGTTGTCAAGTGGACCATACTTCCTAGCAGCCCTATGAACTACGTACAGATCTGAACCTTGCCCTGTTCTGTGCCATGCTCAGCGTCTTCCCCATGTTCAAGTCCATTGTTACGGTCAATGTTAGTCTTTCTCATTGAAGGTCTTCCCTTCTGTCACGATCCTCTATATATGTGAGACTATTTCACCATCCTTGCTTCTAAGGAGCACCCTAGTTGCATAGCCTCTGAAACAGACTTGTTTGCTCTATTGGCAGGCAATGAGATAATGGGATAGTCAGTACTCTTTTTTTTTGAGGGACAACAGCTTTATTGAACGTGCTCTCTGGGAGCAGGACCCAGCCCCTCCCCAGGTCCCAGGCCCACTCCGTACCTGTCCTTGCTGGTGAGGGGGACCCTTATTTGGCAAGAGATGAACAGGTGAGTCAGTACTCTTTTTCAAGAGCACAATTCAAAGGCATCATTTCTTCTGTCATCCTTACTCATTGCAAACTTTCAGAAGCACAGGAAGTAATTGAAAACTAAGACTTGGATCATGCACACCTTAATCTTTAAAATGATCTCCTTGCTCTTTAGCTCTTGAAAGAGGTCACTGACAGTAGATTTCTTCAGTGCAGCACATCTTTTATTTTTTTGACTGCTACTACCAAAAGCAATTGTGGATCCACATAAAATGAAGCC
>NW_006399822.1:6704729-6713148 GCF_000299155.1 Elephantulus edwardii
GCAAGCAACTCGACAGCACATAACAACAACAACGACAATCATGATGTTGCCTGTTGATCTAGTGGTGATGATTTTGGGTTTTTTGATGTTGAGATATAATCCGTATTGAAGGCTGTGCTGTATGATCTTCTTCAGTAAGTGCTTCAGGAATTCTTCAGTTTCTGCTCAAAAGATTGTATGCAAGATCTGCATTAGGAAAGTGGTTGACGAGTCTTCTCAATCCTGATGCCACATTTTTGTCATATAGTCCAGCTTCTCAGATTACTATAGGAATATAATTTAACCCCATATACTCTCAAAAAATTGTTTGGAAAGAGCATTTGGAAAGGCTGTACCTCGAGTCATTCTTTGTTGCCTTAATTTGAATCCATGGTCGTAGAACTGTTCATTGATCACATTGTAGTATTATTCATATGTCCACTCATTCATTTAACACCTAATTACTGCACATCCATGAGAGCTCTAGTGGGGTAGCTCATTGGGGGTTTCTCTGCTAGCCCCAAGGCTGTTTCTCTTTAGCAGTTCAAATCCACCAGAAGCACTGAGGAACTGACATAGTCAGTCCCTGCTTGTGATATTTACATCCTTAGAAAGCTAATGGAATATCAGTTATGAGTCAGTTCTGATTTGCTGGCGATCAACCAGCTTCACCTTTTGGCTTTGATCCAACCGTCCAGGGGTCATCACAGATCTCCATTACTTCCAATCCTACAAGTGATGGAAAGAGTCTCCCATGAGAACCCACCTAACATGGTTCAGCACTGAAGGCATAATACTAACAGCATTAATAGTCACGGCCCAAGACCCTGGCCAGAGGGCACTGGGAAGCAGAGACCATCGTGGAATTAGTGGTGGCAAGATGGTTTAAGTGGCTGCGGGATTGTCAGGAGCTGTGTAAGGTGCTGCTGGGAATTTTGAATGAAGTGTGACATGTGGACAGAGATTTTGGGCATCTGAATCTTGTTGGAGTGAGACCACTGGCCTTGGATTCCTTGAGCTCTGGGCTGCAGATTGACTTCTACTGAGTCATAGGTTATGGAACTTACCAGACTTTGCAGCACCATTTTATTCTCATCAGAAAAAGACATTGTCCACACAAAAGCACAGAGTTCGAATCCAACAGCTGCTCTATAGGAGAAGGATGGACATTCTCCTCCTGTGCAATTTACTGCCTCTGAAAACTGGCTGGCAGGTCAGCTATGAGTCGGTTCTGACTCTATGGGGCACAACAACAACAGAGCAGGGGTACTGAAATATGCCCACAGTAAGTGAAACAGAAGTTTCACCATCCGTAACTTTATGGAATTTTCTTCTTGCACTTCCTTCTAGATAGATTGGTGTGTTCTTTGGCTAGTTTTCCCAACACTCTTTGCCAACACCACAGTTTCAAGGTAGATTGATGCTTGAATCCACCAACCCATCCTCAGGAGAAAGATAGGCGAAGATGGGCACTTTCTTCCTAGTGATTTATAACTCCCAAAACCCCATGGAAGAGTCAACTATGAGTTTGTGCTTACTCAACAGTGATGATTTTTACTTTAAGTTATATGGTCAAAGGTTGAGTAACAGGTATTTCTCAAACGGGAGAATCCTAATATTTCCTTGCTTACACTGAACTTGTTCCTACCCCCAAAGCCAGATGATTAGAAGGTATATTTACTACGGTCATTAACTTCCCTTGACTTCTCCATGACGCCTTGGTCTCAGAGGATGCAACTGGAAGCAAATTTCCTGGAAGACCACTTTGCACTGTAGGGGGAAAAATAACTTTATATTTTTGTATTATCTCACAAAGCATTATTGACACAAAGTTTGCCATTTGTGCTAGAAACTCCAGGTTAAATAAGGACGTCAAAATGATTTTGAGCACTGAAAATCCGATATTGACTCATGGAATAAATGTTCTTGCTGGCATCTGAGAGGTGATTTGATTAAGATTTGAAGCAGTCCCAGAAATTTACTCTTTTGTGTACTGCACCTTTAAGGAATTTATTCTTCCTTATTGGATAGACATGGATGCTACCAAAAACCCAAGCCCAGCCTGCTATTAGGGAGCTGAGTCCAGTTGGGGTGTCCACAGCTGTAAATCTTTATGACAGGAGATTTCGTGTCGTTCTCTGGAGAAGCAACTAGTGGATTCAAACCACTGACTTTTGGTTAATAGTGCCACACATAATTCAGTAAGCCACCAGCGGTCTCTTGAACTTTGATGCTCTGCAGTACTTAATGCCTCAGCTGGCAGGCATTTACCATATAGACCCTAGGTGGCATAAGTAGTTGAGCAATCAACTGCTAGCTGAAAGGTTGTTGGTTTGAAATCAACCGCCGGAGACACCTCAGAAGACAGGCCTGGTGACAGGCAAAGGTCTGTCTTTTATCTGTTGTGTTGCTGTTGTCAATTTGATCTCATAGAGATAGATCTTTAAAAAGCACTAATGATTAACTTATTAGTAGTTAAGCTGAACTGTTATTTCTTTTAAAAAAGATGTCACAGGATATTTTGGTTTAAGGTTTAAAGATTGTCTCAGGGCAATAGTTTCCTTCATCAGGGCTCTGTGATTCCAGAGAGTCTGAATTCCATAAGTTGACAGTTTGTTCTACATTTCCTGCCTTTTAATCAGGAGTCTTTTATGGAGTCCTTGATCGAAATGTTTCCTATTGGCATCCAGACATCTGTCTGTTCTGTTTTTTCATAGCACAGGGGACGATTTTTCATGTAAACAAACATCTTCCATTAAACATCTTCCGTTTTGTCCTCATATTCCTGAACTTCTTTCTCTGTTCCTCCAGGAGAATAGGGACAAATTATTGTGCCTTAGTGTATAAGTGTGTAAGCTTTAACACCACAGGTGCTATTCCATGAATTAGGGGAGCAGAGTTGGAGACCAGGTGCCTGGATGTCCCCATGAGATTGCTATCCTAAGCCTCCAAATCAAGGAACCAAATACTTGAAAGAAAAAGAATTTAAAAAATGTTGTTGTTGGGTGTCTTCAAGTTGACTATAACCCACAGAGACCCCCTGAACAAGGATGGGACTTTCCTCATCCTCTGGCCTCCTCCTGGCCTCCAACATGCTTGAGCCCTTTGTTGTGGTCAATACAGTCCCTCTCATTAAGGGTCTTCCTCTCTTTCTAGGACCTTCCGCCTTTCATAGCATGGTGTCTTTTTTCTAAAGACTGGCCTTATCCTGTTAACACACCCAAAATATTTAAGAGGAAATTTCACAATCCTTGCCTTTAAAAGGAACACTTGACTTACATTCCCTCCAAGATAGATCTGTTTGTTCTTTTGGCAATCCGTAGTATATTAAATATTCTTCTCCAACACCATAATTGAAATATATTATCACCTAAAAGTGAAATGGTTAGAAATTTGAAGTTGACTTTTTTTCCCCCTTCTCTTTTTCAAACTTACATTATTTCCCTTCCCACTGATTTTCTTTTCTTAAGTTTAAAATATTCATTAGTTAATAAATTTAGAAGAAAAATAAAGAAGCAGCAAAGAAGTGGGGTTATCCTTGTGATAAAAATCAGGCTGGGATGACAATTTCATCAGTAGCAATCTGTGTATGAGCCTCTTGGAACCTAATATAGTTTTTCCTTTTGGGAAAATAGATCATATGAAATCCATATGTAAACTGTACATGGCAAATGTTTATGGCTTTAAATAATAGAAAATCTTTAGTTGCTCTTGCCAAAGAACATGTTTGATAAAACATGACCAAGAAATATTTTTTTAAAAGTTATGAAATCAGACAGGGATTGTTGAAAGATAGGAGAGAAGTTTGGAAGAGCCCTTATTCTAGAGCCAGTTTGATCTCTTTTGATTTTTTCCATCAGAGAAATTAGGGTTGTTTATACAACTCTTCCCTTTGACAGTTCTTTGGCACAGAGGAAATGCAGTGAGAAAAAACAGGCCAAGGATATAAACAATACTTAGAGATTTTATTTTTAAAAGAAAAGTTATAAGAAAGAAAAAGAATTGTAATGAGAACAAGAAAAGAGAACATGCCTTCAATGTGCCCGTTGCTCAGAACTGTGCCCAGAGTCTAAGAAAACTCTCCACCTCAGGCATCAGGTGTGGAGATAATGGGTAAAGAGTTGGACTTCAAACACGTAGTTGGAAGCATTCCATACCTGGAACCCAGCATATGTCGACTGAGACTGGATGTAAAGCCACAAATGTATATGTTTTACTTTTTCTTTTAAATAATTTTTTAAAAATTAATTTTAATGAAAGTTTACAGAGACTTAGGATTTCCAGTCATTCATTGTTGCACTTTTCTCCCTGCCCACCCCCTTCTCCACAATTCACTCTTCTCTTTGAAAAGAAAAAAACTCATTGTTATGCTTTCTGTCCCCCCAAGTCCACTCCACTATGCAGCCTTCACCCTGGACTTCTGTAATGACAAGAATACCCGTTCATATATCTCTTTGGGGCATGGATGGATACAGTTGCACAAAAAATGGTGTTCAGCAGCTGGTACCAGCCGAGAGATGGCAAGTATGTAAACGGGAAAGGAATTGAAATCCTGCCCTCGTGGGCACAGCTTAAGAGCTTAATCAGAAAGCACTGGGAAGTAACATGACAAATGTATGGACACTGCTTCCAAACTGATCTGATCAGGTGGCATTCTGTGAAAACACTCAGCTGGGCTCTCACACCATGTTACCACCAGTGTCTGTCTGCTGCCTGGGTCACACTGGTTGGGAGGTAGTTTTGAAAGAACCCTACGTGCCGTTATGGGATCAATGAGTGGCTTACAGAGCTAGCTGGTATGAACACAGAAGGCCTGATCCTGAGTGTTTCTTTCCACCTCCGTCCCCAGTAAAGCCTCTTGGTAGCTTAACAGCAACCATGGAGCCAATATTTACATCATGTAAATTTGAAGAAACTCTGCAAATCTGGGATTTTTTTAAATTCCCCCTTGAGAAAGGAGGTTGTTAAACATTTGTCAACACGCCACTATATAATTAACATTTATCACAAAAACATTAGCTACATCACCGTACATACTTGCATTGTGTGCCATCAGGTTGGAGCCACCTCAGAGCTGATCTACCTGTGGGTTTTCAGAGGCAGAAAAAGGCACAAAAGAGAGTTTCTCAGAGAGCAGTTGGTAGATTTGAGCCACGTGCTTTCAAGATTGTGATGCAGCTTCTTACCACTAGGCCATGACAGCTAGATACATAAAGAAACAGTGTGCCTTTGTTAGAACAGGGTTAGAATAGGCCTGTTATTTCAGAAGTGGATGGTGAATCCTGCGCCAGTATGCTGCTTTCAATTGTTTTATGTACATGTGAGAGTTGCATTGTATTTTCACTTGCTTCATGTGCATCTAGAAGTTAAACAAGAAATAAAGGTGACAGAAGAAGACTCAATGCCTTTGAATTGTGGTGTTGAAGAAGGCTGAATATTCTACAAACTACTAAAAGAACAAACAAAATATATCTTGGAGAAAGTGCAGCCAGGGTGGGCCTTGGAGACCAGGTTGGGCATGCTGTCAGGAGGGACTAGTCCTCGGAAGAAAGCATCTTGTTTGGAAAGGTGGAGGATGTGAGAAAGATAGGAAGTTCCTCAACAGGATGGATTGACACAGTGACCGTGACAGAGGTCTGCAGCATATCAGAGATGATGAGGATGGTGCAGGACAGGGTAATGTTCAGGTTTATAAGGTCTCTATGAATTGCATTTGATAGGATGGCACTTAACAAGGAAGGAAGGAGGGAGGGAGGGAGGGAGGGAGGGAGGGAAGGAAGGAAGGGGAAAAGAAAGGGAAAGAAAGGAAAGGAAGGAAGGAAGGAAGGAAGGAAGGAAGGAAGGAAGGAAGGAAGGAAGGAAGGAAGGGGAAAGAAAAAATGAGGAAGGAAATAAAGAAGAAGGAAGGAAGGAAAAAAAGAAAGAAGTTGTCGATTAAAATAGATCTGGCCAAGGGAAGCCACATTTAACTTTCAGCCACACAAATATTAATTTAAAAAAACCATAAGAACTTTGGTTTAAAGCAATATGACATTATTTGCATTCTTTGTATAGGACCTTTTGTATCGTTCATCTTATCTTCACTGTCAGTTTCTCAGAAGTTTTTGGAGTGTTGTCTTTGCTCTTTAAAACTTTCAGGAGAACTTATGCAGCACATTTGCCCAATACAAAACATTTTGCTTGCTTTCTTGATTGCCGTGTCCATGGGTGTTGGTTGTGGAATCAAGTAAAATGAAATCCTTGACAACTTCCATGTTTTCTCCATTTATGATGCTGCTGTTTATTGGTCCAGTTTTGGAGATTTTTGTTTTCATTATGTTGAGTTGTGATGCATAATGAAGGCTGCAGTCTTCAGTCGTCATCAGTAAGTGCTTTTCATCCTCTTTGCTTTTAGCTGAGAAGGTTGTGTCATCTGCACATTGCAGGTTGACTCTGTCCATCCTGGAGATTACAAAACATGACATAGCTTTGTTTGGGTATATAGTACACCTGTAGGCATGCTTTTATAAATCTTTTCACTAGGACTTTAAAATCAGATACATTGTATACCTTGTAGGCCTATTTTTATAAATCTCTTCATTAGGACTTTGAAATCAGATACATTATTGAGTAATTATATCTTCTCACATCTTTATCAATGATACCAACATCCAGATTTAGTCAGTGATTGTTGTTAATGTTTCTGCGTGCCTTCAATTTGATTTCAAATCATAGGAACCCTATAGAACAGAGTAGAACTGCCCCATAGGGGTTCTGAGTCTGACATGTTTACAGAAGAGTGTAGAATTTTTCCTTCTACAAAGTGGCTGGTGGGTTTGAACCACTACCCTTTCAGTTAGTAGCTGGGCAAGCGTAGCACCAAGAATCCACGCCTAATTGGTATGAGTAATGATTTCTGAAAGGTACCTGAGTGTGCCTGTGCTCAGTGCCTAATCTTATTAAGAGCATCACTGGGCTGGTGTTTGGTTGTGCTGATGCAGGTAGAGGGGCCCTTAGAAGATGAGGCATCTAGTGATGATCTCTTTACCCCTAGTTGTTTAACAAGAGGAGAGATAGAAAGTCTCAGGGAAGCTCTTCTGCAATCAGATAGAAGATTGCAATACAGGAGGAGCTGACCCATGGATCCAGGTGCTCGTCAACCACGCTGAATATATCCACTTGGACACGGTACCTCCCTTCCCCTGCTTCTTCTTGAAGCTGAAAATATTCCCTGATAGCTCGACAGAGAAGAATAAATTGTCCTCATGTATTTACACAGAGGAGAAGATTTTTCCCATTGTATCTGCAATTCCGTTTTGTGCAATGACCTCCATTTTCATAATCCTTCATGGAGTATCATGATTGAAAAAGCTTTCTCTCCCTGCTGTTTTTGTTAAAAGGTTTTCTGGTGCAATGCTTGGGAAGTAAAATTCTGCATTTAAATGTTGTATTTTTGCAGATATTATATAAAAAAGGCTGCGCTTCGGCTGTGTTTTTCTGCCTGGGATAGTTGCAAGCAATTCCACCCTCCTGCATCTGTTGTTAACCAAGCTATGAGAGCACGCACCAGCTTTAATAGCAGAGCGACTGTGATTACGTCTTGCTCATAATTACATTTATTTGTTCACATGTGTCCCCAAAAGGCAGGTGTTAGTCAGAGCCGGTGGGGGCATGTGTTTGTGTAAGAAAATAACCCAAGAGATTGACAGTGAGAAAAAGCACTTGCAGTCATGTAGGCCTCTCCTGTCACGGACACTTGCAAAGATTGTTAGATTTTGGTTTTATGCCTCTTAAATAAATTACATTTGGAAAGCAAAGGGGGTTTATTGTGGGTGATAGATTTGCACCAAAATTATAAAAATATTAGGGGCTGCATATGATAAAGTATGTTTGTGATCCCAGAGACGTCATGGTTCAAGGTTAATTTAGAGAGGACTGTTCTTCCCAAGTAAGGAAAGAGTGTGTGTAGTAGTTTCCTTGGGAATTTAGGAGAAAAGGAGAGGGTCAGGCGTGTGAAGGAATGGAAGCGCTGCATTGATAATCCATCTCTAAGGAGAAGACCATGGTGGAAATCGTAGACTTTTGACAGACACTAGGTTTGGGATCCTTGACTGGGTCATTTATAACTTAGAACAACTTGAGAGAAGTTTGTTTCTTGATTACTGCCCTAGCTTTCTCATGCCTAGTATGGACAGAGCAATACTGGACTCTTGGAGCTAATTTTCCACGTATAAGTCACTCTTTTTAGACTGCAAAACTTGATTGACATCCTCAGTTGCTTCATCTTTGGCTTTAGTGGTTCGTGCATAAATTCGCATTAGGAGGTCTTTCTTGTATTTGTTGTTGTTGATTGCTTTTTTTTTGTCTTTTTTTTTTTAAATTTAGGTTGTTTATTTTTCATTTCAGTGAACATCTACAGAGATTTTGGGATTCCATTCATTCATTGTTGCACCCTTCTCCC
>NW_006399822.1:6713348-6765280 GCF_000299155.1 Elephantulus edwardii
AACATATTTCATCCAGTTTTTCTCAGTCTTACCCCCACTCCAATGCCAGCCTCATTCTACAACAGTGGCACCATGTAGCATTTGTCCCTTTGTGACTGAGATACCTCACTCAGCATAATGTCCTCCAGGGTCATTGCTTTTGAGTGGAACATGACTCATAGCGACCCTGTGAACAAAAGGCCTGAAGCTCCTCTATAACTATGGACATTTATCAAAGTTCATAGTTTCTGGAGGCTTGTTGTTTAGGAAGTGGATGCCGTCCCTGCTTCCTTGTGCCATGTATGGATATTATCCCATCACTGACAGTACTTTTCTTGAAGATAGGTCTTGAAATATACTTTCTCCTGGTCATTGTGACACCATTCCTCTTCACTTCCAGCATGTTATTAAGAGAGACCTATCCCTGGAGAAATACAGCATGCTTAGTAAAGTGGAGTGGCAGCGAAAAAAAGAGGAAGACCCTCAACAAGACAGGTGGACATAGTGCCCACAAAAATGCCCTCAAGCCTGACAGTGATTTGAGGATGGTGCCGAACGGGGCAGTGCATCGTTATGTTCCTCACAGATTTGATATGAGTTGGACCCAATTTTAGACACCTGTCAAGACTACAGGTTCCCTAACAGCAGCGACTGAAATGGTCCAAGGGCGCCAGGTGCCATGCAACTAGGAATCATGATTGAGCCAGCTTGACTCATGACCTTAACTATCACACTTCTATGAACTTTTTTTGCTTGTATCACATTGGATTATGGTGGGCTACTTTTCCGTCCCTTCCATCAGACGCAAACTTTGACAATCAGGGTTGTTCTGTCTTTGACTCTCAGCACTTAGCCGAGTACATGATCTATGGTGTGGGCAGAGTTTAGATGAATGCTACAGGTAATTGAGCAGAGCGGAACGAGCCTGGGACATCAGTAAAGAGAATTGGGTTTGAACTGTGTGCGTTGGAGTAGGCAATTCTCCTCTCTGAGTTGCAGATTCCTGTGTCTTTATGGCAACCACATGGGGTTGTTTTGAGGATTAAATGGGTGAGTTATGAGAGTTTATTATGCAAATGCGAAGGGCTGTCTCAGTGCCCTTGAAAGCCACATAGAACAGACCTAATCCCTCTTCTTGGCAGCCCTTCAAATATTCAAAGGAAGAGATCTTACACTCCATATCCCAAGTTGACAGTATATATAATAACTAACTGGGAGATGTCCAGAATTAAAGTTCTGGGTTTCACATATCTATTCTGGCATTTATTAGCTCTGTGACCTTGGGAAAGGTACTTAACTTCTCCATGCTTCAGTTTCCCCATTTGTAAAAATGAGATCAAGAATAGGACTGGCTTTATAAGGTTGCTATGAGGATTGGATAAAATAGTAGATATGAAAGCTTAGGACAGTGCTGGCATGGAATGAACAGTCAAACAATTGGTAGTCCCTTGACTATGATTACTGCTTTAGCTCAGCTTCAATAACTGTATCTCTACAGTTCTACAATTGTATGCATCTTCTCCCCCCCTTCCTGATATTATTTTCATCTTGTCTTCCAGTGAGAGTTGGTATGTACTGATTGCCTTGGGCTTTGTGAAGAGACATTCACTTCCAAACTCCTCCTTATATATTTTTTTGCATGTCTTAGATGCTTTGTCAAGTCAAGCTTTCTAAGCCAGCTTGAAAAACATTCAAAGTGTGAATTATATGCTAAATGGTAGGTGCTCTTTAAGGTATAAGGAGCTGGAGTGACTTGGTGGGTCAAGGGTTGTACTGCCAACTCAGAGACAAGTGGTTCAAATCTACCAGCTACTCTTTGGAAGAAAGATAGACAGTCTCCTCCCTGTGCAATTTAAAGTCCTTGAAAACCCACTGAAGAGTCACCTAAGAGTTGATTCTGACTTGGCGACAATGAACTTTTAAGTTGTTTAGGGTTTTTTTGTTTGGTTAGTTATTTTTTTTTTTTTTTTTGTAGAGAGGTAAATAAAGTCTTACTTTAATGATGTTTAGATTCTAATGAGATATGAGTTCATCAATAGGCACAAATATGAAGGTGATTTCCAAAGTGATAAATGCTTACATGAAAACTGGATGTTTAAAGATATTTAAAGGGCTGAGCAGTGACGTCTTCTCAAGTGATGCCATTTAAGCTAAGATTTGAGTGAGAAGTATCAAGTCTGCAATACCTTTCTAATGCTGCTGTAACAAGTGACCGCAGCACGCTGTTATTATCTGATAGTTCTATATGATAGAAATCTTAATATAGGTTTCAGTGGCTTAAAATCAAGATGTTACCAGAGTTGTATCCCCCTTTTATTGGCCTGAGAGAAGAATTACTCTGTCTTCTCAGCTTCTGGAAGCCACTCATATTCCTTGGCTTGCATTTTCTTACTTTAAAGTCAGTAGAGCTGGATCATATTAAACTATTTTAACACCTCTGCTACCCTCACCCTCTTTTAAGGACCTGTGCAATTACACTGAACTTGCCCAAATAACCTAGGGCAGTCTTTCTCATGGTCCTTAATCTAATTATGCCTGCACAATTTCTCTTTTGCCAAGCAAGGTGACATGCTCACAGATGATGGGATTAAAAAGTAGACTTTGAGGGCCATTATTCTGCCAACCACATAGTCATCAGAGGATAAGAACTTAACAGACTGTGGCACCAGCAAGTGCAGAGGCCACAAGGTTGGCAAGCATTGGGCATGTTTAAAGAGTACCCCAGGATCCTGGTGAGCAAATTGCAGAGTATCAGAAGATGCCTTCAAAACATTCTTGTTATCACTTCATGGGAGAGCATGATGCACTTATTACTTAGTAGGCATAAGTTCTATTATGCCATAGATATATTCATTATTCATCAATAACTCCACCATTCAAAGCCATCAGGTTTTCAGTCTTCTTTCATTGGCCAGCTTTCACGTGCATATGGGGCAATTAATAATTCTGTAATTTTAGTTAGGTGCACCTTAATTTTCAAAATAACATCTTTGCTTTATAACACTTTAAGAGTTCTTGGGCAGCAAATTTATGCAACTGACTATGTCATTTGATGTCTTCATTGCTGTTGCTGTGGGCATCGATTGTGGGTACAAGTAAGATGAAATGGTTGGCAACTTCAGCATTTTATCCACTTCTCATGCTGTTGGGAAATCATTATCATGTTCATTTTACTAATAGGAAGATTGAGCCTTAAAGAGCTTCCAGCCTGTCAGGATTCCATGCAGAGCTTTAGCAACTAACACCTTAGCAGTTCACCTCTCTGTCCTTGGAGGTCGACAGAAGTAAGAGGCAAGGGCTAGTCAGTGAGAGGTTGGACACATTTGAAAATATCTGAGAGGAGACAAATGTTTTCACTCCAGAGTTAGGACACCTCTGAGAAGTTAAGAGGCAGCACTTGGTTGAGGTCTCAGTTTCTTTAGATCTCTCTCCCTAAGCTGAATTTTCCAACACTGACAGTAGAGCCCTTTGTCCTTCCGTGCAAGAACCTGTTCTTCCACCACTTGAAATGACAGTATTAACTTCAGCAGACTTGCTGGAAATCTCCATGCTATGAACAGGAGTTCCCAACTTTATTCCTGCCATGCGAACAGAGAGTCACCTCCTATGATCTGGCCTCTAATTTTCCATTCGCACCCCCTCCCCTAGAATATAATAAATTAAACATAGTATGAAATGCAAAGAGGTTACATTGAGACATATACTATTTGAGGGTTTAATTCATTTTTCTAGTGTCTAAGACACAAGGCTATTAAATTTTTAAAGCTGTGATCTCCCCAACTCTCTGCTTTATGAGGGCTTTCTTCATAAAGATAAATGGTTTCCTTGCCAAATCAAATGCAGATTTGAAACAAATTAAGTTAATGTTCAATGGTACAAGGTAGAATGGATGGGGGAGCTATTTTATTTTGCATTGTAATAACCATACACACCTAAATCAATAGCTGTGGAAAAAAGGCAATAATATCATGTAACTGCAGGAAATGAAATATAGTGGCCGAGTGGGGTGGGTGGGGGAAGCGAGAGGCAAAAAAAGAAAGGGTTTGTATTGGAATAATGACATTTCATTAAACAGGGAAGGAGTAGTATTGAAGAGAAGTCCATAGCAGTAAATTCTATTTCTTATAATAACACTTGAGACGAGTTAAAGTGGGCCGGGTATTGTGATAAAGGATAATGCCGGCATCCCTTCCTGCATTGTGCTGTAATTTTATGTTAAAAGAAAATCTGAGATATTAAAGAGCCCCTGCGTGTTTTCATTCTCCTGGTCTTTCATTTAATTTGGTACAAGCCCCAAGAATCTGTCTGAAAGCCCATTCTTGGAGAAGAAAGATGACCCCCCCCTTTTTTTTTAATTTGCTTTTTAATGAAAGCCAACAGGTTTTCTTTTCTCTGCTTATTTATTTACTTATGGACGACGGGCAAGGCCGAGACAAAGGGATTTTGTAACAGTGGAAGGAGGTTTGCAGTCCTTCTTGTTCTGGGGGCTGATGTAGCCCAGCATATACCTGTGTGCTGTAGATGAGAGGATCTCCTTGTATAGTTCCAGCCTCATGGTATGTACTGGGTCTCATTGAATTCTGACTCATTGTAACACCATATGACAGAGTGCAACTGTCACACAGGGTATCCAGGGCTCTAATCTTCACGACAGCACACCCTCAAGTCTTTTCTCCCCTGGACCTTCTCGTGGGTCCGAACAACTGAGTTCTTCAATAGCGAAGTGCTTCACCATTGCACTACCAGGGCCCCTTCTAGTTATAGCCTTTCTTCTTTTCTCTCTCACGGCCTCTGAGTCAGGCCCCATTCATTGCTGACCCTCCAGCAGGTTTTCAAAGCCTGGAGGTCTCGGTAGGGAGCTCTGGTAGCACATTCTTTGGGGAACTGTGCTGTTCACCCCAAGGCTGCACCTTTCTGAGTACTCCAGGTACCGGTGCTCCTTGGGAGAAAGGTGGGCAGTTACAATTACAGCCTCTGAAAACCTACTGGAGGGTTCAGCTGTTGAGTTGGTTCTCACTCAAAGGCAATGGACTTGAATTTTTTTGAACTCACACATGGGAGATTGCCCATCTCTCAAGAGACTTCTCCAGAGAGACGCGGCTTTTGGATTAGATGTGGCTTTTTGGACCACCAGAACTAAATTCTACCCTAGAAAACCTAGAAGGAGCCCTGGTGGCATACTGGTTAATGTATTGGGTTACAAATTAAAGGCCAGCAGTTTGAATCCAGCAGCTTTCTAAGGGAGAAGGAATAGGTAGTCTCTTCCCGAATTGATTTATAGATGCCCCTCTCAGGAACACGGTGGAGGGTCACTGGGTGTCAGGATTGACTCAGTAGGTGGGCAGGTTTAATTCCGCTCATGTATTGAGAAGAAATCCTGATGTGTAGCGCTGCAAAACCAAAAGTATGTCGTGCAAGTCCATCAGCCTTTCCAAGGGAGAGAGAATGGGCAGTCTCTTCCCAGAAAGACTTTCAGTCATAGAGACCTGATGGAGGGTCCCCATGACTCAGACTCAGTGGCCATGGGTTTGGGTTTTGATAATATACTGGACAACAGGTACTACAGCACACAGGGTCTGGAAGACAAACCACCCAAGTGCAGAGTAGCATCTGTGACCTTGAGCAGCTTTACAATTGCAGATACTTCTTTCATTCTCCATTCATGCCTTTGTCCCCTTATCTGCAAGATGACACCCACCCCTCAGGGATGTTCTAAGGCACATAAAGCAGTTAGTACAGAGTATGATGTGCAGAATGCACGTTGATAGGTTCATGTGAGTTGTTTTATTGTACTTGTGTCTTAGGCTCGCTCTCTCTCTCGCTCTCGCTCTCACTCTCACTTCACTTATTCATTGTTTTTCACACCGGATCATATGAACTTTGTATGTAAACCAAAATAAAGTTTTTTAAAAATAAATAAACTCACTCATTGCTCTTGAATCAGACCTGACTCATAGCTGATCCTCTGTTGGGTTTCCAAGGCGATAAATTGCATGAGAGGACATTGCCTATTTTTCTTCCAAGAGGCTGCTGGCGGATTCAGATTGCCAAAGAGAGGTGATCTTTGAGTTAGCAGCACAACTTCCTAAATACTACACCAACAGAGCTCGCTGTATAACTTTACAGGTTGACACGTCCAGAGTTCATTGCTGGGAAATAAGGCCACACACCACTGGCTTTGGAGACTAATGAGTCCAGAGTCTACAAGTGTGACTTGCCACTAGTTCAAGTCTGGAAACAACAAGCCAGCTATCCAGATGTATACTGAACACAAGCCCTATAGTTTTTTGCAAGAGAGTTCAAACATAAACTCCAGGGAGGGAACACCCCTGAGGAGACCTCCCCTTAATCAGATAAGGCTGCCCATATCTTTATAGGATGATTCCTTCCCTTAATAAGTCAGACCATATCTTTATAGGACCATTTCTATTCTGCATCATTATTCTAGTGGCCTAGTGGTAAGGAGTTGCATTGCAAGCCTGAAGGTATGAGGTTCAAATTCACCAGCTGCTCTGTGGGAGAAAGAGAAGCATTCTTCTCCCGTGTAGTTTAATGCCTCTGAAAATCCTCTGGAACATCAGCTCTGGATTAGTTCCAACTCAGTGGTAAACTATGACATTGCTTCATTGCCTTTAACTCAAAATCTACTCCATAGGTGACCCTCTAGCTGGTTTTCAGAGTATGTCATTTACAAGGGAGGTAACTTCCCAAGGAGCTGCTAGTGGATTTGAACCACCAGAAAGGTGTCAAGCAGCACAATTCCCTAAAAGCTAAGCCACCAGAGCTCCCTACCTCAATATCACAAGGTTAGGATTTAGAACACAGGCACTATACTGAGGATCATGGCCACACTGACAGACAAGATTAGCTATCACAACTCATACAGTTTTCTACATGATTCAGAAGTCTGAGAAGCATTGTTCTACAGTTTAATAGGTGAAGAACTTGAAGCCCAGGCATGCAAGGGGCACACAGAAGCCACTCTGCACTGTGTCTTCTTCCCATCAACCCTCCGTCCCTACGCCATCTGATGCAGCCCTGCAGGGGAATTGACCCCGCCCGCTCCCAGGCTGGTGACTGAAAGGGGCTGTGTCGTTGAGCAGGAAACAAGTGTCAAGCTTGCTCATTTCACACATAAATCTGTAAATAATGCTTCAGGTGTCTCTACCCCAGACAGGTGTCTTGATGCCTCTGGGCGGCTCAGCTTCCCAGAGTAAGCCCATTTACCAAATGCTGTTTTAATGACTCGGAAGCATTAAACAAACTTTAATAAAAGAGCTCCAATTAGACAGCCCTTGGTATACAGTAGACCAGGAGCATTTAATTACCCACCCAGTACTGCAGCACTGAGGTTGCTCAGAGAAGCACTTGAAGCCTCAGCCCTGAGCTAAGGAAGCTCTTGTGGGTGCAGGTAGGCCAGGGAGAACACATAGTGGGGCATCTGGTGCCAGAGGTACAAAAGCCTAGTAAGTGTCTGGCTAGTTTCAGGCCATATTGTTTGACTGCGACTCATGGCAAGTTTATAAATAACAGATCAAGTCCTTGTCCTATCCTGCGCCATTGTCTCTGCCATGCTCAAGGCCAGTGTCAATCTGTGTCTCTGAGGCTCTTCCGCTCTTTTGCTGGCCTTTCCTAGCAGGATGTATTTTTCCAAGGGCTGACCTGACAGCATACTCAAAGTGTGTGAGAGGAAGTTTCAGCAGCCTTGTCTCTCAGGAGCACCCTGGTTACACTTCCTCCAAGAGAGATTTGCCATTTTGGCCATTCGTGGGATCTTCAGTATTCTTCTCCAACACCGTAATTCAAAAGAATTGCTTATTCTCCCTTCTTACTTACTGTCCAACTGTCAGATGCAGAGGGAGCCATTAAAAATGCCATGGCTTGAATCAGGTGCATTTTAATCTTCAGACTTGCTTTTTTAGCACTCTCAAGAGGTCTCTGAAAGCAGATTTTCTCAATGCAACACGTTTTGATTTCTTGAGTGTTGCTGGCATTACTGTTGGTTGTAGATGTAAGTAAAATTAAAGCATTAACAGGTTTGATCTCTTCTCTATTATGATGTTGCCTGGTAGTCAAATGGAGAGGACATTGAAAGCTTTCAGATCAAAGCCAAGAACCACACTGAGGCAGAGGTGGAATTCTTCTCAAAGTTGATTGCGTGCTGGGCTACTCAGCAAGGGGTGTAACATTGGGGGTTGGGCTTAAGGGGTCTTATCTGGGGTTTTAGCAAGTGTGTTTTAGGGGGTTGTGAGATGAGTTTTATGTTGTAGTAGCTCATTGGTGCATAAATTTCTGGTTTTGGAAAAGGTCCTAATATGGCAATTTCTGAGTTCTGTTTTTAGAAAATATCCTGACATAGGGATTTCTGAGTTTTGGTTTCAGAAAACGTCCTGACAGGGATTTCTGAGTTGAGCTTCAACCTCCATTTTTATTTTTAACCTAACAGACATGCTGTTGTGTTTTTTGTGTACTGTTGAATTGGAACTGACCCATAGCTGGTTTTCAGAGGAAGTAAATTGGAAGAGGGTGGCCTCGTGGTAAGAAGTTGTGTGACAATCCCAGAGGCAAGTGATAGAAATCTACCAGATGCTTTTCAGGAGAAGGGTGGTCCGTCTTCTTCCGTACAGTTTGCTGTCTCTGAAAACTCACTGGCAGGTCAACTATGGGTCAGTTCTGACTTGACACAGACAACAACAACAACAACTGCATAGGACGTTAGCCATCCTTCTCTCATGGTGCATCTAGTGGTTCCGAATAATGTGCCTTTGGGATTATAGTGCAGATTCCTACTCCTAGGAACCCTGTTTTCAGAAAACTTAGAGGTTCTGTCGTTCCAGGGCACTTGTGACTGGAAACAGCACCAAGACACCATCTCTGCTCATGCTGGAGAGAGGACAAGCATGCTGCCGTGTCCGCAGGCTCCGTCTTCCACTGCCTTCCTGAGGAACAGCTTGGTGCAAGGCTAGCAGGCTTCTCACAGCCCTGAGCCTACTTGGTGCCCGACCAGGGGCTCATCTTCAAGTCTGCTTGTGTCTCATCACGTGGACTTGAGTCCCCTGCCAGGTTCTCCTCGCAGACCTACTGTGTCCTCATGGTGGCCATAGAAAACACACCCAGACCTCTTGGAACCTCAATATCCTCAACGGCTTACTGGGGCCACCCTGACTGGTGGAGCTCCAGGGTGAAATCACACCATCCATGCAGGTGACTTCGTGTTCTGCCAGGCTGTGGGGTACATGGGCCATAACAAGAGGGTAGCAGGGCTGTGGAAGAACTCTTGGAGTTGGCATAAGCAAAACCGCCTTAAGCAGATTAGGGAGTGTGAGGCTGGTCAATGAAGGACTTCCAGGAGGAATGACAGGCTCCAGCTTCGAGGATGAGTCCCAGATAGCCAGGTAGTGATGAAGAGGTGGAGTATCCTAAGGACAGGAGGGGCCTTGACTAAAGGATGGGAAGTGAGAGCCTACAGAGAATTTGTGGAGAGGATGAAGATCCCTAAGGAGAGACCATGAAGGGTTAGTTAGCATGACTCCAAATCTGCCACTTACTCATTGTGGATATATCCTGTTTTCATTCTTGGCCTCAATTTCTTTTTCTCTAAAACGAGTTCAATGACTCTTAACTTGCACAATGGCTGTGTAAATAGCCATTGTTACTTTTCTTGTTGTATTCTGAACACTCTCTGTGCTGAGCTCTCTGCTCCACCCTTCATTTGCATTCATTCACTCAATTCATCCTCACCCTCACCCTACAAGAAAAGTTCTCTAGCATTTCTGTTTTACAGACGGAAAAGATAAGGCACCAAGGACCTGAGAGGTGGAGGGGACAGTGGAAATGGAGGCTCGGGGCATCTAACTGGAGTAAAAGGCTCACCACTCGGTCATTTAGCTGTCAGATGAGACCATGGTCAACATTCTTCTAGGTCTGGAAGGCTGGGAGGGTAGTGGTGGCGAAGCTCTGTCCTGAGCTGCAGCAGAACTTCTGCTGCTTTCATAACATAGTACCTTTACCACTGGCATCATGCCCATTTCCAACTCCTATCAACGAACAAAACAGAGTAGACCCTTCAAGACTAAGTATTTATGGGGGCAGACAACCTCATCCTCCTAACATGGAGTGACTGTTGAATTTGAACCAGCGATTTTTAAGTTAGCAGCTAAGCATCTTAACCACTACACCAGGTTGCCTTTGTTGTTGGTGGTGGTTAACCAGACTGCCTTTAGCATTTAATAATGGTTCATGCCCAGTAAGACTCAGGGTGTCACCTGCAACTCCTGATGACCCTACAGAATCTGCCCCATAGTGCTTCCAAGGCTGTTATCAAATATCTTCCCAAGAGATTCACCATGTCAACTCTCGTGTGGCTTTTCTAATGAGTCAGCAAAGTGTGATCTCCAATGTGGGATCTCCCTTCAGTGGCCTGTAGCTGCCACCTGGTGCACTTGAGACTGGAACACGTGGCTTCAAGCTCAAGTTCCTTCCCAGTTGCCAGGGGAAAGGCTTTCGTCTTTGCATGGATTGGGCTACTAGTTGACCCCATCTGTTTTCTGGCCAGATGTGGACAGATGCAAAATGAGAAAAACTCATGCCCTGTTGACTGGAACACCACCCCAGTGGGGCGACGGGATCTCAGCCTCCCCTCCCCACCACCGTCTCCTCTGATCATCCTTCCAGAAGCAAGGCAAACAATGAGCGGATATGTGATGAGCACTGATGACAGGGTAGTCATCAGTCCTTAGAACAGTCAGCCACACAGGATCACAGGGCAGCATTTGGCTGAGGATAAAGCTCAGAAAGTCAGAGGGGAAAGGACGGAGGGATGGCTGGAAATGGGAACCACAGAGAGAGATAGCGGCAAGAGTGAGGATACAAAGTAGGGATTGGAATCAATGCCAGAAAGCAAAGTATCTGTGAATTGTTGAGTGGAATACCAACCTGCTCTGTGAACCGTCACTCAAATGATAATAAAAAGTTAAAAAAAAATCAAAGTGTGCCAATGGAGGGCAAAGTTTCCCTCCCTCCCGCTGGACATCAAAAGACTCCAGTCAGGTGTCCCGCGGGCTGAGATGCTGTTAACTTGGGGTATTAAGCAAACACACTTCACCCCGTGTCTGTCAGGGTGGCTGTGCCTTTGACACAGTCTCACTCCTTGGACTTAATTAAAACCCAGTTCCCTCTTTTATTCAATTTACGAGGCCGAGCCGGCAGGATTAAGCGATTACAGACAAAAAGGCCCATTTGTGAAACAGTCCTCAACTCAAGCTGTTCCTTGCCGTACTTGTACTCCATTAAATTAATAAGGAATGAATCGGCTGATCCATTATGAATAAAGCAGTGGGGCGCCACAGCCCCGGCTCATCCTTCCTGCTCCCTCCTCGGAGAACATTTGTGTAAAATGATTATGTTCCTACTCATTCAGTTGGAATTCTCGAAAAGCGGAATGCATAAATTACTCTAAAGACACAGAGTTTATCTTAAACATTAACTACGAGGGTGAATTAATAAGACTATTATAAAACCATTAGCATTCAGTGTATTTACCTACAGCGCCAGTGAACCTCAACCAAACACAGCCCACAAAGTGTTGGGTGAGCAAGTGAATTTCTTCTCACCTGCAGTTCCTTTAAGCTCCCAACACCCCCTTGTATAGCCAGTTGTTCTGGTAACTTCTTTTTAGTGTTTGCTTTTTTTCAGGGATTCTCTCAGGTAGAAGTTTTCTTTCACTGTTTTCTGACTTAACTGCTACTCTTCACCTAGCAATTATATTCGTTAAGATAGAGACCAAGGGGGAGAACCATGATCAGATGAGATGGGCCTGCCCGGGGTGATAGGGTCCTAGGCTGAGCCATCACCAGGAGTATGCTAACCCACTGTGGTCCAGAGAATTCAGTCTTTAAAGGACTGGGGGAGGAGTAGGGGCTGCGGAAGAAAAGGCATTCAGAATTTCCAGCTTCTCATAAGCTCCAGTTGCAGCACGTAGGTAGAAGTTGGCATTGTGGAAGCCAAACATCACCTTCAACCAAACTTTTCCAGCCTCAGTACCACTGTCATTTCAGACTGGATACACCTTTGCTATCAACTCTTTGGCAACATCTCTGGCCCACTACTAGATACTAATGGCAACACTTCCTGTTCCAATCAGAAAAACCCACATTGCCAAATATCTCCTAGGCAAGGCTCAAAATCTCTTTCGGTTGAAAAAAGCTGCCTTTTATTGATAACTGGAAATAAGGAGTCATTGAATCCCCAGCAACTCCACTTGAAGCGATCTGGTTGTAACTGACTCATAGTGGCACCTTTAGCAGCTTCTCAGGCACTGTAAAATGCACAGGAAAGGGCCCATCCACCTCCTGTAGTGCGGCTGGTGGATTTGAACTGCCTACGGGGTGCCCTTCCTTGGGTTAGTAGCACAGCTGTCTGAGGACTGTGACACCAGAGCACTCTTTAAACTCTTTAGGTCTTGGTTTCCGTACCATGAAACAAAGCAGATTCTTGAGGATTTTTAAGGCCTTCCAAACACTGGTGACCATGGCATATCACCTGCTGGATAATACTGACAGTTGCTTTATCATGTGGACATATCACGACTGGACAAATATAGTCTCCATGCTCTTAAACAACTCTGCTCTCTTCACCTCAACTCTCTCCTCTGCTAACACAGAACTCTCCAGTCCAGCCTTGAGTGGGAGGCAGAAACCAGCAGGAGAGAATTTCCACACGTGTTCAATCTCCCTTCCCACCTGCACCTGTACCCACATCCTCCACTGCCTTCTGTTTAGGCTGACTCAGGACTAGGTGTGCCGGGTTCAGGAGTCTGTCCTGTAGTTGAATGAACTTAAAATGAACTTACAAGGGAGGTGTTTCTAAGCAAGGGAAGAGGTGTTAGTTGTTTTTTTTTACTACCTGAGTGTCCCATACACACACACACACACTCATACACACTCATACACACATCTTCTAAGTGGGGTCCCTGCAATGCCAAGTGGAACCCCAATGCCCTGAAATCCAGGCTCTCTCAGCTCTTCCAGAATAGCAAGTGTCTTCTGACAATTTCAACATCACATATTTCAGAAAATGTCCTGCTTCTGGAAGACCTGGTTCCAAGTTAGAAAAAGGCAGGTTATCTAAGCAGGTGCCTGTGGGAAGGTAGACATAAAACATAGGGAACTTCTTCAACAGTTCCAACTTTCCTACTTGGTGGTGGGCTGGGGAGTCATTAAGAAGGGGTTCAACTATTTGTTTTGGGCATAAAAGTAGAAGGGAAGAGAGATGAAAGTTGTTTTCCTGCTGAGGAAGGAAGAGGCAGCTATAGACTTACTGATCTCACTGAGCTGCTTCAGGTGTCTGGAGGCATTGTGACACGTCACAGACCAACTTTTCATTCCTGAGATGGTCACTGTTGTAGTAAATGCCATCAGAAATATCCTCCTCACTCATATATTGAGCTCATTCATTGTCTTTTAAAAAAAGTCATATAGCCTTTGAGCTGTGGTGCTGGAGAAGAGTATTGAGAATACCATGGACTGCTAGGAAAACAAACAGATTTGTCCTGGAAAGGGTTAAACCGGGTGGCTCCTTGGAGGCAAGGATTCTGAGGCTCCGTCTAACATACTTTGGACATGTAGTGAGGAGAGACCGGTCCTTGGAGAGGGACATCATGCTTGGGAGGGTGGAGGGACAGCGCAGGAGGGGAAGGCCCTCTATGAGGTGGATTGATTCAGTGACTGGAGTAATCGGGATGGGTGTGTCAGAGGCAATGAGATTGGCACAGGACAGAGCAGAGTTTAGGGCTGTTGTACATAGGGTCGCTATGAGTCGCAAGTGACTTGACGGCACATAACAACAACAACAACCAAAAGAACAAGCATGTCTTGGAGGAAATGCAGCCAGAGGGCTCCTTAAAGGTAAAAGTGATGAAACCTTGTCTCACATACTTTGGGTACCTTGTCAGGAGGTGCCAGCCATTGGATAAAGACATCATACCGGGAAAGGTGGAGGGTCAGTGAATGAGAAGACCCTCAACAAGGTGGATTGATAGGGTGACTGTAACAGTGGGCTCAGACCTATCAGTGAGCCGACCCATGCTGGTGCGATGGTGTGGGGTAGGGCAGGGTTCAGATCTCTTGTCTGTAGGGTCTCTATGAGTGTAGTTGGCATGATGGAACCCAACAACAGGAGCACTTTGTCTGTTGGCTCTGTCTGTCTTTCATCTCTAGCTCTGTGTTGCTTTGGTTTCTCTTCTGTCTCAACCAACCATTTTGCCCTGCATACTGCAAGGACTCTGAGAATAGAAAGGCCTGCAGATGGATAATCATCTCCAATAGACGCTCGGCTAATCAGCAGAATACACTAGCTGCATGCCCACCAAACGGGCTCTGTAACGAAAGGAGCTAAGTTCAAATCCCAACTATCCATCTCACTGGATGCTTAAATGTGGGGAAATTACTGAAAAATCTCTCAGCCCCACTTCTGAATCTGTTTAAGAAGTGTGAACTTGCTGTCCTCGTGTTACAATGAGGAGGTTCTGAGATGATCTGTGAAAAAGCGTTTTGATAAGACTCCTCATCCCCATGTCTATGACGAGGTCCTTCTCCACACCCTTCAGACACAAACACACGCTAGGGAGGCCTTTTCTTCCCAGAGGCCCCTAAACCCCTTACCCAGGATTAATGAATTCTTCCTGGAGAGAACTTGCACGTACATATGGAATTGGCAAAAGTCTAGATCTTTGGCTCGACTCCAAGCAAAACTAATCATCAGAAACTTCATGCAGATTTACGATGACTCTTTCTATAACAGGGTTAGGGCCAGGCTGCTGAGACCGAATTAAAAAGGGGCTGCTGAAGGTAGGGAGGGCCCCAGTGCTCACAAAGAAGCACTTTCAACCCTGGCACCTTGGGGGGGACACGCTGACTCCAGCATGGCTGGAAATTAATACCAAATGGGAAATGGCCCCCCACCTCCTCCTTTTGATTGTTGTGATGGGCCTGTGACTGGGCAAGGGACTTTCATCGAATGCTAATAAAGAGAAGCACACAGGACTTTCTCAATAGAATGTGTTTAATTCAAGACATAATTTAATTTCATGATGGCTGGTTTATCTCAATTAAGTCAGATGTGAGTGTAGAGGGCTTTCTCACGGCGGGTACAAAATAGAGATTGACTCTGAGCTGGTCCAGACCAAGGCTCCATCCGTGGACTGTGAGATGTGTGGCGGGCATCTCTTTCCTCTGCATCCCTGCTCCCATTCAATAATGTGATGGGTTATGGACACAGTAAAGAAAGCCAATGGGCAGTCTGCAAAAATAGTCTGCTATACATGGGCTGTACAGTATTGTTGCTAATAATGAATGTAGAGGTGGCTCTAACACACACACACACACACACATTAGATATGATATCAGGGCCAGCAGTTCCCTGGAACAGCAATATCATGATTGGAAAAGAAGAGGCTCATCAAAAGAGAGGAAGGTGTTCGACAGGATGAACTGATACAGTGACTGCAGCAATAAGCATAAGCACAACCGAGATCGTGAGGATGGCTTAGGACCGGGGAGGGTTTGTGCAGTTGGACAAGGACTTACTGTGCGTTGGAGCTGACTCAGTGGTTCCTAACAAGAGCAAAATTGTTCCATCTTCATGACGTATGTGTATGCCACCTTTGCTAGGTCACCTGCGTGCTCTTCAGCTTTGCCACTATGCCCACCTCTGTGGTCCTTTCTGACTTCTATTACTCAGTCTTGTCTTTTCTGGTTTCAACTTTATACTTTCCAATCCCCATGTTGCCAACACTCTTCTGGCTGATTGATCTAGTGAGAATCAATGTAATCTGTAATTCTATGGGAAGAAGACTTGAAGCACTTACTGCAGAAGATCAAAGACTATATTGCACTCCATGCGAATTGCATCTTAACATCAAGAAAACTAAAATCAACACTGGACAAACAAGCATCATGGTGACAGAGGGAGAAAATATTGAAAGTTGTCAACAATCTCATTTTGCTAGAACCCACAATCAACAATCATGATTGTAAAATCCAACAAACCAAAAGATGTGTTGTGTTGGTAAAATTAACTGTCTAAGACCTCTCTAAAGTGCTAAAGAGTAAATATGTCAGTTTAAAGTTTGTGGTGCATCTGATCTGAACCATGATGGTTTTCAGTTGCTTCTGATGCATCTGAATGTTGGACAATGAGTAAGGATGACTGAGAAAAGTTGGTGCCTTTGAATTGTGAATGTTAGTAGAGTCCTGAATCTCCCATGGATGGCCAAAAGAAAGAACAAGTCTGTCTTGGGGAAAAAAATACAACCAGAACACTACTTAGAGGCAAGAATGCGGAAGCATCACCCCACACTGGCATGCTGTTGTTATTAGGGGCCAGTCCTTGAAAAAGGCACCACCTTGAAAAAAGCTGGGAAAGGTTAGAGAAACAGAGGAAGACCCTGGTCAAGAGTCACTGGCCCCGTGACTGTAATTGGTATGGCTTGAGCGTATGAGAGGATGAAGATGAGGATGAGGATGGTGTGAGATAGGGCAAAGATCTGTTGTTCTTAGAGTCGGTGTGAATTGTAGTTGACTTGATTCCACAAAGCAATGACAAAACCAGCATGAGTTAAAAAAGACTTTCCTGTATGAATATTTGAGGAAGGGATCTATAGTCTTCTGCTGCTAACCTATCATCCCTTTGATATCATTAATTCAGGAGTTTCATTTTGCAAGGCAGCTATGCCCCAAATGCTGGCACATGTTGGAGATGCAAAATGAATATAATTAGTTCCGATCCTGCTCCATAGACTTTCCAGAGGATAAATAAGCAAATGGATGAATGGATGTTAGCAAAATTAACATCTGTGATCATGGCAGGGAGATAAGAGAGCAGGGGTGTTGTCATTTAAACTGAGAACTTAAAATAAAAACTTAAAAATAAAAGTGCCCAGTACTGGTTATTTGTGGGTGAGAGAAAAGGGCCCGTGAAGAAGGAGGCCACCAAGATGGGCTGAAGCTAGGTTGGTAGAGGTTTGCAGGGCTTGGCTGAGGCCCCATCCTGATCTTTGAAAACTTTTGAAAAAAATCATCTCGTATTGTAGTAGACTTATCTGCCAGTGTGACATACGATGAAGATTCCCAGTCTTAGTTCTAAACATGAGTGAGTCTGGCTCGGTTTGGTGGGTGTTTTTGGTGGAAGTGATTTGAAGCTTGCTTACAGGAAGGAGACAAGGAACAACCAATAGAAGCTCAGTAGAGAATAGGAAGTAGTTTGTGCGGATTATGATGTTACATGTCTTCTGTCTAGAGTGTCTTTGCTACCAGTGTGACTAACTGGTCTGCCATCACTTCCTGTGTCCTCCTGGGCACACCGCTGACTCTCTGAGTCTTGGTTGAAGACTTGGAAATGGAATATATTGATGGAGAGCCACCTTGAGGGGTATGCTCTGAAGATGTCAGCTGCTGCAGGTGAAGAACCTGCACAGTGATGGGAGTTATTACTCTTGATAAACCTGCATCAGAGCAGTGGGCCCAGGTATCCCTTCTGAGAGGACCTCTCCTCATCCCTGATTTGGCCACTCTTGGATTTAGGGTCCACGGCATCCCTCCCAGCCAAGATGACAAATGCAACACTCATGGGTCTGAGCTGTTAACCAAAAGCGTGGCTTACTGAAGACTCTATCCCCCTTAGAACCATAAACACTGTAATGCCGGTCACAGGATGGCCTGGATCATGACCGAATGTGATTACACTCCACATAAAAACATAAAAGCTCATTTGAGCCGAGGCTCCCTGGGGGCCTGTTGCCGGCGCTGTTATTGAAAATCCCACATTCCTGACTTGGTGAGCCCCAGTGGAAGAGCCCAAAGAGGCTGGGTCCTAGGGCTGTTGGAAAGTCTCGGGGGATGGAAGGAGCCATGTTTGAATCACCTTTGCCATTGAAGCTGCTGAGGACTGGCCTGGGCTGCCCCTGGTCACCTATACTGCAGCTGCTCAGGGCTCATGCTCTGCTCCTCGTAAAGCACAGGGCTGAGCTTGCAGGAGGCTGACCTGCCTGTGTCCCACTGGTCCCTTCTCCTACCTAACCATCTCCCAGCCCTGCCTTCTCTCACTCTGCCTGCCTGCTGGGTCTCTCCCCACTCCATGATCCCAACTCCCTCCACTGTTGACCACTGGTCCTCTCCTGCTCCTTCTTGCATGCCTCCTGGCTCCCACCCAAGCTTGGCCATCTGGTAGGGGGCATTTTCCCGCTGTCCTTCAGTTGTTTGTTCAATATCAACTCTGTCACGTTCCCCTATAGATGTTTTCCTTGCCTCAAAGCCTGGGTCAGCTCTCCTCTTCATTTCTGAGGCCTGAGTCTCCCTCATTCACCAGCACATCATCACCTCCCACACCTTTAGATGCCTCTCTAGACCCTCAGCACCTGAGGTTTCAACAACGTCATTGTCTTTCTTTTCCCCTCTGGGTCTGACCGAGTGACTGAGTCATGGTCTTCTTTGATTATTGTTTCCTGAATGAGTTGAGAAAATAAAAGTAATCATTATATTAAAGACAAATGGGTGGATGGAGGGGAGGGCAGACAGCACCGTCAACATGGTGGCAAATTCTGGAAACATAATTTTAGGAACATTTTGCCATTTAATCCTCACAATCCCTGTGTGAACCAGCATCCCTATTTGCCTAGCCTCCTCTCTTCTGTGAGAAAACAAAGCAGGTAGGAGTATTCACTTGGCTATCACCCGTATGTACATAGTAAATGACTTGGATTTTAACTCTTTAAAGATCAAAGTATTTTTTACTTTTTTTTTTTCATTGAGACTCTGTGTTTTCAGAAATGGTAGGTCATTTGAAACAAGTAAGAACTACTTTTGTGGCAACAGGGACTTTGATGTGCTTTTCTCTCATCTCTCATTATCATTAAATCAGAGCCAACTTATGGCTGACCCTCCATTCATTGTCCAAGCCTTTAGCTCACAGGGGAAGAGATGATCCGTCTTCTTTCTTAGGAACCTTTGATGGATTTGAACTTCCAGAGAGGAGAAGCCTCTGGGCTGGTAGTGTAACTCTGTGGACTTCACCATCAGAGAGCCCTTTGATAGTTGTACCTGTTTACTGTTTAATTGGAACACTACTGGCCCTCTGGGTGGGGGAGGAGTTCAGAGACAAGAAAGTGCATGAGGAGATTACTCATCTTTTTCCTGTGGAGCATTTGATGGGTTTGAACCGTAAGCCTCTGAGCTGGCAGTGCAATTCCTTACCACTAGGGCCGCCAGAGTGGGGCTCAGCTGTCCTGAGGAGTATTTGGTACTGAGGGTTCAGCTGCACACAGTTATGTTGTTGTTGTTGTTGTTGTTATGTGCCGTCGAGTCGCCTGCGACTCATAGCGACCCTATGTACAACAGCCCTAAACTCCGCTCTGTCCTGTGCTAATTGCACTGTCTCTGACACTCCCATCCCAATTACCCCAGTCACTGAATCAGTCCACCTCATAGAGGGCCTTCCCCTCCTGCGCTGACCCTCCACCCTCCCAAGCATGATGTCCCTCTCTAAGGACCGGTCTCTCCTCACAACATGTCCAAAGTATGCTAGACGGAGCCTCAGAATCCTTGTCTCCAAGGAGCCACCCGGTTTAACCCTCTCCAGGACAAATCTGTTTGTTTTCCTAGCAGTCCATGGTACTCTCAATATTCTTCTCCAGCACCACAGCTCAAAGGCGTCAATTCTCCTTCTGTCCTCCTTGGTCATTGTCCAACTCTCTGATGCATAACAAGTGATTGCGAAGACCATGGCCTGTATCAGATGCACCTTAGTCTCCAGAGAGACACCATTGCTCTTCAGTACTTTGGAGAGGTCCCTAACAGCAGACTTTCCCATGGCAATGCGCCTTTTAATTTCCTGGCTGCTGGTGCCAAGACTGTTGACTATGGAGCCAAGCAAACTAAAGCTGTGTACAATCTCAATCTCTTCACCATCCATCCTGATGCTGCCGATTGGTCCAGTGGTGAGAATATATAGGCTCCCATCAGATGACAGCATGCACTAAAAGTGGGGTACCAGTTTCCCACTAAACCCATGAGACAGTCTACATGCGTGGGCTTTGTATTTGCCATGCGTCATAACAGGATTCATCTAGCTTTTCTAGACAATGGTATGTTTCTGAGGCTGCCCAAACCAAAACATCACAAGTTCGATGTCTTAAAAGAACAGAAATTTATTTTCTCACAGTTGGGAAGGCCGGAAGTGTGAACCCAAGGAGTTTCTAGGGCTCTGTTCTCTCTAAACACTTCTGGGGAAGAGCCTTCCCTGTCTCTTCACGCCTCTAGTCGCCCAAGCATTTAGAGGCTGGTGGGGGCACCTCTCCAGTCCCTGTCTCCGTCTTCACATGGCTGCCTTCCTTCCACATCGCGGCTCTTTTTCTAAGAAAGACACCGATTATAAAGAGCCGAAAAGGCCTCCCGTGACGTCTCTGGGTGGAATCCGTGGGAGGTTTGAACTCACATGGACCGTTGCTTCTGTTAAGATGCAGCCAGGAAAATGTCGTGAGGCTGTCCTCTGTAACATGAGTCAGAAGTGACTTCATGGCAATGGATTTTTATTTTTCTTTAATGACCTCATTTTACCTAAATTCACGTAAATAAAGTGACATTCCCATCTTAAAGTTTAGAACATAGATTTTGTTACTGCTAAGTGCCTTAGAGTCCATCTTCCTGCGACCCCTTAGGAGCAGTGGACCTGAACCCGGTATCCTGTGCCGTCCTCTCCGATGTACTTGAGCCCGTTGCCACAATCACTGTGTTAGTCCGTCTTGTTGAGGGTTTCCCTCTCTCTCGCAGACCTCCCCCCTCTGTTCAGTGCTCTTCTCTCTTTCTCATTTCTGCTCAGCTGGAATCAGCTCCTAGCTGACCCTTCCACACGTTTCTGAAGTTATACATCACATGGGAGGAGATTGACCACCTTTCTCCCGAGAAGATCAGAACCCATCTTTGGGTTAGGAGCACAGCCCTCTACAGATCACTCACCACTCACCCCCAAACTCCTTCAATGTCCTTAGAACTCCAAAATGATTCTGGAATTATACACAACTTATATTTTGAAATTCAGTGATTGAAGGAACAGCTGTCAGCATAAGAATGTTATGCCTTCAAAATAGATTGCACAGGGATAGTGCATGCCTGTGTGTGTGTGTGTGTGTGTGTGTGTGTGTGTGTAACTGTATATGTTTACATGCATAGGAGCACACAATCTGAAAAAAATGGAAATATAGCTCTCCTTGAGTGGCTTGCTGCCTGCCCGTTGATTGTCTGGTCCTATGGCTGCTTTTAATGCTTCCTGAGTCATTCAAGAATTTACCCATGGCATTTGTCATCTTTTTTGCTATGTATCTGAGAGCTGGACACTGAGTGAGGACGACAGAATCGAAGCCTTTGAGTGGTGCTGTGGGAGAAGACTACAGAGTATCGCCTGGCCTGCCCACCGAATGAATAAGTATGTCTTGGAAAAGGTGTAGCCGGAGTGCTCCTTGGAGCCAAGGATGGCAAAGCTTTGCCTCTCATGCTACGGGCATGTTGCTTGGAGAGGCTGTTCCTGGAAAAGGATATCATGCCTGGAAGGGTAAACGGTCAGCAAAAAAGAGAGAAAGACCCCTGCAGATGGATTGACGTGGTGACTGTAGCAGTGGGATCAAATGTGTCAGAGCCGATAAGGATGACACAGGATAGGGCAGGGTTCATTCAGTCTGTTGTTCATAGTGTCGCTATGGGTTGTACTCAACAGCACCTGACAATACCGGCACTGATATGCTGTGCATGCTGACAGAAAAGTCAAGGGGTTTGGGTCAGCTGCTTTTCAGAAGAATGATGCACCGTCTACTCCCGCAAAGGTGGAGTGCCTTGGGAACCTGCTGGAGGGTCCTTGGGAGTCAGAAGCAACTTGATGGCCTTGGGTTTGATTGGGCCTATTCCATGCAAAATAACATGATGAAAACACTTGAAACAGGAGAATTACAAAGCTGTGACACACAGGCAAGGAGTGAGCAGAGGCTGCTGGGAAATGGTGCCAGTAGACTTGCTCGACACAAACAAAACGATGTTTCGGAGATGCCTAACAATATGAAGTGGGCCTAAGTGTGCAAAGTGGGCCGTAATGGGAAAAGAGCAGGATGGCATGGAAGACTCGGGATTGCGCATCCTGAAAGCCAGGGACGGGAGAGGCTTCCCGAAGGGAAGAGGACCGATGTGCTCAGCCCCTCAGAGAAGGGACAGGTGGAGACTAACTTCTGTGATGAGTGTCTTTGCTGGTAAGGACCAGAGCATTGTGAGTGAGTTCACTGCCTCCGGGGAAGTGAGCAGAGAGAATACAGGCCCTCTCAGAGGGAAGTGAGGACAAGGAGCCTTGAACTCAACCTGGACCTCGTGTCCAGGGCTGGACCATACCAAGGCTTTGTGAGCTGGCTAAAGGGGTGGGTTGTTAAAACAAGTGAGAATACTTCGAATGGTGTGAAGCTCTAGTGAGAGGTGCTCCAACTTGAGAACTGAGCTGTTACCTTTGAAAGCAAATCCTCAGGTGTGACTAAATCAAAGCAGACAGAAACTCACCAGCATTGAGCACTTTCCAGCTCAGGATGACCCTCCAGGAAGGTTTGTTCCCTGGATAGAAATTTTTTTAAAAAATTATTCATTGTAATGAAAGTTTACAGAGACTTTGGATTTCCATTCATTTATTGTTGCACTTTTCTCCCTGCCCACTCCTCCCCAACTTTGCTTTTCTCTTTGAAAAGTAAAACAATAAAAAAAAATTCATTGTTATACAATCCCCCCTCAGTCCACTGCACTATGCAGCTTTCATTCTAGACAATTTTTATGACAATAGTACCCAATCATATATTACTCCTAAACAGTTCTCTCCCTCATCTGTTTCAATGCAGTATACATTATTTATCCCCTCTTATCTACCCCCTAATTCCAATGTCAGTCCTGCTTTATGTTGTTTGCAATACTTTACTATTGTGAACAAAGCCACAATAAACATAGGTGAGCATATATCTGCTTGGGTGGCAGTTCTGGTTTCTTTAGGGTATATTCCCAGTAGTGGAATTGCTGGGTCAAATGGTATTTCTATTTATAAATTTTTGAGAAAGCGTCATACAGCCTTCTCTCACCAACAGTGAATAAGGGTTCCAGTTTCTCCACAACCTCGCCAGCATTTACTGTTTGCTGTTCTGTTAAATTTTGCTGTTACTGCTGGGGTGAAATGATATCGTTGTTTTAGGCTGTAAATTTTTATGGGAGAAGACTGACTCATCTTTCTCCCAGAGAGTGACTGGTGGATTGGAACTGATGATCTTTGTGTTAACAGCCTATCCTGTAATGTACTGTACCACCAGCCTGCCTTCAATTTAAAGACATATAAATGAGATCATCTTGAAAACTCAGTTCCTTGGCCACTCTAGCCATGTTTTACTTGCTTAAGAGCCACACAGGCCTAGGTAGATAGAGCACATTGTTAGCATCACAGGTGTGTGTTTTGGGCAGTGCTGTGTCAGAAGGGAATAGCTCTGGTGGCATAGTGGTTGAAGTGTTTAATCACTAACCATAAGGTCACAGGTTCAAATCCACAAGCCGCTCTTTGGTATAAAGATGAAGTAGTCTGCTCTCATAACAGTTTGCAGCCTGCAGAGCTTCTGTGTGCTGGACTGGCACTGCTGTTGGAGATCCGCTTGGTGGTGGTGCCTTACTGGGTGTGCCTTACTGGGTGGGACTGAGAACAGGAACCTGGACTGAAGGATGAACTGGGGAGGGAGGTGAGGTTGAGAGACCAGTTGGAACAAAAGTTGCCCCTGTTGCAGATGAGAATCTATGGCACTTCTGCCTAGGTGACTGTGGTATAAGATCTAAGTGTGGATTTGAAGACTCTTGATGAGGCTAACTGTGGATTTAGGTACTCAGATATCAGCAATTTTGAACTGCACTTTGGCCTTTCATGAAATACATTATCTAAAATGAGTTTAGGTTCTCTGAGCCTCAGTTGTGTCACCTGTGTGTGATAGTAATACCTACTAAAAAGAGATGGCTTAATGTGAAGCCCTTGGCATAGGTGATGCTCAGCAAAGGGTCTGTCTGACGCCCTTGACCGTCTCCAGGAGCTTTGGTAATGTGCGCTGTAGTGTGTTCACTGTTAACCAAAGAGTTGCCTGCTTCCAGTGGTTTGAACCCACCATTGTCTCCTTAAGAGAAAGATGGGCGCTTTCCTCCAAATGAGAGTTGCAGCCTCAGAAACCCAACGAAATACCATGATGAGTTGGAATCTACGCAATGACAGTTGTTGTTGCTGTTAGGGGTTGTCAAGTTGAGCACAACTCATTGCGACCCTATGAACAACAGATCTGAACCTTGTCCTGTCCTGTGCCATCGTCACACGTCCCGACACATTGGAGCCCGTTGTGGCAGTCACCGTGTCAATGATGGCAGTTAGTTGTCCAAAAATAGAAACCTTCAAATTCATGGACTCATTACTGTCAGGTTGGGACTGATCATAGCCGGCTCTCCAGTGAGTTTCCAGGGATTGTAAATCTCTTGGGAGGTATTTGTTCATCTTTTCTCCATGGCGCAGCTGGTGGTTTTGAACGCCTGTCTTCGGGTTGGCAACATAATTCCTTACCTACTAGACCACCAGAGCTGCCCAAGTCGTTGGTACATCTCTGATTAATTGTCTTTTGGATGCTGATCAGAGGAGGGGATTGATCCTTAAACATCTGCTGGCCAGGTGAGCAGTCTTAGTGCAGGGTGGACGCCTGACCAAAGTTTTAGCTGGTCACACCCTTCCTCTAGAAGCGTGAAGGTCATGGGGAAAGGTACAGAAGGAGAAAGTCATCTGCAGAAAACAAGCAATTCTCTCCCCACCCCGACAGCGGGATGCCCAAATGGAGCTATTTTGCAGTGAGAACTCCGCGGAGGGGCTTCACCAGGAGTGCAAGTTGGAGCGACAAGGAGAAGAGCTCACCATCCATGTAGAGAAGATAATTGAAACCATGGGAGGTCGACTGGGGCTCATTTCACACGGCACCGCACAACAGCGCATGACTCGCTCGACGACAATATGGGCCTTCCAAGACAACTGCAGGGGGAGCGTGCTTCTATATTAAGGGCACAACATACCCTGAGTGAGACGCACTGTTATGCCTCTCCTTCCCAGCCACAGCCTGGAAAGGGCCATAAAAGAAATGAAGTATATTTGCCTTGTTAACACAGTTTGTATTACATATTCATAAACCATTTTGCGAAACTGCAAGGGAAAGATTCAATTGTCTTGGAAGCAAATAATGGCCAAACCGCCATACAGAAGGCAGGCAGCATGTTATGGAATTAGCTGCACAATGAATGAAATGCAACTCCTATAATAAACCCATTCAGATATAAATTATGGCAGAAGAGATGCAATGTTTGTTAAGCAATAAAGCTTGCCACCCTACATGGGAAATTGAATGAGATTTATCATAAAATATGGCAGAGAATGCACTGTGAATCTGGCTTCCCAAACTGGGCTTAATCAGATCTATCTAGAGAACCGGCTTCCAGGAACAGGAAACCAAAGCAAATCATACTGGTGGCCCCACAGGGCATTTGAACATTTTTGACCCTGCGTGCCCTCTGGTCTCAAGTCATTACAAAGATGAACATCAAATCTTGCAGGCTTTTGTTTTGATTTTTTTGTTTTCTTTCTTTCTTTGAGAATGACTAAAATGTCTTGGGCTCTGGGCATACCAAATTTGACCCCAAAACTGGCTTCCTGGTTGGAAAAGACACTAATAGAGTTGAGCCCACAGGGAATTCGCCCCAGAGACAGTGGGCTCCTGGTCCCCTTTGGAAGTGGTTGAGGCTGTTGGTCCCCAGTGAGACAGCTGGCTCATAGGTTGTGTTCTTGGACATATTAATGGGTCTGTGAAGTATTTGTGGCTCATTTTCTCAGAAGATTTCTCTGGAATCTTCTACATACAAGGCCCAGCTAATAGGAAGGCTTACTTGCCTAGTGTTGGGAGCTTGGGTATGGCTCAGACTCGATTTTCTAGGGGTGGGGTGGAGAAGTAAAGTGAAACCAAATAAAATAAAACAAGAATTAACCCAGCATGATACGGCTTTCGGGTATTGTTCCTTGAAAATAACCACAAACATTTGATGGCTTTATGAGTTGAAGTCAATATTTGTAGTGTATTGTGGACACTGAAAAATACCTTAGGAATGTATTACAGTCCCTGAGTTGGATTAAGAGTGTTCAGAAAGCAAAAAGGAATTTTCTGCTTGCTAATAATGTTACCCAGAAATCTAATAAAATAAGCTCCAGAAAGTCAAAGTGTATGGCATAAGCTGATTTCCATTTGCTGTTAAAAAAAATAAAGCAAACCAGTGTCCTCTTTGGTCAGTGTGCCACTCAGTCCATACACCATCTGCTCTTAGCTTTTATGTAGCAAAATTGTATGCCTTAATGGGCCAACTATGAAGGCTTGAGCTCTGATTAGTGGTGGGAAGTTGCACTGCCAACCCAACAGCATTCAACTTGAATCCACTAGCTGCTCTGCAGGAGAAAGATGGGCAGTCTCCTGCTGTGTGATTTACTGCCTCTGAAAACCTCCTGGATGGTCAGCTGAGCATTGAATCTGACTTGATGGCATAACAACGCACAAGAAGGCTTGAAGTATATATTGTTGAAGAGTATACTTATTCGTAGCGGTCACCTGGAGCCACTGGAGTAGAAGTAGGAAGTATTCAACAAAGAAGAAACAGGCAAGCTTGGGTGTCCTCCTTCACCATTGTCCACAGAGTATGCACAGATTGGATAAGCAAAAAACAGTTATTGGCTTGAGGAGCAAGGAGTCATGAAGACCCCTGGCTTACTGATGTGGCCCTGTGGTGGGGCTAAGGCTGAGTGAAGAGACCAACAGGTCTGGAACCCAGGTGGGGGCTGAGTTGGCAGCTGATGCCCATTTGGACTTAGTCACAGATTGCTGGGCATGAGTTGACCAGAACCCAGTCACATGAAGTGAACATAATCCATGCTGTGAGCTAGTTGATTGCTGCAACCTGATGGCTTGCTTCCAACTGGACTTTTCTTGAGGATGCAAATACTTAAAATTTCCAGATTGAGCAGAAGATGATTCTTCAGCAAAAGGGATATGCTTGTTCCCTCAGAGTCCTGGTTTGATAGAGGTGGGCAAATCAGAAACTGGCTGTCCTAAATGGGAATATTAAGGCACAAGGTGAAAGTAGCTGGCTTCCATACTTTCGTGAATGTACACGTAGTAAGGTACATGAACTAAAGACAATGTCAATAGAAGATTGTATAAAATATAAAAAAGGAAAGCTTGTTATCTAGCTTCACTAAAGGAGCTAGAGGATTTTAATTTGACAAATTATTACACACTCCCAGAGGAGCCTTCTATGTCACACGTTTAGAGTCGTTACTGTTGATGTCAACGGCATTGTTTTCATAGCATGCTTACGTGTATCCCATTGCCGCTTCCACAGATTCCAGCTCGTGGTGCTCCTCCCTGGGGCTTCCCAGGCTGTCTGCCTTTGTGGGAGGAGGGTCCTCATCTTTCTCCACACAGCTGCTGGTGGATTCAAACTACTGACATTTTGGGTTGCAGCACAACTTATTATACCATGTTGTTGTTGAGTTGAGCACAAATCATGGCGAACCTATGAACAAAAGGCCTGAAGCCTTCTGATAACTGTCAACATTTAACAAAGATCTTGAGTTTCCAGAGGCATGTTGTATAGGAAGTGAATGCCACTCCTGATTCCAACCATACATAGCTATATTTTCATGTACCTACATTATCTCTGTATATGTGTGTGTATAAATTCATACTCTGTATGTATATATGTGTGTATATCTGTTTATGTCTATGTTGTTGGGTGCCATCAAGTTGACTGTGACTCACAGCAACTCTGTAAACAGCAGCTCTGAACAGTTTGCCCTGGCCTGAACCATCCTTCATGTTTGAGCCACTGGTAGTTGAGGGTCTTCCTCTCTTTCTCTGACCCCTCTCCCTTTCCCAGCATGATGTCTTTTTCCAAGGACTGGCCTCTCCTGACAACATGCTGTAAATATGTGAGATGGAGTTTCGCCACTACAGTTCTTCCTTTAAGACATACCTCTTTATTCTTCGGACAATCCATAAGATATTCAATACTCTTCTCCAGCACTACAATTCAAAGGCATCTGTTTTTCTTCTGCCATCTTTAGTCATTGCCTAACTTTCAGGTTTGTATGAATCAGTTGAAAATACAAAGGCTTGAATCAGGTGCACCTTAGTTTTTAAACTGACATTCTTTTTAGAACGAGATGTCTTTGACAGGAGATTTTTCTCAATACAACACATTTTTTGAGTTCTTGACTGCTATTACCAAGGTGTTTATGTTTTTGTACGTGTTTACCAATGTTTTATGGAAATATATATATTCACATTAGTGGCTCAGCTAGAAAAAGCTAGGTCTTACCAAAAAGACTGGGGGGAAATCTCAGATTATAAAAAAATATGAAATTAAATATTGAATACTTCTTACCTCTCATTGAAATCCATGCACCATTCTCTAAGATGAAATACTTGCAGTGTGTCTTAAAGTAACCCAGGCATCTCAGTAACAGGAACTGAAATAAAAAATGAAGATAAAAAGGATCCTTCACCATCTTATCTAAGAACACAGTGCCAGCAGCCCGCACTTGTCTGGCTGTTTTCTTCATCCTCATTATCTCATTTACTTCTCGCATTAGTCCTGGAGAATAGGAATCAGCCTTTGTATTTTCCAAGTTTGAGAAGTGAGGGAGCTGGACTGGAGATTGGGGTTAATTTGTCCTGCATAACAAGAAATCTGTTGGTGAACCTTTATAAACAAAATGTGCACGCAGACTGCTTGACCCTTTCTCTTCTACCACACCACCATCCTGCAGACTTTACGGGGTTAAAATCAAAACCAAAACAAAGTGAATGGCCAGCCTGTCCAATATATCCTTTAACTGGTCCACCTGACTTCTACTCTCATTGATCAGAGTTGGCCACTCCTAGTTTGTATGTGACTAGAGAGAGGGGCCTATGGGAAGGAGTAAGCCAACAAGGAGAGCTCAAAGCAATCCGAGATGTTCAGTGATTTACTCCACCTCATAATTTGTTCTGGGTCATGAAAGAACCGAAAATCATGGACTTAGAAGTCAAAATGGGTGTTATTTTCACTATATCCACCTGGTCATGCTGCCAGGAGAGGCCAGTCCTTGGGTAAGGAGAGGCCAGTTCTTGGATAAAAGATGTCATGCTTGGAGAAGTAGAGAGGAAGTGGAAGAGAGGAAGGCCCTCAACAAGGTGTATTAACACTGTGTCTGTAACCGTGGACTTGAGTATGGTGGAGATCATGACAATGGTCCTAAGGCAAGGTCGGTTGTTGAGAGTGTCTGAGTGTATACTGGTAGTGTAGTTCATAGGGGGTTGTCCTCCTCACCCAAAAGGCATGCCTCTGGAGGACACAGCACCAGCAGCTCTGATGATGTAAAGATGGGCAATCTCCTCCCATGTGATGTAATACTTTATTTATTCTTTTGAGAAATCATCCTTTTTCTCATAGTAACTTGTGACTCCCTGGGATTCCCAAGCTGCATGGTGTAGACAGGTTCATAGGAGGAGCTTTAGAGTTGGGTTTATGGTTGTAGACTTTGGTATCCTTCTTTGAAATGTTGGTCAAGTTTGTAATGTCTTTGAGACTCAGTATCCCTGAGTAGAACAAAGACATTAGTCGTGATAAAGTTTTCAGAGACAGTTGAAGATGATACAGGATAGGACAGAGTTCAGATCTGTTGTTGAAGGGTTGCTATGAGTTGGGATCAACTTGATGGCACCTAAGAACTACAATATAGTGGGCTAGGAAGTCTGTTAGATTCTAGAGATAGGGTGATGAATATGCTATGCCTACTCTGTCTTCATTCTACCTATAGTCTAGTAGAAAAAGACAAAAAAGTAAATGCAGGCAGAGAAGATAATCCTACATTCTTATATATTCTTTAAAGAACATACATTGTTTTCCAGTAGAGTGTCTGGATGGTCAAGAAGTGGGAAAGGAGACAACTTTGGGTTGATTAATCTATGAACACTTTTGAAAAGTTTGGACTTTCAGCAGAGAATTGCTGGGCAAAGAGAACATTAATTATTTGGAGATGTGCAGATAGGAAGTTTCAGGGAGAGAAGAGCAAGAACAAAGCCCTGTGGTGGGCATGAGCATGGTGGGTTCAGAATTCCTGTGTGCCTGGACCTTGGTGAGCAAAAGGAGGAGTGGGAAGGAAGGGAGCAGAGAAGCAGCGCGCTGGTGGTGTGGTGGTTAGAGTTCAGCATTTATTCACTACACAGGGGAATACCTTTGGAAGCATGTACGTGTGAAATAAGAAGTTAGCTTCCTTTCCTTCTGTTTCATCCTTATATATTTTATGTTGATGAGAGCCCCCAGTGCAGCCCATCCTACACACATGGAATTTGGGAAATCTTAGTCTTTTGAAGATGCACATAATCAAGTATGTGATAGTGTTGGTGGTTTGGTGGGAACAGGGGTCACTGTCGGTCAGTTTTGGAAATGCATTGATACCCCTGAGCTAGAACAAGCTTTCTCAGGTTATTTATGTACCACAAAACTATGCTGATGCACACCAGTGGTGGCCATTTCCCCCTACTGTCATTATGAACAGTGAAAGAGAGGAATCCCTGCAGTGAGATGGGTTGACCCAGTCCCTGGAAGAGTGGACTTCAGCAGAGCAGGGACTGTGGGAGTGGTGTGGGATCAGGCAGCGTTTATTCTGTTGTACACGACCTGACTATCTGACTTGATGGCAGCTGGCAACAATATGCCCTGTCTACCAAGACACTGTTAAAGTGCTTTGCAAACATACGTGTTTGATTTTCAAAGAAACCCAAGAAATCACTGCTGTTGGTTCTGCAAGGTTAAAAGGGCCTATCCAAGGCACCCCCGTGGAGATCAGAGGCCAAATCTCTGGACTTTCTCTTCGTGGCATATTTGAAAATTCTGCTCATCCACAACCTCTCCCCGGAGCATGCAGATATATGGGGAAGGAAACTTGATAAGTTACAAGATGTTCTCTAGAACTTGCAGAAATCATAGGCTGGGAGTGCAGTCCTGGTTTTCCCAACAATGGTCTTAATGAGCAATTTAGTGATGAGTGGTGCACATGTGTGGGGGAGTCTGAGGCCGACTCTGCCTTCGGCACACATTTGTATCATTGTTGGCATCTGTGTATAACTTGAGATTTCCAAAATGTTACCCGAGGAAGTAGATGAATGGCGTTCTCTCCAGTTTTATAGACTGGGGGATGAGGCAAGCTAAACATTTGGCTTCAAGTGGAACAGAAAGATGATGAATGTTTTTAAGGCCCAAATGGAGACATGAACTTCTATATAAATATCAAATTATTTGGCCTTCAGATGAGTTCAGCATTTCCAGTAAAGATTTGCTAGGTCATGCTTCATTAATACCCCTTTGATGTATTAAACAAACGTGAATGCTTGCTTGGTCTCATGAAAAGGAGACCTGGTAGAACAGGGAGTTGTGTAGTGGGCTGCTAACCTAAAGGTGTATGGTTCAAGTCCACCAGCTGCTTCTTTGGAGAAAGATGGCAATTTCCTCCCACAAAGGTCTATAACCTTGGAAGCCTGGTGGAAGGTTGCAGTGAATCAGATTAGACACAATGACTGGGCATTGGAGGGCTCATGCAGGCATTCTTTTAAGTGAGGGGAAGGTAGGAATGAATAAAATGTAGTCTTTTTCCTCAAAGAGCTGCCGACTTTCCAATTGGGCATCTCCATTCCTTCAAGCTCAGTGTGCCAGCCCAATCCAGTAATGGCTAAGGCTGTGCCCTCTGGTGTAAGACAGAGCTTCACAATCTTTGCCTCTCCGAGATCTTAACTGAGTTCCAGATTTCTAGATGTGGATCGCAACATTCTTCTGACACAAAGCAGGTCACATGACTGTCAGATGAGCTAAAAGGATAAAGGACTGGTCACTTCGAAAATGGCCAGTTCCACTGCTCCTGGAAGCAGAGAGGAGAACCCGCTGAGGTTCTCAAAGTAAGGAACTCTTGCAGGACGGCTTCCCACAGAGAAAACAGGAAGGAAGAGTTCTCAGTACCAATTGCAGAACTGGCCTTTGTAAAGGGTCCCATCCCTTTGTACAGAAAGCACCTTCTTAACTTTGCAGACAAATGCCGAGGATTTGAATACTCAATAATAATTTTTTTTAAAAATGCTTTTATTATTATATGACACTTCAAATAACAGCTGTCTTTTTAAAAATTCTGAATGATTGATCACTCCCTACTATGTTACATTTTGTTTCCAGTGGTGGGACTATAAGGTTAAGGTTTTAAATATGTGCATTGTAATTTCTTGCTGTCATAACTTGAGCATTTATAATGAAATGTCAATAACTGCTGAGGTCTGTCTAATGATAGAATAAACAGGGTGGTGGCGTGCCAGCTTGGCTCCCTTGATGATTTTTATGATACTTTTTTAAAAAAATTCTTTGAACTATTTTTGTGATGAGAATCACAGATTCCCTTGGTTAGAATCCCCAGGATAAGGCAGGATTTAGATTTGTTGTGTGTATGGGCACTAGGAGTTGTAGCTGGCTTGATGGTATCTAACAACAATAGAACGTATCTAAGGGGTCTCATTGGTGGAAAGGTTAAGTGATTAGCTGAGAACTGAAAGATCAGCTGTGCTGACCCACCAGCTGTTCCGTGGAAGAAAGATGTTGCAATATTCTCTCATAAAGACTTGTTGTTGGGTACCATCAAGGTGATCGTAGCAACCCTGTGAATGGCAGACTGGATCCTTGCTCTGTCCCGCACCATCCTCACGACATGTTCAGGCTCATTGTCATGGCCATGACGTGAATCTGTCTTGTGGAGGCTCTTCCCCTTTTGCTGACCATCTGCCTTCCCCAGTGTGATGTCTTTTCCCCCAAACTGGGACCTCCTGACAACATGCCCAAAGTTGTTGTTGTTATTGTTATGTGCCACCGAGTTGCTTGCGACTCATAGCGACCCTATGTGCAACAGCCCTAAACTCTGCTCTGTCCTGTGCCAATCACACCGTCTCCAATACACCCATCCCAATTATCCCAGTCACTGAATCAATCCACCTCATAGAGAGCCTTCCTCTCCTGCGCTGTCCCTCCACCCTCCCAAGCATGATGTCCCTCTCCAAGGACCGGTCTCTCCTCACAACATGTCCACAGTATGTTAGACGGAGCCTCAGAATCCTTGCCTCCAAGGAGCCACCCGGTTTAACCCTTTCCAGGATGAATCTGTTTGTTTTCTTAGCAGTCCATAGTACTCTCAATACTCTTCTCCAGCACCACAGCTCAAAGGCATCAATTCTCCTTCTATTCTCCCTGGTCATTGTCCAACTCTCTGATGCATAACAGGTGATTATGTGAGATAAAGTTTCACCACTGTTGCCTCTAAGGAGCGTCCTGACTGTACTTGTTTCGTGACAGATGTGTCTGTTCTTGGCAACCCATGAAATAGTGATACTTTTTACCAGCAATTCAAAGGCACCGGTTCTTGTTTGGTCCTTGTAAAGATGGCACCTTTATGGGACAGTGTGATGATGTCTTGTAAGGCTGGAAACTTTCTGAGGGAGTTCTGTGCTGTCCTGGTGTTTTTTGTTTTCTTTTTAGGTGTATCTGCTAGTGACCTCTTTAATTTTCCTTCCCATCACTTCTCAGTCGCACAGCTCTGCAAGCTCATGCTCAGTCCGGCCCCTCCAGTTTCCAGTGCCACTGCCTTCTCTCTGTTCATATAATTTACTGAAACATTTTTAACTGATCTGCTCATCATTGCCAAAAACTAGAAGCAACCCAAATGTTTATGAGTAAACGGATCAACAGCTCATTGTCCATCTTTTTCCCACAGAAAAGTTGGTGGATTCTCCCTACACTCCTTTGAGTTGGCAACACAGCTCCTTACGATGAAGCCACCATTCATAGTGAACCCGTGTACGGCAGCGAGACTGGCGTGTGGGCCTGTGCCCGCCTCAGTGTCAAGCTGTGTGCTTAAGCCCGTTGTTACAGCCACGGGGTCACATTAGTTACTCTCAATCTCAGGTGGCAAAAAACCAGATCAGTAGCTCAAAAAATTGAACTGGTGTGGTTATCTCATCATCAGTAGTCGTAATGTTTCAGATATTGTAGTTAGATTAGATTGAGTATTTGGTATCTAATCCATTCAGTAGAAATTGATCCAATCCATTGAGTCAGTGTGGTCTGGCGGTGAGAGCCAGACTCAGTCGTTAATTTTGTTTAGTGCGATCAAAGACTACTGTTCCATTTTTATTTGTTATGTACTTTTATTTCCATGAGTCCTCTTTGATCACGTTACCACTATCATCTCCACAGACAGGAGGGTCATTGTGCCATGTGAATCTAAGCAGTGTTTTTTCCTGGTTCTCCAAATCCTGATGGTACTCAGTACATTACTTTTTTTTAACTTTTATTTTTCCCCCCATTTTTTTACATTTTATACTGGTTTACAAAGTTTATATGCATTAATTTTCAGTACATTACTTTTATAATAAAGCAGTTACCATCAGAGATCAGCTCTGGATGAGTCTGTGAAGAGATGAGCTTCCTCCATATTGTAACCACTTCATTGCTTCATTTTTTTCTGCCTTTGTTGTCATTGTTATTGTTGTTAAGGCCATGTGGTTTTAGTATTGAAAGTATACTGACAACCAAGAAAAATATTTTTAATTTATTTAGATTCATTTCATTGTGATATAAGTTCACATAGCTAATTGCTTTCCTACTCAACTATGCATGTGGATTGTGTTGTATAATATTAGATACAGTACTCACAGTGCTGCTAAGACAGAACCGTGTACTGCGTTCTTCCCACTTCTTCCCTGTGATTCTCATTTCCACTGACCCTTTTATCCTACCCCTTTATCTGCCTTCTAATATTTAACCCCAGGTAAATTCTTTCCTTTTTTTTCTCATATATGGTGGATTGGTTTAAGAGTTGAGTACCTTCTTAGAGTTTTTTGCTCACCTTATAGATTTGTGCATTGTTGGGGTTAAAGTTGAAGTACAAGAGTGAATCACTTCCAGGTTGGAAGTGATTAAGGGTCTTATCTTAAGCATTCTTTCAGCCTCTATCAGGCTAGTTAGCTTGGCTCTTCTTATGTTTTTGAGATTCTCACACACACACACACATTTCTCCCTACCCTAGCCAAGACCTTCTTTGCTCCCTGTTTGAGTGGTCAGTGGTGGCAGCAGCGACTTTGTTCCTCTAGTTCTTGGTGTCATGGAGGTTGTTGTGTGTGGGTCCCATTAGTCCTTTGCCCCCTTTGTGAGTGGTCAGTCGTGGCAGCACGGACCATCTTGTTCCTTTTGATCTTGGTGTCATGGAGGTTGATGTGCAGGGGTTCCGTTAGTCCTTTGGACTAATTATGTGTGCTTTTTTGCTTTTCTTCCCTTTTCTTTGACAAGGATAATCTTAGATGCCATTCATCTTGCTAAGATCCCAGCCACTGCTAACCCAGGTTGGATATAGAGTGTTGGCTTTGTTGAGTATGTTAAACCCATTGTCCTTGCTGTCTTTAAGATTATGATCCTCCAAACCCTAACAAAGACCAGTAACTCAGACCTTCAAGGTGTTTGGCTATGAAGAGAGAAGTTTACATAACTTTTCTCCTGTGATAAAATAGATTTTGCTATAATTGTGCAGGACACATATGTCCCAAGCGAACTCTGGTGGTATTCTGATTTCATACAGTTATGCAGCCCCCAGGCTGCTAACTGGGATAGCAGCTTCCCAAGAAACCTGAGAGGCTGGAAAAGTGGGTGAGCATTATCTGTCCCATGGGTCAGGGAAGGGTTAACTATAGAGAGACTGTGCACAAGAGATCGGACCCCTGCCCAATCCTGCAGCATCCTCACCGTCTCTGCTGCATGTGGACTGATGGTTAGAATCATTGTGTCAGTCTATCTCATTGACAGTCTTTCTCTGCTTTGCTGACCCTTAATTTTTCTAAGCACCATGTCCATTTCCAAGAACTAACCCCTCCTACATGTCCAACATATGTGAAATGAAGCCTCAACATCCTTGTTTTCAAGAAACACTCTGATTGTACTGTTCTAAGACCGATTTGTTCATGCTTTTGACAGGCTATGGGATATTCTATACTCTTTTCCATCACCACAGTTCAAAGACATCAGTTCTTCCTCATCATCTTTTTCTTTACTATTGTCCAGCTTTCATGTGTATAAGAAGCAAGTGAAAATAGTATGGTTTAAATCTGGTGTACCCTAGTCTTTGACCTGACATCCTTGTTCTAGCTTTCAAATGAATGTTGTTGTTGTTATGTGCCGTCGAGTCGCTTGCGACTCATAGCGACCCTATGTACAACAGCCCTATACTCCGCTCTGTCCTGTGCCAATCACACTGTCTCTGACACTCCCATCCCAATTATCCCAGTCACTGAATCAATCCACCTCATAGAGGGCCTTCCTCTCCTGCGCCGTCCCTCCACCCTCCCAAGCACGATGTCCCTCTCCAAGGACCGGTCTCTCCTCACAACATGTCCAAAGTATGTTAGACGGAGCCTCAGAATCCTTGCCTCCAAGGAGCCACCCGGTTTAACCCTTTCCAGGACAAATCTGTTTGTTTTCCTAGCAGTCCATGGTATTCTCAATATTCTTCTCCAGCACCACAGCTCAAAGGCATCAATTCTCCTTCTATCCTCCCTGGTCATTCTCCAACTCTCTGATGCATAACAAGTGATTGTGAAGACCATAGCCTTTATCAGACGCACCTTAGTCTCCAGAGAGACACCATTGCTCTTCAGTACTTTGGAGAGGTCCCTAACAGCAGAATTTCCCATGGCAATGCACCTTTTAATTTCCTGGCTGCTGGTACCAAGACTGTTGACTATGGTGCCAAGCAAATTAAAGCTGTGTACAATCTCAATCTCTTCACCATCCATCCTGATGCTGCCGATTGGTCCAGTGGTGAGAATCTTTATCTTCTTGACATTGAGCCTCAGTGATTATAAAATCAAATAGAAGAAAACTGCCTGTACAACTAAGTAAAAACTCCCTGCCACCAAGTCAGTTCTCATTCATGGGGACGCTCCATTGGGTTTCCAAGTTTGTACATTTTTACGGTAGGAAATTGCTTATCTTTTTGCTACTGAGAGGTTGCTGGTTTTAAACCACTGACCTTGCAATTCGCAGCACAAGCATAACACTTTATGCCACTTAAGCTTCTTAACTAGGAAAAATCAAGGTAAATTTGACCCTTATTTTGCTTTGACAGAACTGAGCAAGTTGGGACTACTGGCCTGAACCTGCCGTCTGGTGTCACCTGTGTGCTCATAACTGCCTCCACGAGTTCTTCAGAGGGACTAACAGACTCATTAAGGTAAGAGATTCACCTTCAATGCTCATGGGATACCGTCTGTTTTCAGATCACTTTTAGGAAGACAAACATATGGCATACAGATAATGTGTAAGTTTTCAGGCAGCATGCTAGGACTTTTTTTACCTGTGTGGTGTTTACCTGTGTGGCCCTTTTAAATTCCCAGAGAAGTTCTGTGAGGTTTGTGGTTCGACTTTACAGGTGAGAAAACGAAAACTCAGAGTCAGGACTCTAGTGACCAGTGAAGTGACTGATCCCATCGGAGTCAAAGCTCCACATTATAATGAATGGAGCCCATTTGGGATCTCAGTCTCCATTGCTCTTGCGTCTGGACAACTTTTTGCAGTGAGCGACTTATACAACTGCCCATGGCCTCCTCAATGAAATTAAGGCACTTAGTCATAAATAAGAAATCCAGGTTTAAGAATTTCATGTTCTTGCTAATTTGCTAAATTAGCTGTTAAGAAAATTCTTGCCTCCACTGAGAATAATCAATAATACAACCTCTTTCAAATACATACTTTCAAAGATTGGATATAAGAAAGTAAGAAAATACTCCTCACTGATTTCTCCAGATGCAGCTCCAGTGGTCCCTTTATTTTTGCATCAGTGCACTGGGCCTTAGATTCAACTCCACCAGTTCCTCCCCGCCTCCCACCATCACTTCCCATCCCCCACCTTCAGGAACCAAGACCCACAGCACTGTTTTATGTCACAGGCATGGCCCTGAAGTATTTTTAGCGCCATCAGTGAAAACCACATAGCATGAGGAGGATTCAAAGAACCCGATTTTCCTTCAGGAACTCAAATAGCTGCCGCTTTCCAAAAATATCTACAGCTTTGTCTAATGCAGATTTATAACCTGATTCCTAATAATACTCTGTTCTCCCCCCACCCCCAAGTTACGGTGTTTAAGATTCACATGATATAATGCAGTTAACTAATGCTGCAATTTATTTCTATTTAAGGCATTATGCAAGGGAAACAGAGAAGAAGCCCTTAATGGGAGTGATTCAGAATGATATTAAGTGTTAATCCAAGCAAGATGGGTAATAATGAGCTGGCTTTTTCGACCCAGGTTGGAGGTGAATTTGCCTCAATCTCGTCCCCTCTGCATTAATCTGTAGCCCCATGCCCTTCTGAGCACCTCTTCTGCTTTTGCTTTGCTGAGGCTTGGGGCCGTGATTCACTGCTTCTTCCCTGAGGAGTTCTGGTTAAGAGGATATACACACACATACACACAAAGCCAAATATGACAAAGCATCTATTTTATTAACAACAAATAAATGTCTCACCATTCCCTCACCAGCATTTGTTGTTTGCTGCCCTGTTCAACATTGGTATTGCTGCTGATAGTATCTCATCGTTGTTTTAATTTAGCTTAGTGGTAAATTGCGCTGCCAATGCAAAGGCACGTGGTTCAAACCCATCAGCTTGCTCTGTGAGAGAAAGAAGGGCAATGTCCTCCTGTGCGACTTAACTGCCTCTGAGAACCTGTTGGAGGGTCAGCTGTGGGGTCAGTTCCTACTCGATGGTAGCAAGTGATCTTGAGCATATCTTTATGTGTCTGTTGACCATTTGAACGCCTTTGGTGAGGAATCTTTCCATAACTTCTGCACATTTTGCAATTAGGTTGCTATGTAAACTGTTTGACATTCCCTGAAAACGTTGAAAATAAAAGTTCTGTTTGATGCAGCTATTCCTTTACTAGGAATATACCCTAAAGAAAGGACAGCTGCAACACACATACATGCCAACTCATGCTTACTGCAGCGTTATTCATGTTAGTGAAGATACAGAACCCACCTGCCCATCAACACATAAACAGAGAAACTTTGGTACATTCCCACAGTGGAGTACTGTGCAACTCTGAAAAGGAAGGATGAACTTGGGAAACACTGGATAGCATAGATGGGTCCAGAGTGAAGAAAGTCAGTCACAAAGAACAACACTGTATAAGACCATTGTTATTAAAAACATCTAAGGAAAAGGTTATATGTACAGAGAATTAATTTAGTCTGGTTCCCCAGGAGGGCAAGGAAGGGAGTAGAAAGTTAATTGATAGACAGTGGACACATTAATATGGGCGAAGGAAGGACAATGTGGCATGAATGGGTGATCAGACATTGAGTGTATTTATAATTAATGTTATGGAACAAAATATGTATGAATGATTGATTGGCAAAACCCCTCTAATATGCTTTGTAAACTTTTGCTCAAATCACTGTAAAAATACTTCATCAAATAATTTTAAAAATAACAAGTAAGTGTCTGGTAAAGACATGCAAATTATCTGGTATAAAACCACTCTAAGAAGCTGTTGTCTGACCTACAAGGGAATGCATATTGTATAGTTCAAAATCAAGAAAGGAGCTTGTCAGGGGTATATCTTTTCACTATATGTCGCAAAGTGATCATTTAAGAAGCTAGACTTTATGAAGAAGAATGTGGCATCCAGGACTGGAGAAGGCCTCATCAACAATCTATGTTAATGCAGATGACACAACCTTGCTTACCAAAACTGAGGAGGACCTGACCTGTTTGTTGCAGAAGATCAAGGACTGCAGCCTTCAATGGATGACTTCTAAACATCAGGAAAACAAAAATCTTCACCACTGAGGATATGAAAAATGGAGAAAAGACTAAAGTTGTTAACTACCTCATTTTGCTCATATCTACAATCAACGCTCTTGGCACCAGCAGTTAGGAAATAAAAAAAGACAAGTTGCTTTAGCAAAGTCTGCTGTCAAAGAGTGCTAATGAACAGCGATGTCAAGCTAAAGACTATGGTATGTTCAATCCAGGCCATGGTCTTCTCAGTTGCTTGTTAGGCATTTTGAGAGGTGGACAATGACTAAGGATGACAGAAGACGAATCAGTGCCTTTGAGTTGTGGTGCTAGAGAAGAATATCGAACATCTCATGGACTTCCAAGAGAACAAACAGGTATGTCCGAGAGAGGATAAAACCAGATGGTTCTGTGGAGGCAAGGATTTTGAAACTCCATCTCACATACCTTGGACGTACTATCAGGAGGGGCCAGTCTTTGGAGAAGGATATTATGTTTGGAAGGGTGGAGGGATTGCACAGGAGAGGAAGACCCCGGATGAGATGGATGACTGTGACAACGGGGTCAGAGGTGCCAAGATGGTGAGGTTGGCTAAGGATAGGGAAGAGCCACTATGCCATCAAGTCAGCTACGACTCGTAGTGACCCAATGAACAATGGCTGTGAACTTCACCCTGGCCACACAACAGTTCGGACTCATCGCAACCCTCCTCCATTGGCTTTCCGAGGCTGTAATTTCTTCTAAGGAGAAGATAGACTGCCCATCTTTCTCTCAGGGAGCAGCTGTTTAATACGAATCCCTGGCTTTGTGATCAGCACGCCACATTGCACATGAAGTGATCGGCTTTATTGTGGTATTTACTTTGATACTCTGGAACGGAATCCATCACTTCTCATGTATACCTGACACAGGTACATGTTTGTGGCAGTCAAGAGTCTCCAGGGGGCTTGGCCTCCTCTTCTGCCTCTCCCAAACCTAATTAGGTTGACCACTTGCCCTAGTTTGCCTGGGACAAAGGGAAGCCCTTTCTGTCTTCCAGCAATCATCTATCTGGTATCTCAGGCTGTAAGTGTTTCCAGCAGGAGACTACACATCACTCTCCCCAAAAAGTAGCTGGTGGATTCAAACTGCTGACCTTTTGGCTAACAATCTGACAGGTTATGCCTAACACCAGCCAGCATCTTGGACAAGTGACATCCTGAACAAAGCACAGTAAGGATCTTCCTAAATGTAACTCCTCCAGGCTGTCTCCCAAGCAGTTGCATTCTCTCAGTCTTCCAACAGCGCTAAGTACTGGCTGCATTTTTAGAGGCTAAATCCCCTGACAGCCACTCCCACCTAGTTATTTCAAGTTAGACCCACATCATTAAAGACCTCAAAGGCCAATTATGAGGAAGGGGGGACTCTCCTAGCTTACCCGTCACACAGTCATTCCCCCTGCTTCTGCATCCCTCTGCATAATTGGAGCCAAATGCACAATAATAATCAGGTTTCAGATGAAAAGAGATGAGATGAACCGAAAACAGGGCTGCAGATGAATTACCTTGGGTATCTCTCAGGATTACATAAAAGGGTGCCTTCCCATAACAGCAAGGAAGAAGAAGCTGGGACTTCTGCACAGGAAACAACTGATGAGGAGAGAATGCTCCTGGCTGGGAGGCTGTGCATCCTTTCTGGGCAAAAGAATGCAGGGAGGAGTAAGCCTCTGGGTTTTTTTGTAGCCTGATGTGGGTCAAGGCTCATTCAGTAGCTCTGTGATCCTGAGGTGATGAATCTCAACTCATTATCTGTGAAATGGGATAAGACCTCCACTCTCTGAGCTTGTTCAAGAATGAATGAACTAACCCTTAAAAATGTCACTTAGTAGCATGAAGTTGAAGTTGTGGGATTGGATAGAAGACAGATCTCATGATAACCAAATGCCCCTATTTATTGAGAATACAAGTGAGTAACTTTCTTGAACCAAACCAGGTAGCAGTTTGGACTTAGATCTGTTTTGTTATATTTACTTTAGTAGCTTCCTAAGACTCTCATAACAAAACACCACAAATTGGATGACTTTGAAGAGGAAAAAGGTCCTGCCTGACCATTGTGCAGGCTGGAAGTCGAGATCAGTGTGTCTGCCATGTTGAGGGGAATCTGTCTCTTGGTGGCTTCAAGCTCTCCTTGACTGTCCCCCTCTCTCTGTGGATCTTCTCCTCTTTTACTAGGACAACAGCTGTATAGGATTGGGACCTACTTTGGTCCTGAATTTTTAATTGCTTTCTGTCATTGTTGTTGTGTACTCTTGGTTTGGAAATGACCCATAGCTGACTTTCCAGTGGGTTTTCAGAGGCAGTTAATCACACAGGAGGAGATTGCCCATCTTTCTCCAATGGAGCAGCTGGTGGATTTGAACTGCATATCTTTGGGATGCAGTGCAGTGTCTTACCATGGGACCACCTAAACTCCCTATGCACGTGTAATCTGAGCAATGAATAAGGACCTTCTTCTGGTCTCAGGGCTGTGACTACTAGAGTTACCTTAGGGCTGTGACTACTAGAGTTACCATAGTCTCTCAGTCCTTTGGACTCATTTTGCCCTTGATTTTGGGCTTTTTTTGGTGATTTGGTTGGTTGGAGTTCCCTCCACCCCCATCTTCCCTGATGGATAGAGACTAACAGTTTGATTTTAGATGAATAATCAAGGTTTTAAAATCCTGGTTGATATTCCCCAAAGTAGGCTGTAGAACACTGTCTTTGTGGACTATATTTAGCTGGTTGATCTTGATGTCCCCTGAGACTATAGTCCGAAGACCCAAGGCTGACGACTTACTCCTTCGTGGTATTTGGTGATGGCTAAAAATGGTCTTAACCTTGCTCCCTGAATACTCAATTCATGGATTTATTTGTAGCATGGTAGACATATATTTCATTGAGTGAGACACACTCCAGCCATAGCATGCACCCTGTTTTCGCCAACACCTTGGCATACACCAGGATGATATAAAGGAACCTTGTCTACCAGGCAGGTGTTTCCTTTACACCAGCACATGCTGGGACCTGATCAAGGACCATCATTCTCTTACTCAGCCCATTCTAGTTATTATTGCTGCTTTAAAGGTTTCAAATTCTAAAATAAAGACAGTCAGGGCCATGAGTTGTACCTGGGTCATCTGATTGAAGTCCAGTGCCTAATCCATATTTTTGCATGGATTTAAAAAACAAAACAAAATAAAACAAATCAAAACAAGACAAAACCGCTTTGATGGAATCTTTTAGAACCAATCTAAAGCACATTTTGGTTTATTGTTCTGGGTGTGTAGGTAGCCTTGGTGGATCGGGGAGACAGTGGGCATTGCCAAGGAGTCCTGGTGGGGTGATGGGTTAAGCATGGAGCTGCTAACCGAATGGTCAATGGTTCAAATCCACCAATTCCTCTATTGGGGCAAGGATGAGGCAGTCTCTTCCATAAAGATTTATAACCTTGGGGAGCTCTGGTGGCAAGAAACTGCACTGCAATCCCAGAGGGTATGTTGTTCAAATCCACCAGATGCTGTGCTGGAGAAGGAGGGACAATCTTTTCCTGTACCAGTCAGATCTGGTTTGATGGTACGCACACACTCACACTCTCTCTGTTTCTCTCTCTCTGTGTGTCTCTGTCTCTCTCCCTGTCTCTCTCTCTCTCTGTCTGTCTCACACACACACACACACACACACACACACACACACACACACACACAGATTTATAAACTTGCAAACCCTACAAGGCTATTTTCCTCCAGTCTGTAGCATCACTATGAGTTGACGTTGACCCAGTGGCAGTGGGCAGATTTTGCCATGCAAGCCCTGTCCTTTCTCAGGATGGCACTTTGGCATGGAAGGTAGACGGGAAGGGTGTTCTCAAGAGGCCCAGGCAGTTTGAATAATACCCTCTGAAATGGTCAGACTGCCCTATCTCCCCGTCCCCTGTGACTTGTTGCCACTGGAGCCACATTTTGTGGTATTCAGAACAAGCTATCTGGGCAATGGGAGGGCAGCAAAACAGGACTTCAGGCTTAGGTTCATTGGGTTAGGAAGTGTCCGTGGTCTATGGCTCCCTTTGCGGGATGAGATGACTGCTCAAGTGGACCTTTGAGTAGGCTTGAGTCCCCCTCCCACTTTTCTCATCCTAGGGAGGCCGTATTTTTCTTATTAGTCTATGAAAACCAAAACCACCAAATGGGAGGGAAATACAATTGTTTCTAAGAGAGACACCCTGTCCCAGATTTCAGCCACAAGTTTCACAGAGAACAGTTGGGTTTTTAAACGTATCCCATCTTTCTTCTAAGTAAGTACCAAGTCCCTGAAAGTCTCTTGTAACTCATAACCAGATGGCATTGACCTCCACCCTTGTGGCCAATTGTGTTGCTGGGTTCTGCCCTCTTCCATTTCTGGACATGTCTGGGCCAAGGACTAGGCCCTGTCTGTTTGGACATAGTCTAAAGGGCCGGATGGTGGATTTCTCTCGAGGCCCTCAATGTGGAAGTTATTTTTGGTCAGAGACAGCAAGTATGGGAATAAGAAAGAGTGACTCAGTTTAGGGATTCCAGTAACTCCATGTGAAAGGTTCTTGCCAAAACATGTCAGATCTTGGATGGAGACAGGTCTGGTTTTAGGAGTGTAAGACAGTTTTTCACACAGGACTCTGAATTTAAAGGGCCCATGCTTGGTTTCATGTACAAATGTTGTCATCTTGAAATTCTTCATGACTGTTGAAAAGAGCCCTGCAAGTTGTTTTGTACTGGGCCCTGCAAATTGTGTAGCCAGTCCTGGCTAGAAGGGAAATTCACTTCCTTCCACACTTGATGTTTTGGTAGGTATGTTCATAAAAAGAAAGAATATATTCACAGGGTAAGCTCCTTCAATATTTATCTTTTGAACTTCTTTTTTTTTTAAGATCATCTATAAACAAGACTTTTTATTCAGTACCAAAACCACAAAATTCCCCCGTTGTTAGACATGTGGCCTGGTCCTGCTTCTCGGCTGTGAGGAGGAGGAGGAGGTTAATGTGTCATCACTGGCTCTGTGGTAGTACCCAGTTATTTAATCAAGCCCTAATCTCCAGAAGACCTTTTGCAGATATGGCTAACATTTATATTGTTTTTGTTGTGTACTGTTGAGACAGAACTAAGCCATACCTGAAGCGCTAGTGGATTTTCAGAGTCAGATAGCTTTAAATAAAAGAGATTATTCTATATAATATGATGAGCCTCAATCTGATAGCCAAAGAGCTAAAATTTCCCAACAAAATATAAGTTTTGCCTCAAGATTGAGGCATCCGATTCCTGCTTCAGTTTCCAGCTGCTTGAAACATTTTGGGTTTGTCACTCCGCACCATCATGTGAACAAGTTCCTTGAAAGAAAGTTGAATGTCTTTATCTGTGAGAGATTGGCTCAGGTAGGTCAGGGTTCAGGCTGTTGTTCATAGGGTCGCTCGGAGTCATGGTCGACTCGATGGTAACATGGGAGGCAAACTGTGGTGGCACAGTGGTGAGGTTCTCGGCTGGTAATACGAAGGTCATGGGTTGGAACCCAGCAATGACTCTGAGGGAGCAAACATCTCGTCAGCATCCCCAGGCTTACAGGCTAGGAAAGCCAGTGGAGAAGTCCTGCTGTGACAGGGAATCGTGTTGATGCACCAGGGTGGACTGGATAATGCACAGGGAGGGCAGGCTATACCTCCAACTACTGAATCTACGACTGCGCCTATCTGATTTCTATCTGCTGGGGAGTAAAGCTCAGACACTTAACAGCTATATGCGTCTATGGGCTTGGCTCAGGATGCCCTGGTGAGGCGGGGCAGGCCTGGTGCTGGACGGACCAGTTTCCTGGGTCTCCCTTTCATGGCTCTATTAATTCAGTAATTGTGAGTTTCCCTCATCCACTCAGTCCCAGCTCACAGCAGTCCTTCATCAGGTCATCGAGGCTGTAAATCACCATGAGGAGGAATGGAGGGATTCTAACTGCTGAAGACTCAGCCTTTTGGCGGGCAGCATGCTCTGATGCCGTAATCCATAGAGAGCTGTTCTGCTGAGGCAAAGGCAGTGTTTTTCTAAAAGTCCTAACCCACCAATGGCTTCACTGCAGAAAGATGGGCAGTCTCCGTGACAGCCTCTGGAAAACCACCAGAGGGCCGGTCCGCTATAAGTTGGTTCTGACGCCATGGCAGTGAGTGTAAGCCTGTCACTACTTAGTGCCCTGTGATGGCTTTGCTGTGTAATTATGCAGGGGTGGGTTTGCACTTCCAGGATACTTCAGGATACTTCCAGGATATGTCAGCCTGAGTTGGACCACAGGGCGTTTCTGGGATCTGTGAAGGATGAGGGGCATGTTATGTGCTAGTCATTTCGTGGCTCACAGGCTGTCCCTGATCTCCCACTATTCCATTGATGGAAGAGCCTCCAGGCCTGTCCGTGGCTCCCCTCCCCCCCTTGATCTTACCTCACTTCACCTGACTGTTGACTTAGGTCTTTGTGCAACTCACAGAGCTGCAGCCACTATTAGATCTTCTTGTCACCCAGTGTGTGTGTGCTCGTGCGCGCGCTCTCTCTCTTCCTCCCCTCCTCTCTCTTACATATTTATTCCTGTATCTCTGTTTCTATCTATTCATCTATCCACCCACCCACACGTTTATCCATCCGTCCATTCAAGTGATTCTGCTTCTCTGATGGAACCCTGCCTGACAAAAGTACGTGATTCTGGTCCAGGCACAAAAGAAACCGAAGGGAATGAGAGTGACAAGTATCCTTTTTCTTATAAAGCTTAGATTCTAGAGAGGAGAATATAGACAACTTTTAAAAGCAAATCATCAATAGGATAATCCCAGATTACTGTATTATCAGTGAAGTAAAAAGATAATCACTGAACCGTGTGGGTATGTGTGTGGTTTACATGGGAAGGGCCCGCAGTCAGCACTGACATATGCATGAGCAAAATCAGCATGTTGTGATGTGGTGATGAACTGCTCAGGCATAGGAAACAGCAAGAGCAGGGACCTGGGAGATGGCTTGAAGCGTGCAGCTAGAACATAATCCATGATGATACCCACCTCACTTAATATTTTTTGTGCCTTTACTTGAAGCAGCCTCCCTGGCCTTGTGGCTAAAACAATTGACTTCTAACCAAAAAGTTAGTGGCTTGAATCCATGAGCCATTGCAAAGGAGAAAGACAAGGCTGTGGGGAGTTATAAGGTTGGGGACCCTGTGAAGCAGCTCTGCTCGGTCCTGCACGATCGCTCTGAGCCTGAACGAGTTACCAGCGGTGGGTTTGGTTTTGATTTTGGTGTCTTTACTCAGTTCCAGACAATGTATTAAGCATTTTAGCTGTAGTGTCTCATTTAATCTTCAGACGTCAGTTTGAGGTATGTGGAGTCCCTGGGTGGTACAAATGCACTGCTAGTACCACCATCTGCTGCTTTACAGTTCAGGAAACGAAGGAGCAGAGATGTCAAGTATCTTGTCGAAAGCCCCAGAATCTGTGAGTTGTGGAGCCAAAGTCTGAAGTCAGGGTTGTTTGTTAGCTCAAGTCTCGAATATGTTGCCGCACTCTTTCCTTGCCTGTTTTCTAGAACTTTGCCTCCAAACCACTCATGCTTCCTTCCAACTCTTAGGACAGTTCCAGGGATGACCACTGACCCATGTCAGAAGACTTAGACTTGTCAGTGAGGTTTTCAACAAGCCAGTGGCTTCTGAGCAATGTGTGGACTCCAGGGGTTGAATCTGTTCTTCTGTGCAAAAAAGTTGACTCTCTGGACAACATTTGTTGTTGTTACGTACCATCAAGTCAGAACTGACCCATAAATGACCCACCAGTGACTTTTCAGAGGTAGTAAATCACATGGGAGGAGATTGCCATCCTTCTCCTGAGGAACAGGTGGTGGTTCGAACATCCATCCTTTGGGAGTGCGGTATAACTCCTTACCTCTCGGTCACCAGAGCTCCTTGGGGCAACACTTAGGTCAGTAGATAAGTCGACCTGTTGGAGACATCTTGAACGTACAGTAAAGTAACTCTTCACAAGCCATCTTTTCAGAGCCTTCACAGATCGGAGAAGCCAAGCCCACGTTTGGAGTCTCCACTTCCTTGCGTCTTCTTTCTCTTGGGTCCACCAGCTGCTTCCGAGTTGGTTCCAACTCATGGCAACCACATGCAGGTTGGAAGAAATCTGTGCCCCCAGAACATTCAGCAGCTAACTTTTTAGAAACTTATCATCTTTCTTTGGAGGCATGTCTGGGTGGACTGGAACCTCCAACCTTTCAGTTACCAGTCATGAGCAGTGAACATTTACGCTGTTGCTTACGAAATCCTCTCTCTGGGCATTACCTCAGCAGTATCCACCTGTGGGCGCCCTGTCACTCATGGCTTTAGGATCAGTGCTGTCCTCAGGGGCAATGATCTGGGAGACTTACCCACATTATCAAGTCCTTTAAAATCAGTGTGACTGAGTGGATTGAGACTCAGCCACTTCTCAAAAAGCCACAGATCCAAGCCTCAGATATCCAGACACGTGTCATTTCAGAGATGTTCCCGGATTTAGGGCTTCTTTACTGCATGAGCTTCTAAGTTCCAGACTCTGGATGTGGAACAGTGGGGGAAATTTGATTGGTAGAGACTGGATTTTTCACTACACGTTGTAAAAGTTGCACTTCCTAATGAGAAACAACGGTGGGGACAGCAATCGGCCATGATCCAGGAAGCCAGCCCAGTGGGTAACAGCCTTGTAAAAAAGACTGATAAATAAATAAGCAAGCTCTCGGCTTTTCTCTTCTAGGCCAATGAGAAGGGACAGCTGGCCTTGGGAATCAGCCTTGCGCTTTGTTAACTCAAAACAGATTAGCCAACTCAGTGGGCCAAATGGGTTTCCACACTGGGTGACTCTGGGGAAAGGGAATATTTTGTTTTTAAGAACGCCCCTTTGGAAAGGACCAAGCATGATCCCAGGTGACACCAATGTGTCCCGGACATGCTGAGCTGGTGGGCAAAAAAGACTTTGCTTTTTCTTCTTATTTTGAGTCTCATCTTTAACTTTCCTGTGGATCTTTGACAAAAACCTCAGGGAATTCTATAGAGTGCGTGTTGTCAGTATTTTAATCAGCTTCAGCTGTCAAAACTCTTGTAACCCGCCTCTTCTATTTAAAATGTGTCTCCTAGGCATAAAATAATTAAAGGTGCAGGGCCATACAGCAAGCTTAGAGACACTGCATGTGACAGAGGCCTGCGGATGAAAGGGATTATTTCAGGAAGTTTTAAATATAAATTTTGTTTTGTCAGAAGGCTGCAGGGCACACATTTTCTATACTGTCAAGCTTGATAGTAACAATATTTATATTTCAAATAAAAAGATTAAATTGCAGTCTTATGTGTTTCTGGTTTTTGTCAATTTTTTTTTTTTACTAGTTTATCATAGTGTTGCATCTCTGGATGTCATCATACTTTTTTTTTTGCTGACAATACTTTTGTTTTATTGAAATATGATGTCTCTTACTGTCATTCTCAGGGTAGAAATAATGAAGGCAGACAATCACGCTACTCGAGGTTGGTTGTTTGACAAACATCTTGTTTTTTCACGTTGTTAGAAGTCTTTGAATGAAATGCAAAACCCAAACACAAACATGTTCCCAGAGATGTGTGTTTAGGCGTTGGGAAGCCCTTTGAGCATTTCGAGGGGAGTCATTTGTATGTTTTCATCTCCTTGTTGGAAAACAAGCGAGGGGCAGGCAGGCCAGTGACGCTGGAGGAGTGAGCAGCTCTTTTCCAGAGACTGGTGGCTGCTTTGTGTCACAGCTTGTTAGCTGTTGTGTCTTGAGCTTCTCCAAAGGGGCTGAGGCAGCCAAGGGAGTTCCTGTGCCTCCCGAGTTGCAGGTCTGGCTCCATGTCAACCCTTCAACATCACTCTTGACAGAGCAGTTTGGGGAGATGTGACTTCGCACCTGTTGGAGCTCAGCTGACAGAGACTGGGGACTCTGTGATTACTCATGTCGGGATGAAAAGATGAGCCCTGGCCTTCAGACCACGGCTCTTTCTTCCAGAATTGTTGGTCCTCTTCCCACTTTGCACTCTGCCCAGGATGAGTCACAACTGGACCCAAGGGACGCACCCTCATCACTGATGACACCTCATGGATGAGAAGTGGTTTCTTGACCCATGCCCATGGCAGACATCACCAATCAATCTCCACACTCTCCCACTCAACCAGATCCTTTCTCATACTCCTTTTAATAGGTCCTTAAGCAGATCCAAGAAACCAACCAGAATGGCAGGCTATTTCTGTTTCATCAGCTTCTCTGCAAGGGGCACAGGTACCCCTCCAAACACATATTTCTCTAGCCATCTCAGATGTCCAGTAACTCAGTCCTTGTAAGAGCCCAGTTTACAGCCCTCCACAAATCACATGTGAACAGGAGGCATCAATTCAAAAAGTCCTTCTATATCCTGATTCCATTCATGCTACTGAGAAAGCCAAGACTCACAGAAGCAGAATCACTTTTCTAAATGTACACAGTTAACAACTGAGTGGCACAATCTAGACTTGAACTTGGTTCTCTCAGTTCAATATCCTAATTAGGAAACTGAGCATTTAAGATAGTAAATAACAACCCCACCATTATGTGGCACCGTGCACACACCAACTCCAGTGGAGTTAAATCTCACTTGCTTCTGACTCATAGCACCTCTTTGGGCCGAGTAAAACTGCCCCATCTGAGGCTGTAAATCTTAATGGGTGCCGAACGTCTCATCTTTATTCTGCAGAGCAACTGGTGGGTTCGAACCACCAACCTTTCAGTTAGCAACTCAACACTTGACCCACCACACCATCATTGGTCTTACGTCTACGTGAGAACAAACTTAAACCAATGCTTTTGAATTCATTCTGACTCTTTTTCGGATGTTTAAGGCTGTAATTCAACGTAAGCGGACTGCCTGTTTTTCTCCCATGCAGCGACACCTGGATTTGTATCATTGACAAGACAGGATCATAGATTTGAACCAATATCATCCACACACAGAAGAATTTTTTGCTATGTGAATACATGCATGCACAAACACAGAAATTAAAATGCTGGAAGCTTGTGATCAGACTTACTCCTGAAAGAGCTTGACTTCATGCCTAACTGACAGACAGCCTCAAAGTCTTTTGTTACCATCATATCATTTAAACTTTCATCACTGTAGCATTTTCCAGACGACAGACTCTGCCTTTTGGGGCACATGTTACGTGTCACCTGTATATGAAAAGGAAAACTAAAACACTGGTTAATTTAGAGGTTTTCTCTGCAGGGGGGCATGTCAGGTGCATACCTTTTATCTTTTTGTCTTCTGATATTTTTAATGGCAGTACACAATTTCTGCAAAAGAAAGAAGGAACTTGATTAGAAAGAGACACAGGAGTAATTTAGAACTGAAGGAGAAGAATTGTATTGGCCTGGTGGTAAAGAACTGTGCAGCCATCCCAAAGGATTGCTGTTCAAATCCGCCAGCTCCCCTGTGGAAGGAAGATAGTCAGTTTCCTCCCATGTGATTTGCTACCTCTGTCTAGCCACTGCGAGGTCAGCTCAATGGCACATAACAGCAACAATGCTAAGGGTGGAAGCAGGATATAGAAAGCGGTTCTAAGCTCTGAAGCCCGCTCTTCTTTGTTATTTTTTTAAATTATTTTAATTTTTATTTTATTTCATTACCTTTTTTGTGTGTACCGTCAAATCAGATCTGACTGATACAGGAGGAGATTGTTCCTTCTTCTCCAGCAGAGCATCTGGTGGATTTGAACCACTCACCTCTGAGATTGTGAAACCCGCTCTTCTTTGAAGAGTCATGTACATTCTGTATGGAATTCATGTGAGTGACACCTTCTCATCCCTCCTCCTCCTCCTCCTCCTCCTTCTCCTCCTTCTCCTCCTCCTCCCTCCTCCC